>NC_089145.1:47159926-47494926 GCF_009819655.1 Sylvia atricapilla
TGTTGGTTGGTTGGTTGCTTGCTTGCTTGCTTAATTCAGGGTGGGGTTTTTTTGTAATAGAGGAACTTGACACCAGAAAGAAATTGCCAGTCTGGATTAAAACAGGAGACAAATCTAGTTAAATCCAGTAGTTTGGCTTTGGAGTCACCAATGGCAAAAATTTTGGAAGCAGTAAGTGGGATAATCAGTACCTCTTTCTTTTCACATATTAGTAAAGAGTAAAACTCAGATGCTTGTTGTTTGAAGCTCTTCCAGAATCACGTTCTGTATTAAACTGTTCCAGCTCTGCAGATTGCTGTTATCTCTAAAGGAATTCCTGTTCTCCCTGAGTTTCCCAGTATGACTACACATGGTGTGAAGTGTCCTCTGTTTTTCCATTTGGGGAAATTGTAAACAGATTTTAATAGCTCTTACTGATGATAAGTTTGATGGTTAGTTTTATAGCCTCCCACTGAGATTTTCCATTTTGATAAAAGCTTGCCTTTCTGGGTCCCTCTGTTTATATTTTTCTTTTATGTTCATATTCTCCTGGAAGCATGGAAGTTGTAACTGTACATGGGGAACAGACATCTTTTCCCCCACCGTCCACAATGTTGCAGGATGGGAGGATGTTGACATCAGTTGGATTAGATGTAGAAGCTAGTGTTTCTTTAATAGTTGTTCCATAGACATTCAGATAGTTTAAAGCACAGTCTGCTTGACTGCCCTGTGTGCTTTGTTATATTCACCATTCCCTCCAATTTAAGGTATACAGATTCACAATATAAATTATGTGTGACCTAGAGCTGTGGCTTCTTCACAGAAATTTGGATTTCTGTTCAATTCTGACAGAACTTGCTCTTTTCCTGGATGCATCATTGCTGGCATTGGCTGGAAAGAGAGGAGGAATTTTTGGGACCAGGGGTGGAATGAGAAACTTCTCTGTATCCTTTTGAGACTTGTCAGCTACTGTCAGGTTTTGTATTAGAAAGGCTTTTGTTTGTTCTCAGTCTTATGCACTTGGAAGATGAAATCCAGCAGTAGTTGGTCGAGACTAATAGTTTAAAAGCAGTGGGGTTCTTTGAAATAAAAAAAAAAAAAAAAAAAAGGCTATTTCAACAGGCTACTAGGCAGATGTAAATTGCAGGAGTGGAATCACAGCATGTTTATCATTAGGGTATCTTGGATGCTACTTGTGCAAAATTTCGCTTATCTTCATGCCAGTTATCTACACTGCTTTTGCAGCTGATTCAGCTGGAGAACTTTCCACAGAGAGGTGCTCCAGTCTGCACAGGACCTGTGTTCATAAAAGCAGTAGCTTAGGGCCAGCTAATCTAGCTGAGCTCAGTTCCTTGTGGAAATACCTTCGTTAAGGGAAACTAGATTCTACAGCCAAGAGCAAACTCAGAGTTGAAGTGTCTGCACTTCAACTGCAGCATCTTGGAACACCTTGGGTTGTTCCTTCGTAAATATCTAGACATCTATTGATCAAGGCAGCTTGTAGTGTGTGTGGTTTTAACAGCAGACCTCTAGCATCTGAGAAACTGCTGATATGGAACAACTTGGAATACTGCTATCATCTAAAAGGACAAATATATCTAGTATATTTTGTATATATATAGTATATATTATATATATTGTATATCTAGTCTAGCATGGATCAGAAAGCAGTGGAGCAAGTAATGCACAGGTCCTAGGACTATAATGGATTGGAAGAGAAGCAGAGATCGATAAAATGGGAAGTTTTTAGCAAGATTAAAATAACAGGTGAAATCCGGATGCCTCCATGTTGGAGTGAAAACTTTCCATTTCCACTGGTAGGGTGAACATTTTGACAACTATATTTTGAAAGTAAGCAGCTGTTTTTTCTAAGCTTGTCAACGTAAGACTGTGATTTCAGGGTGAAGCAGGAATCTGGATCAATTAAAATGAGAATTTGAAGCAAACTGCATAAAACATTTTTATGGATCTTCCTCTTCAGAATTAGACGTATTTAATAAAATTAAAGAGGATTGCCTTCCTTAGGTGGTGGCTAATTTTGTGTGGTGTTCAAACTAATCCACTTGCAATAAACATAGAACAAGTCCTGGTTGTCATTGTGCACCCAGTCTGCATTGTAAGCAGTAGGGTGATATTTTGGCAAACAGAGAACAGAAGAGCTTGGTTCTCCAGATATTACCTGCAAATCAATAACAGCCAATAGGACATCTTCATTTACAGTGCATGTTTTAGATAAGGAGAATATATATATATGGGTCTTCTTGTGAGACACAAGAGAACTACTGTGGGGAGAATACTAATCATGGGGAGTATCTCTAGTAAAAAAAAAACATTTATTTAAAAAGAGTTTAAGAATTAAGATGTTATGATGAATTTGTGAACCCATATATTGCTGCTGCCTTTGGCAACTGTGTTAGATTAATTTATGACTGCAGGTAGAATGTTTTCAGATGCAAATATGCACTGCAGTGATCACATGCTACCAGGGCAGAAGGAAATAATAACTTCACTTTATGTATTCAAATCATACCATCTTGTAAAAATATGATATCTAAAATTTAACAAAAATGAAACACTGAAAAGTTACATGTTCTGAAGTAGCAACATGGATTTTACAAAACAACACCTGAACTGTGGTGACATTTCACCTCTTAGTATCCCATTCCTGGAGTTATGCTTGATGAGACCAGAGCAAAGATATAGCAGAGATGTTAAAGCTTCTACTGAGGTTTCTTTGTTTCTCACTAGAAGATTCAGCTATGATTTCAAATATCTGTGCCAAACCTGGGTTCCCAACGAAGTAATAGTAGCTAAGTGTTACAATTCTCTTGCTGACTGTGAAAAAATATCAGACCCCCGATTCTCAAAGAAATGGAGCATTGTTATTGCTAAGGGATGGATTTTATATGATGCTGCTTAAGAATGTTATCATACTTAAAGTATCAGTGACTGGTACCTGACATGCTGCTTTTCATTCCTATGAATCACTTTGGTTATAAAATGGGATTTTTCTGCTAACTAGAAAGCGTATCTCAGAACTGTTGAAGAGCCTGCTCTCCTGGTGACCCCAAAGCATGCCAGTGGGAGGTATTCGGCCCAGTGGGTGTTCTCATTACCACTTGACGTTTTGCTGTTTGGTTTTCTGCCTGTTGCTATTTAATGATTCCAATTCTTTCTTTGCCAGTCCCAGAAGCCATTTAGCAAGCGACATACTATTAGTGCTACTTAACAATGTCGACACAGTCACTAGGAAAGGAGTTTCATTTCCAAACAGTGTGTGTGCTCCAGCATTGCCCCTCACCATCTGCTCCTGTCATGTCTCTCACTGTCATGTTTCCCAGTTAACCCTTTGCCCTGGCCTCCTTGTCCAGTGTGCTTGGGGAGGGTGGCAGCCTTGCCTGAGCTATAGATATTACCCTCTGAGGCTAAAACAGACTGCGGGTCACTGTCATGGCAGTGACATGGCTGAAGGTTTTGGATGATGTAAATTGGCATATATTTGCTTTGCAGAGGCACAGGCAGAAAAATAGAGCAGTCACAGAGAGCATTGCAGGTTCCTGTCTCAGCCTACTGTTAATTACAAGCACTTCACAACTCCCATTAGTGTCAGACCTGGAGGCCTCACAGCCTTTAATGTAAAATCTCAAATAAGACTGCAGAGGGAAGATACTGTACCTTATGGGAGAATGAAGACATCAAGACTGAGGGTGAGATTCATTTCACTGAATTTAATCTACCAAAAAGATAGATTGCCATTGATACTAATCATCCCTCTCTCCCGTGGAGCAATGGCATATCTCCCAGGGATGATTTACATGACTAATCACTGGACAACCCTGACTGTTAAGTGGCACCAAGAGGCCAGATTGAGAAGGATGCTCAGCTTCAGATGAGCTCAGATAGAGTCTGAACAAGTTATGATAGCAAAATTCTTTGCAAGTTATTAAATCCATAGCAATAGTGTCTGGCTTATGAACTTCCTAAGCTGCAAGGAGTCAGAGGCTGTAGTTGTTAAGAGGTAGTATCAGACACGTTTCTCCTGTTGTGCTGTTACTCTTCTAAGCATCTATTTATGGCCACTGTTGGAGCTGACACAAGGGAGATGGACTTTCTGTTGGGCACCATATGGCCATTCCTTGTGCTCTTATGTGAGGCTGCTGCAGCAGTGCGAAGGGGGGATGCACATTTAGCAAGAGATGATTTTTGCAAATGGGAAATTGGCAGGAAGGTTTATTTCCAGATCTGTGGTGAAGTGCTACTGACCTACAAACAGAAAAACTGGAAGTCAGTCTTACAGAAAGAGCCTGTGCCAGGTGCTGAATGTCAATGGTTTACACCAGGTCACCTCAAGCCTTTCAGAGATTCAGATGAGCTGTTTCACCATGTGCTCCCCTCAGATGGTGCAGACAGCTTGTTTGAGCCTTAGACAGTACAAGGAGGTTCAGACTTGACATCATTTGCAGCACGCTGTGTAGCTGTGCTGCTACATGGATGCTCCCTGCCTTTGTGACAGCACCAGGGGAGTAACAGGGTGGAAGCTTGTCATTTCAAATAACTCAAGAGCACAGAATGTGGGGCCCAAAACTGAGGTATCAATTACCAGAACAATGCTTATGAGTCCCCACTGCATTGGGCACATGCACCTGTGTGTGTACCTCTATACTTGGGATGATTGTTCATCCCAAGTGTAGGTAGGGTGTTTCTTAAGGACAGTATTCCCAGACCTTTTTTCAGCTTTACCTGAAGCCCTGTTCAGTTGAAGATTTTGCAGAATTGACTACCCTACATGCTGATAGCCTTAAAATTATTTACTGAAGAGGCAAGCACCTGTGGTTCAGGATTTTGCTGCTGGTATGGTAAATGTATTCCTGTCATTTGCTGTAGAGATCTTTAATTAGAGTCTCTGTAGCTGTTACATGGCATCATCACTACATAAATATACTTCTGTTTGAAGTCAGAACTGCCTTTTATGGCAATCTCTACAAAAAAAAATTGTGATTAAACTGAGAAATGCTTTTCTTATCAAACCCCAAGCCATAAAAAAAGGCCAGTGGAATTGGATTCAAAACATCAAGCTGGGCTTTTGAAATGGAAGCTTTTGCTCTCTTTTAAACCACACTGTGTTGAAGCTGCCAGCAAAAATCTTTGATGCAGAGAGAAGATATCAAACTTTACTTTCACAATTTCCTGCTTGGTTTCTTGTAAACTGCTTTTGTCTAATCATATTTGATATCAAAGATAATTTCATTTAATGTGGATTAGGTAGCATGACATATCCACTGTGGTCTTTCATCATTCTCTGTTTAATTTTGAATGTGACACGATATTTTCTAGTACAGATGAAATTTGTTCAGCAGTCAGCTTTGAAAAAAGAGCCTGTCTTTTATATCTCTGTAAAACGTTACGCATGGCAAGCAAAAATAATGACTTCATTCTCAGACTTCTCAAAGTCTTTGGTGTAGTCTGTAGATTACAGGCAGTGTAGAGAGGAGAGGTGGTTTATCCTCACATGCTGTCTGTTTCAGCAGCCTCCACAGCACAGCTGCACACAGCCAGAAAAGGGTGTGGTTTGGTTCCAAAGGGAGTTTGGTTACTGAGAGAATCAAAATGCAATGCAGCAGATACAGGACAGGGTGCTAAAAGAGGTGATTTTTCAGCCTAGTGAGTATTTGACAGGGCAGTTTAAGGCTGAAGGTATAGCAGCCTTCTGTAGGAAGACAAGGCTTGTTCCTCTGTTATTCATAGGCAGTGGTGCCTTTGGCAGTAGTGTTGATGTTAGAGTAGAAGAGGGCCCTAATGAGAAAGGTAAAAAACAATACCAAAACCTCAAAGGCACTTACTAATAGGGTATAAAACAGGAGACTGTGTCTAAAGTTTGGAGGATGACAGCAGCAGTGTGGAAACCACTGTGAGGAAGGAAAGGTTGGCTGGTGTTGCAATGAGGATGTTTCTTAAGGACAATATTCCCAGACTTTTTTCCATCTTTCCCTAAAGCCCTGGACTCCTACCAGATCTGAAAGGGGAATGTGGGTAGGGTGCACTGATACCTAGGTTTTGCTCATGGCTCAAGATCAAACCAATCATCAACGCCATGATGGAATTTTGTCAGAGAGATTTAGATGTATGACTCTGGATTTTTTTTTTTAATCCAATAAATGAGTTTGGTGAGTTTGGTGAGTTTGGTCTACCTACCTACTTCAATCCACACAGAGTTTGGTTACAGAGTATTGGAGAGACTTGGGACTTTACCATACCCACACTGCTCGTGTTTTTTACAGGATATTCAGAAACGTGTGTCCTGAGCATTTGTAGGTATGTGAAGTAGATGTTCTTTTACATCTACACAGTAGATGCAGCTTTTTCTGAAACAATGTTTTATACTTACATGAGACTAGGAGCCTGCACTCAATGAGTCAGGGAAGAACCCTACAGCTTTGCATTCCCAAACATACAAGGGACAAGGATGGAAGCAAAAAGCTTTTGTGTGAACCCTTTTTAGTAGTAAATGGTCTTTGTACTGCAGTAGGTATCCTTCTCTTGCCTGAATGAAGAAATTCATTTATTTGCAGAAGGATGTAATTTTATACTACTGTGTAGAGGTAAAATAGTTATTGAACCCTGAAGAATATATGTTGTAATCTAGAATGAAGTTGGGAAGACAATTGGAGCACATAAAAGCACAAGCTTTAACAGTTTCCTCTTCCTTTATCTTTTGCATATGCATCGAGTAACTGGTATATTACCCAGAACATTTTCTGGTACTGCTGAGAAATCCACTAAGAGCATTTGTCCTTCCCAGTTGGAGAAGTCTGGTGTGGGAAAACATTTAGAAATCTGCCATTTACTGCATTTTGATGGAGCCATTCAAAATCCAATTTGAAGTTTCCCGTTGTATCGATGTCTAGTACTGAGACAATACCTTTTCTGGTAGTCACAAAACAATCCTGTTGCTACCAACTCATGTTCTGGTATGTGAGTGCTTTGTGTATGTAATCATAAATGCATATGATTACTTAGGCTGACTTGAAGTCTGCATGCTCTTCTGTATATTGTGTGTATTACATGTAGCCTTTCTTCAATAATGTTGATTCCAACAGAAACGGGAAAAATATTATTGTCTGTGATATTCCTGACAGGTTAGCACCACGTGCATGAAATCTCAGTACTTTTGCACGTTAGCTAATGGTTAGTCTTTAATTATGACTTTGAGACAATGCAAAAGCAGATATTAGCTTTCAGTCTGATTGTGCCATGTTTTTCTTCACAGCTTCCTGTTATGGGAGGAGCCTTTATGGACTCACCCAACGAGGACTTTAGTACAGAGTACTCCCTGTTTAACTCATCAGCCAACGTCCATGCAGCTTCTTCCATGCAGAATCCACCAGAAGAGACATCCCGTTCTTCAAATGATGCCATATTGTTATGGATTGCAATAATAGCAACAATTGGAAATATTGTTGTTGTGGGAGTGGTGTATGCCTTCACCTTCTAGGATGACTGTCACTACAAACACTGGAAGAAAGGAAATCTTCAACAGTATTTGTCATGTGTATGTATGTATGTGTGTATATATACATGTATATCTATATAAATACATATAAGTAGAGACTTTGTTGATTAAGTGCTGCCACAATCATGGAAATGAAATGCAAGTTAATCATCTTAAGTCTTGATGGCAGAAAGTTTGGACACAAATTGTGTGGAGGTGAAAGCTTTATTTGAGAACAGGGCCAATACCAGTTTTGTATAGAAACGTAATAAAAGAGAGATCAACTTGGGTATAGTAAATACAGAGAGATATTTATATAGAAAGTGCTTATTTTCTACTGTAGATTTTTCTAGCAGCTCTTCTGCAGTTGTTTTTGTTGGGGTTTTTGTGCATTTTTTACTGTAGAATAATGTTATATGGAATTGTTCCAGGGCATGTTTTCTGGACATCTTAATTTCCTAGATGGACCAAGTGGTTGGCATTGGCTCGGTTCTGATGAAGTCCAAGTTCATCATGTGTGAGTCTCCAGCATGGCTGTAGACTCCTGGGGCTGTATTTAAAATCATGAGTCTCACAGCCATGACAGGCAGATGCAGGCTGTCTATTACTTGCCTTCCAGTATCAGTAACTGGAGCTGGTAATCAATAAAGTGATGCTGAACCTGCCTACTGTTCTGGAGGAGGCACAGCTATTGCTTCTCTGCAGACCCTCCAGATTTCAGAGGAGAAAATGATAAACACAGTAGCAGCACAAGTTCCCATTTCTTCCTAGAGGCACAGGATTGCAGTGTATATGCATCGCTTCCAGGAAACAGAAGCCTAATGCCACATTTTCATCTCATTGGACTGCAATCCATATTTCTCACAGCAGCTGTGTACTTTCATAAGGTTATTAGGGTACTGAAAGGATGATGGGGAAATTACAAAGCTTAGTTAATGGTAAATATGTCTATGAGAAAGATAAAATTAAAAGAAAGGTTGGGCACTTCTGTGCTTTAGTGGGGGTGAATTCAAGAGTCAAGTATGTCCTGGGGTAGAAACAACACGAGAAAAGTAGTAAGTGTCAGATGGGCAACTGCCTATATCTCAGTATTAATGTATCTCTTGGTTCTGGTAAGGGTCTTGGAAGTGATTTTTTTATAGCTAGCTTTAGGTAACGACTGTGATTATCCTTTGGATTTGTTCCACTGAGAGGCAACATTTTTACTACATTTTTCCCATGAGCAGTTTATTTTCAAGAGCTGTGTCTTTTCAAGACAAGTTGTAGCCTTCCTTACT
Organism: Sylvia atricapilla; assembly: GCF_009819655.1. Classification (NCBI taxonomy): domain Eukaryota; kingdom Metazoa; phylum Chordata; class Aves; order Passeriformes; family Sylviidae; genus Sylvia; species Sylvia atricapilla. The sequence goes on from NC_089145.1 coordinate 47,168,672, forward strand.
TGAGAGATTGTGAAATCTTGAGAAAAGAAAAAAAAAAATCACCACTGTTGGAAATCTTCCTTCACCCCTGAAAAAATTAAGCAACAATACATAAAATGTGTACACTTTGAGAGCAGCAGACAAATGCTTCTTCTGTGTCTGTATGTACTGTCTAGGTTTTCTGTCTCATACAGCTACTACCCTAATTCCAGAAAGCCTTGTCTACAGGCACAGAGACTATTTTTGACACTTGCCTGCCACTGAGCTTGAGGCTGGGCTAAGAGCTGCTGAATGTATAGAGATGTTTGGATTTTTGTCTTTTCTCTTTAAACCCATTTTCCTGCGGGGCTGGTGGACAGTTACTTGAATTAAAGCAGCATGCCCCAAATCGGTATTTATAACTACTCAGCAGTCACTGTGTATATTTTTCCCTCTCTATGAATTGTCCTTTAAAGCTAGGAAAGATGCAAACAGAGCTAGTAGTGGGAAGAAAATAAATTGTGCTATTTTAAGGCTGAGAAAAACAATTATGAGCTTCTGTGTGTGTTGTAATTTCCCTGTTTTGAGGCAGGATTTTGTGAAGATGGTTGAGGACAGACAAGACCTATACTGGGAAAAAGTTTGAGAAGCCCAATTCTGGAGGATCAGAGAGAAAGCAAATTTTGTCCAATTAGATAACTGTAGTCTTAAGAATGATTATGAGTATAAAATTTATGTTTTTCATTTCCTAAAATAGCTGTTAATTCCTTAATAGCCACAGGACAATGAAAAGTGGGGGAGCTGCGTAAGTGGTGTACTCTGTTTTTGCACCCCTCCTTATTCTTACTGCGCAGAAAGGAGGCTGCTGGAAAGCTGAAAGCTGCACAGAAGTTTCCAATGAAGAACTGGGCAGGAGAAGGTCTGGTGTGTAAACATGTAAGATCTGTGAAAACTATGCTTAATGTAATGTACTGTCCCCAGCCATTTTCTGATATTCTGTTGCCTTTGTAATTGTATCAGTTACTCGCGGACTTTTCTTCAGTGTTCCTGCAGGCTGTCTAGTTAGGTCAGATCCTGCAAACATTTTTGCATAAAGAGCAAAACATTTCCACCATGACTAAAACCAGTTTGATACAATGGTACGTGCCCAGTGGGATTATTCTGCGGCCTAATGAATTTGCCAGTGGAGTGCTTTGCTTAAATTTCCTAGAATATTAATCTTCGTGCAATTAGCAATGTCTGCATCTCTCTCCCAGAGCACTGGACTAAACTCTTCAACCATGAAGAAAAGCATTAGAGTGGGAACAGTAAAGGACCCCTATTCTGCTAATGAAACCAAGTGACACTTTTGTGATGCCTTTCCCAAAGAAAATGCCCTACTTCCATGTGAAACTGATAGTAATAGCAGGAGCAATGGAAAACAGTTCCACCTCCTGCATCCAGATCATCATCATGCATATTTTCATCGTTAGAGGCTTTGTTGTCAAGAAGGGCCAGACAAAACTTTAATTTAAGTAATTGGCTTGACAGGGTGACATGGCAAGCCGGGTGTAAGCAGCAAGTGCAGAGATTTCCTGCCTCATAGTTAAACTGCACACTAACTGCACAGCTTCTCTGTCGGGAGAAAATGTTAGGTTTAGGATGCAGGTGCACGAATACTGCATGTGAGGGTCTGTGTGGGATATCATCAGGTGTATTGAAGGTCCCTGAATTGCAGTGGCCAGAGCTGGTTGAAGCTCTGTCACTATCATATTTGATAGTGACAATATGCACACTATATTTCTGGATGTTGTGTTCTGGCTTTGTCCACTACAAGCACTCCTCTCTTCTGATACTTAGCAAAGGTTTAAATTAAACCATTGAAAAAGGGGACTAATTCATCATTAAGTTCAGAGAAGCTACAGAGGGGAATGGACTGGTGGCTGGATGGTGGATATTTCATAGGTGTGGTCCTGTGAAATATGTTGACTCTTGAACTGTCAACATAGCTTGACTTGGAGCACTGCAGCTTCTCCTTTCCTTGGAGCCAGGCAGCTGGATAATTGATGCAACTCACTGAGGAATGATGAGGAAGCCCAAATAAGTTCCCCAGAGCTGTTTTCTGAAACCTTTATTTAAAAGAAGCGGGTTCTGTGCTGTGCTGATCACACAGTGTATCAGCCTGAGAAGAGGACTCCACTTGATCAGTGCTTCAATTAAAAATGCCTAGCACAGAGAGCAGTTAGAAAATCCTGGCTGCAGTTCATTCTGTGGTAGATGAAGCAAACCACTTTCTATAAGTTCTGCCTCTAGAGGTGTTTTACCTCCAGCTCTGTTGTGCAACCTCATTGTACAAACACAAGAAGCAACTTCACCCTGCAAAATTATCAGTGAGACAAGGAAGACAAACTGGGGTGCCCTGATGATTCTCCTTTAGCCATGGCCTCTAGGGATCTATGGCAACATACCAAATAATCAAGCTCCCTCTGAAGATTTTTTTTTTCTCATCCAGCAGCTCGACACAGCAGCTGTGCAGCCGCCACATCAAAGAGACTAAAGGCTGAACAGTTATTCAGGTGGGTGCAATGGCACATTAGAAAAGAGAACTGAATGGGCAATCCCACACAGCTATTCCTGTTATATTTTTATCTGCAAGTAGGAGTCTGTGCTTGCCCACAGCATTAACACCCTGTATTTTTGTGTCAACAGACTTGCAAAACTGAAAAACTGATTTTGAAATTGATGTAATAATAGTAGCAGGGAGACTCATCTGCTACAAATAATGTATTTAGCCTTTTCAGTGGGCAGATGAGGTCATAGATATCTAGAAGTAATGAGATCCTTGCTCAAAAATCCTCATTTGCAATAGGACTTGAGGGCAGTCAGCATCCCACCCAATTTCTGAGCAGACTAATAATAGGCCCCAAATCAACAGTGAATAGAAGCATACAGGCATTATTGTCTTACCCTGTACACCCATTTGAAGATAAAAGAAAAAATACACCTTTTGTCTGGGACCAAATGAAAATAGGATCCTCTAGTCTATGGGTTGTTATGTATTTTTTCTATTATTAAAAGCTTTCATTTTGCTATTCTCAAGCAATTTCAGTTGTTAATATCCTCTTCACATTTCTCTGCAGGCTGCTGAGAGTTATTAATTTCATGTAGCATTATCCATTTATCCAGGGTAATTTGATTGAGTTACCTGTGGCTAATCACAGAGTAGAATCTGAAAAATTGCTCTTTTTAAGGGTGATCTCCATTTGAGGTAAATAGACTAAAGATCAAAATCCCAGATCAAACTGTGCTTTTGGAACATTCAGAGCTCCAGAGAATTGGATTTCCTGTGGTTAATGCATGGAAAGGAAAGGGTAGTGAGGTCCCTGGTGATAATGTCAACTGTGAGGGTTCTGACAGGCAGAGCTGAGTGGTTCATTAGCTGCTGTTCTGTCCTTCTGAGCCCTGCTGCTTTCCTGTACACACAGCCAGAGCTGAGTGTGAGCTAAACCACCAGGTACAGCACGTCCCTCCTCACCTCACAGCCTGCTAATCCTCAGGGAAACAAGCACATTTGTTCCATTCACAGAAAAAGAGCCAGAGGTCGATATTCTGTTAGCTATATTGTCACTGGTACACTGTTCAGTCACCATAAGGTCAAAATAGGGGTAGTTTAACATCCATTTAGCCCTTTAACCCTTGTCTGGGAATGCCCTAAGGCAGTCAAGGCATCCTGAGGGTTAAAGTCTCCTACTGCCCTTAATCCAACACTAACATTTTGTGTTTCTTCATGCAACCCATCTTTGCCTTTTACCTCTCTTTTCAGCTCAAATTAGGGAAAATGAAGTCACCACTATGCTCTTTTCTGGACCTGTAGGGAACTCCTAACAGCTATGGACCAGCCATGTCCCATTTTTGTTTGTGGTCCTTCAGGCACAAAGAAGGAAGAAAGTGTTCAATTACCTACATAAGCAGTTCCAGGCAAATAATTTTCTTTTGCAGAACAAAAATGCATGATAATTTTGTCTCATTCTGGCCTCTCCCAGAGCATTTACACTGAAAGAACATGGCCAGATCTACTTTTGCTGGTTTGGAAATTACAGCAACACAGCCAGGAACTGGAAAAGAAAACCCTGATAACACATGTGACAATCAAGGACATGTCTCTGAAGGCAGTTTTTGAGTGACATAGACAGACTTGAGCTGTTGGTAGCAAGGCAAGTGCCCTTTTGTGTGAGCACAGTCTCCTTCTCTTTGGAGATTTTTGGGAGCATTGTGCCACCCATTCTGTCTTTCCTAGGCTATTATTTTCAGTTGTAGAAAATACTCTCAAAGGTTCCTGTGTTGGTAGAATACATATAAGATTTACCTCCCAAAGCTCTGCTTAGTCTTCATGCAAAAGCAAAAACCATGCTATTTTCTTAAGCATGGAATATTAATGAGTCAAATATCATCTGTACTGTAGTATTGTCTCATTTTAATCTTCAGTTTTTGCCAGTAGGTCTCAAAGGAGATCTTACTATTATCCAGACTTTAAAGATGCTGCGAACAGAAACAGTGAAAGAATCACAGAATGTCTCCAAAACCTACAGAATCCTTTAGGCTGTATCATTCCTCCCCATATTACCCTGATATGACCTCACATCCATCTCTTTAAACTCATTGTCACCATCACATTGTCTCTATGCCTTCATTTTATTTCTCCCCTTGTCTTTGCTGTATGCTTCCCATTCCTTGGTGTCAGAGCATGTGAGCATTTGGAAGCCAGCAGTGTTCTTCAGCCATTTGTAGCCAGCTCCTTGACTGACCTCTGAGAGTAAGGTTAGTGATCTGTAGGGACATTCCACAGAGAGGGCAGAGAACAGTGACACAAGACCTCTTCTTGGGAGAAAATCTTTATCATTCCACAGAGAGGGCAAAGAACAGTGACACAAGGCCTCTTCTTGAGAGAAAATCTTTATCATTATCTGCCTTAGCAAACCACACAGTGTTTTCCCTAAGCAGAAGAGCAAGATGTGGCCATGAAGCTTGGTAACTGTTGTCAGTATCCATACAATGCAAAGTTACCTTTCAAAAATTCAGGCTTTATAAATACACAGCATTACTCTGCAGCCAGCATTTACTGAGCTTTTTCCAACCCAAAGTCTTTGTTTTTTAGCAGATCAGAATCAGTGGTAATGCTCTTGGGGTAAGGTGAGGGCAGTGGGAGTGGGTCCTAAGGACAATAGAAAAGCTCCGTGTGATTTACTGTGGGGTCAGGGCCAGCAAAGAGCAGCCTATTCAGTAAAGAAAAACAGCCACAATGTGCTAAGCCATTTCAAATCTAGTCACACCTGCAGTCCTCAGATGCACAGCTGAGCTGCTATAGCCAGACTGAACATTTAGAAATCTCATTGTACCCAAAATAAAGTGCATTCTTTTGCCAGAACTGAGGGAGCTATGCAGCCTAGTGTTCTGGGAGCTTCCTGAGCTGCAGCCATTACAGTGATAGTGCATTTCCTGAGGCGTTCACTCCCACTAATGAACAAATAAGGTTGAACTGTTTCAGGTCTAAAACCCATCTCAGTTGCTGCCTGCATAAGGATGATTGAAGTTCCTGAGCCTGCACGCTGCTCTATCGAGAGGGACCTTTGCCTCCACCTGGAGTCAACTGCATTAATAACACTTCTGTACTTCTGACGTCTGCATCACTGGAACAGTTTGCAGGACTAGCTGTGGGTTGCTGGGGTTTTATTTTAAATGTAAAGATGTCTGTAATTTCCTAATCAAAAGCAAGAAAGAAAGCAGAATGCTGTATTTTTTTAAATGAGAAGGTAATAAAACTGAGTCTGAAGATTTTGATAGATGTACTGGAAGGGTATATAATGTAGCAAACAGTTGCACTATTTTTTCCTATTATGAGTACCTAACCTGAGAAATATTTGTTCTTTCTCTAACTAAGTCCTCTTCCAGTTTGGAAGTTTAGAAGGAGTGGAGTACAAAGTCTCAGTGAAATGTGAAGCTTATGTAAATAAATCTGGTAGTTAGCTTTGTGAGGTAGCCTATTACGTTTGTTTTTCAGTTATCTCAAATACTGCCTAAATATTTGGGGCCTTTTTCCCCCCAAAAAAAGCTAAATAGTGACACTTCTGAAAGCGTCTGTTCTTCACACAAACAGTCTTATGGAAATTATATTCCTCAGTTCATGTAAAGCAGCTTTACAGGAGCCCTTTAGTATGCATTGTTACCTTTTCTTAATAATTCTGGACAATTTAATTCTCTTGTGCTTTCTCTCTGCTACCCTGTTTTGTACACTATCAGGTTTGCAGGGATTCTCTGTATTGTTTTTGTAATACATGGGTCGGTTTCTAGAAAAAACTTCACTGTTGTAATTATTGTTCTTGGATTGTGGAACTCTATCTGTAAAGACATAAACAACTTTAAAAATGCCCTCTGCTTTCTCCAAGTTTACTGTAATTAGCAAGTTTAGTTAAGAGAAATGTATTCTTTTAAGCTCCTGTTATGTTCTGTTCCAGTTATTGACTGCTTTCACTATGTGTGTACTTAGTACTGGTTCATTCCTTTACTATGGTGAAAATGACAAGTTTTGTTAATATCAGATGGAAATTGTGGTTTTGGATAAAGTTCTTCAAATTGATAATGGTGTGCGATTTTTCATTTTGTTCTCAGTTTACTTGAGAGTAGTTGGAGGTCTGGAATTGCAGTTATTTATTTATTACCTCCAGTGTTACTCTGACACTAGAGGTAATTTCTTGCAATTTACAAATCTGCAAGATTTGGTAGCCTTGGCAAACCATCTCGAGTATATGGCATGGAAAGAACGCTGTGGCTGTTTCTACAGAAATGCATTTACCAGCTCTGAGTCCAAGAATTACCTCAACACGTGTAGGAGCCTAGAAAACAGTCTTGTTTTCTTCAGACATTGGCTCAGAAGCCCTCACACCACGAGCCCTGGTGTGCTGCTCTCTGCCAGTTCTCTCCTCAGCTGAGCTTGGCCATCCTGACTCACGGAGCTGTGCCTTTGTGTCTGTGACGCGACCAGAAGCTAAACCCTGACCAGAAGCTTCTGGGGATTTAAAGGGGGCATCAGACCTCGCTGCAGGATGTCCATCAAGTTTCTCCAAGGCAGATAGTGGCAGCAGGAAGAAAGGAAAACATTCAGCTTTGCTAATGGAATACAGTATATAGATTATTATGGGCCTTTCCTTACAATTCTCCTAAAGGGATTCAATGAGACAAGTTTAGATCTGCTGAAAGAATGACAAAAGGACATGCTAAGGGACCTCTTAAAGCACAATTTGAAATTAAAAATATTACTTACTTTTAAATGTAGTAGCAAACTTGGAACATCATGAAGATGCATGAACCAATCCTGATGGCAAGTCTGGGAAAAAAAAAAAAAGGCATGTTTTATCTAGTCCCAGTCTTTCAGTCTTTATCAATCTAGAAACATTACATATTCCAGAATTTACCCATCAGAATGTAAGGCAGTGCAATTGATGCACTACAGCAATATCTAATTATAATTCACTTTTCCATTGCAACTATGGAATCATAGAGATAACATTTCTTTTCCTTTCTAAATTCTGCACAATATTAAGAAATGAGTATACCCTAGAAACGGAAGAGAATGTTCTGTTCAACAGTGATTTAAAAATTTAGCTATGCATGTTCAGACTAATAAAGTCAGTTGAAATTGTCAGCACTTTTTTTTTGCACAGCATTATCAACATAAACAAGCTCTCTGCTAATGTAAATTGCTCTGTAGTGGGACTAACAAAGAACATCAGCCTTTTATCCCAAGAGAGCCTGTCCACTATAGCATTTCAACTGACAGATTTTGTTGTGTCTAATGCAACCTTACAATTTCCTTTAGGATGAAAATAATTTAAATATGACCAAACTACTTCACTGCTTTAACTGCAGCAGGCATGTATCTTACATGGGTGTAGGTGAGGTTCTTCCATAAACAGTTCCTCCTGTCTGAACAGAAACATTGGACTCAAACAGGAGCTTGCCTTTTGCTATTGCTTGCAAAGGTATTATTAGGAGCTAAGCAAAGCACCCACAAAATTCTATTACATTTCATAAAGACAGACCTTATCATCCTGAATACATGAGATCAACTAACTCCCAGATTTCCTTTACATAGTCAGACATTTTTTTTCCATTAGAGGCCAGAAAGACACTCCTTTTATGAAGATTTTTTTGTCATTTCTGTTTTGAATTACCAAGATTTTATGCTTCCAGATGTTAGCTGGGTATAGAAAAAAAGGTTTACTGTTCTCTGCATTTCCCTAGTGACTCCTTCAAAGATATGTAAAATGATTTATGATTCCCAGGACCTTCAGTGTAGCAAACAATTTTAAACAGAGAGTTTTATTTTCTTAGCAGCTCAGGTCTTCTTCCAAGCACCTTCTTCTACTCTTAAATTTCTTGTACTAATACCCAAACTCTTGATCTTTATCAATATTTATTACTTGAAAATAATTTGAGCAAATATACCTCAAAGTCCTCTGCAACAGCAGCTGATAGAAACAAAATACTTAAGAAGTATTTATTTCTTTCGCCTTCTGGTAAAACTAAACACTCATTAATTCCTTTGAAAGTCTCATGCTTCTGTGGTTTTTAAAATAATTTTTGTGACCACACCAGCTGCTCTTAGCCAAATGTATTTCTATCCTCTGTGAAACCTTCCCTAATAATTTATGTTTGCTATTTACTGACTTGATTTTGTTTCAGATAGTTCCTGTCTTTTGAATAGATCTTGACTGGACTTCCATAAAATCAGACTCAAACTTTGACCTTGTAAGAATTTTCCTTACCTTCCTGTTTCTTTTGTAGTTCAAGGATATGTTGGACTTAATTCTTAAATTAAGAATTTAATTTAAGTCCCAGTTGCCTTGCTTCTGACTGTAGGATACTCTAAATGAAACCTTGATTTTTCCATCTTCCAGTCACAATCTAGAATTTCTGTTCTTCAGTCAGTTTTGGGAAAAAGTATTCTAAATGTGAAAAAACAAGATAAACAAACATAGAACTAAAGAATATTTTGTCATATTTCAGGATAGTTTTGTTTAGCTTTGCTTTTATCTATAAGATATCGAGATCTCTGATATGACAAGAATCAGAGCATTTTTACTGCAGTATAGTGGGACAGCATAGCTGCAAAGAACTTTGGACATTCACATGCAAAAATTTTCAATATAATCTTGCCACTGAAGCAATTATTAAATTTATCAGTATGTGAATAGCATGCTATGTCAAATTATGCTATATTTTTTCTATAATCTATTACCTGTTCTGTAATAAAATCAGCTCACAGGATGTGTTTTGATGTGTGTTCAAGTGCCCATTTAAGGATGTTTTCTGCAGTGAGGCTGATTTAAGTTAGATGAGAACCATCCATACTTTATACCTCGACAGTCCTCTGCTTCGTTCAGTCCTTCTGTGCTTCCTGTGCATTAATTCTTGCAAAGTGGGGAAGAGATGCCTCAGAAACCTGATGCACCATGAACAACTTAGCGAGCTAAAAATTTCTGCTTCTGAACTGACTGTCACCAGTACTCACAAAAACCCCAGCAGGGCTGCTCTGACGAGGAGCTACTGTGCTTCCCATGGCTTTGTGTGCAGCGTGAGGCTGGGAATGAGGGCTCTGTGCCACCTCCTGTCTGGGGCTGTGCAATGGCTCACTGTGCAAGGGCTGTCTTGTGCCAGGGCAGGCACCGGGCAGCCTCACACAGCTGACCTGGGAAGTTGGTTGTAGGTTACCCCATCTTCCCTGGTCAGATAAACCCTATGTGACACTGCAGGAAAATAGGAAGTGCCTCCTTCAAACCTGCACAGTAAGAGATTTCCATTGTAACACATCCATTTTAACAGGAAAGGACCACGGGAAAAGAATATCTGTTAAATCAAGTGGTGAAGCAATGTTTTATATTAAAATAAAGCAGCACCAAGAAACCCCATCAAAACAAACAAAAAAAAAACCCAGCAAATTTGGCATAGAAATGAGGATAATGTCTCTCAAATCACTTGACTATTTCCTCTATGCTATAATACAAGCCACAGAAAATGCTATCACATCAGATAATCAGAACTAGAATGCAGGGCCATTCCACAACTGGAAATTAAAAATCTAACCATCAGGAGTTTTTTTTCCTGGACTGCAGGTGTCAATTGCCTATTCCTTGCACATCCCAGACACAAAATAATAGCACAATAGCAAGATTTAATAAGGAAACAAACAAACCAACTCAAAACACAAAACAAAAGAATACAAACAGGGAAAAAAAAAAAACCTAAACACAAAACCACCATTAAACCCCAGACAATTTCTGAGCACAGAAAGGCAAATTTTGTGGAGGCTTTATTCTGACTATCCCCTTGAAGGAGAGATTGTATTTTTTGTAGCCTTCTGGGAGGGCAACTCTGACAAGTCCAGGAGCAATCCTGTGATTGACACTTCAATGGCAAGAGTGACTTAGGCATGACTTTGACTTATCCTCTGGACACCATCAATGGACTTCACCTTCCAAGGGGCTTCACTTCCCATTCCTCATGCATCTCCCACTTAATGTAGCAAGTTCTTCACCACAACAAAGATTGTAAAATAAGATTATGTTTTCATAATCAGTTAAGTATCATGTCATTGCACACATTTCTCTCACTTTATTTAGGACACCTACAACCATGTTAGTTTATGCTGACATGTTTGGCTCACATCAGTGTTAAGATTTCACTGAAAAACTGCCAGAATTGGTATCTCAAGTCTCCACTGTGAAAAGTGATGCCACCTAAAGACTGATTATTACTTGTTCACCTTGAAGATTTGCAGCTGAAAGTTCTGTTAGCATAGATCCCAAGGTTCAACTGATGATGGGATCCATATGGTTAACTGCTCAGGTTAAATGAGAAATGTAATAATTTCTGAAGCAGATCTTGAAACTTGAGGCCAAGTCAGCTGGAGAGTTCTACATACCTTAGCTGGTCTTACTGGTAATTACAGTGTCATTGTGAGATTTCTCCTCTCCTGACCAACTTGAAAAGTGTAATTACTTGGCTGGGGATATATGAAGGCAGTAATATTTTCATGCAAAACTGCTTCTGATTTCAGTCCTCACTTCATCTCAGGGAAGGTATTTAAAAGCTAGCATCCATTTTACTTATCAATATAAAAAAACTGGCTAGGAGAAGATATGAAATCTTTTAAATAACTTCAGATGTCTATTATCTGGAAATCTGCACAGCATTTTCTAGGAAATTTGAAATGATCACAGTAGCTGCATTAATAAACTATGTCTGCAAAACTGCGTATTGGTGTTTTTTCTCTTATCCCTCCTAAAATATGCAGCTGGAGAAATAGTTTAATACTTGTCTGCTCCCAGCTGAATTTCCTAACTGCTAAAACACTTGTATTTGCTCTCTTGTCCAATTAATCTCTATTTAGTGCCTAAGCACTAAAAAGGGAGTATGGCAAATAGTATTCTATAACTCAGTGAGTGCAGGCTTTACCTCAGAAACACGAGTTTGCTTTCCCCATGTGAAGAAGGGGAATCTGAGCTGTTCTCCACGTTCAAGTACATGCTCTGAACAATGAATGCTGGACATTGCTGGTTGGATGAGAAGGAAGGAGAAAGAATATAATATCTTAGTCTTTCATAGTTAATTAGTTCTAGTGGTGCACTGAATCTTGCAGATGAAGTTTGTGGTTCATGGAACACAAGCTGCCCACTTGGGATCATCAGAAGAGCTTTCCCTTGGGTGGCTGGTGTCCCAAAGCAAACTTTAAGAACCCACAGATCCTTGGAGAGTTCCCATGTTAGACAGCTTCCAAGAGAGATTTGAAAGTTTTGGGCGATTTGGAGCTTTAGGGCTCTTTTTGGTCAGTTGGTAGTGATTTTTTTTAAGATGGAAACAGTGATGACAGAATTCAGAAACTTAGCTTTATCATGGAACTTTTTTTAAGCCACTTGGAAACATAGATAAGCCTGCTCATCTATTGATAGATTTATAGTTGAAATTCATTAAAATCAGTACAACTTCACAACTGGTTTGATTTCTATCAGTTAGGATATTCAGCCGTATGGTTTTTTCCAGTAAACTAAATTATTTATAACTATGTTACCTCTTCAGGGTGGAAGCCTTTCTAATAATAAGATTCAAGACAATAAGGTTTAGAGTAACAGATTTTAGTGTCTGTTCCATAAGGTTTGTTTCATTTAATTGGCTTAGTGCAATCTGTGAGGCTGTCAGGGGATGGCATCATGGTTTCTGTAAGTGGAATTTAAAGAAATTGAAGGAGATTTCTGGAAGGAAACTGTTAAAAAAATCTTGTTCTAATTAGAACTGAAATAATTCTTCTGATTGTTGGACTTTAATTTGCAAAATACCATTCCATGTACACCTTGTCTGTTTCACCAGTTCCTTAGTCTTAGAAACAAGTTAGCTTGGCTATGAGGTGCTGATCTAAGTTATGAATGGGTCTTCTTCTTTGATATGATATTAGAGGGAAAATCCTTATCTGCTTCCAAGAAAGAGAAGCCTCTAAGCCTCTATTGCTCAATTTTCCAGATGTGAGGCTATCCATATTCCTTTTTTCTCTTGACTTACAAAATTACCTCAATATGTTACAATTTCTAAGAATTATTTTTATTCTATAATGATATTTACTTACCTTTTTTTTTCTCTCCTGTCTTCTTTAAGTTATGTTTCTGCACACACTACAAATGCCTTCCATTCTTCAAAGATGATTTAACCCTGGAAAAGTACGTGGATTTCCCTGGACAGCTGCAAAACTGAGACATGGGATTGAAGTATTATTCCTAATGAAAACCATCTAAGACTGCACAATCTAAATTCGAAGTGGTATTTTTCCTATCTTGTTTGAGAGACCAGTAGCTTTGGGATAATCATAACCAAAGTATTTCCCTTCTGTTGCATCTGTGACGAATAGTGTGTAATGTAATATTTCAGCCTTGAGACAGCATTAGAACTCTCTCCTGGAGCGGTACATTATCTACTATGAACTAATCCTTATATCACATCACAGTTGCAGTGACTTTTTCTTTATAGGCTCTGACAACAACATGATTTATATCCCATCTGTTCACCACTACATGAGGAATTCACAGAAGGTACTTGCCACCCCCCCTTACTGCTCGCTTTATCCTAAGTCGCATACGATACAGTCTCGTTAGTTATGTAGAGATGAATCACAAACTTGAAATAGATATTGTAACAAAAATACATTCATTTCTTCTCCTAGATTCATTTTTCAACAAAGTGTTGCTTTGAAAAACTATTCTTTCTCAACAAATGTCACTCACTTACGGAAAAGTTTCAGCACTGTTTGGAAATTCGCGGTCTATTTATATAGAAGATCAAGTAAAATATTCAAAGGGTCCTCTGGCTTTGGAATCCTTTTAAGGATTCCTCTGATATATTGTTGAATGTCTCTAACACAGCCTTGAAGCTTTCCTCTATTGTGCAGTTTAGAAACACAGAAAAGTTATTTTCAGTGGCTTCTTACGTATTTTGCTGAGAATCATTGAAAGCAAGGACATGAGAATTTGGTTTTCATTATTCCAAAGAGCATCATAATTTAGTTATTGGGGCAAATTGAGCAATATTTTCAGCAGATGCCTGAAAGATAATCTTACTCATCTTCTCCACACACATTTCAAATTATTGTACCCAGTTCAATGCTGGCTTCAACAGGCTCCTTGATTAGGGCCATCAACAATAAGTTCAAATTCAGACCCTTTATTTCCCATACCACCCAGGAAATTTCTAAATGTATGACTGTGAGGAAAAGAAGTCCCCCAAGTTAACATTCTTGAGCAAGTTCAAAAGCCCAGGGGAATTTAAAAATTCTCCTTTTTTAGTTTGCCATGATACCTCTTAATGTTTCTATCTGCAGAATAGTGACTCAGCTTTCTCCTTTTGAATCAACATATTAAAAGAGTGAATCTGTTTCTCACATCCTGCTAGTACTTTTCCTCCTTTGGTATGGAAACCTGCATCCCTGAAGGCAATGAGAGGAAAATTCTCTTCATAAGAATATAAGAGCTGCTGGTTGGCTCACAAATAGACACCTATTGTCTCTCAGTTGTCTTGAAAATAACCCACGCAGAGACGAGTGGGCCTTAAAAGAAATTTGCTGATGTTATGTTTCCTGTCGCCACTATTTGACACTGCTTTCCCACTTTTCCATGAGTGATATCCTGTCTCACTGGAGCAAGAAATAACAATGAAGGGTTTCCTCTTTCTGGTGTTTCACATCAAAAGAAAGGGCATCTTAGTGGACACTGTATCTCTGATCAAACTTTCTTCTTGCTTTTTCAATTTTCTTTTAAAAACATATGCATTGCATCTTCTGTGTTGACACTACACTTGCTTTGCTTTATTTTGGGGTTTTTTTGGAAGGCACTCGCCACCCCCCTTATTGCTTGCTTTTTCCTAAGTCACATAGGATACAGTCATGCTGTTTACGAGGGGGGTTTTGTCACCTTCTTACATAATGCTTGCTTTTAATGTTGATCCCTTTCTATCCGTGAGGTTTTATTGTACAGTTTGATTGTCACCATTCAGGAAACCTCAGAATCTTAATGAGTTGGAGCTCCGATGGTGATCATTGTAGATGTTGGAGGCATTTGGAGGTTTTTTTTAAATTTGCTTTTCCTTTAATCTACAGCATCCACAACAAACCTTTATGTTTCAGGTGCCTTCCCACTGAGAAACTCTATTCTAATATTTTGAAAAGAGTAAGAAGACAATATGCTTTGGGATCTTTTGTTTATTGGTTCAGGGTTGTTACTTTTTTAAATCTTCATTCTTTTAATTTCCATCCCCTTTCCTATGAAGACAGATTGAGAGAGTTTAGGTTGTTCAGCCTGGAGAAGGCTCCAGAGAGATTTTACAGCACCTTCCACTCCCTAAAGAGCACCTACAAGTAAGCAGGAAAGGGTTTTTTTACAAGGACAGATAGGGGGTGAGATGTAATGGCTCTAAACTGAAAGTCTGTAGGTTTAGATTAGATGTTGGGAAAAAAATCTTTCCTGTGAGGATGGTGAGGCACTGGCACAGGTTGCTCAAAAAAGTTTGGATGCCAAGTTTGTGGAAGTTCAGGGCCAAGCTGGATGGAGATATGTGCGATCTAGCGGAAGGTGCCCCTGCTTATGGAAGGAAGGGTGGGAATAAATGTTCTTTAAGGTCCCTTTCAAACCCAAAATGTGGGTTAAATGTGATTAAATGTGTAAGCATAAAAAAAAAAAAAAAAAAAAAAAAAAAAAAAAAAAAAAAAACGAAATAACAATTATAATTTCAGGTTCAGCAAGACTGCAATTTCCACCCTCAAGGAGAAATCTGAAATGTTTTGCTTATTCCCAGGTGTAACAGAAGTGAAATGGGAGACAAGCATCTTCAGAGAGATGTTTACTGTAAGGAACATGATGATGCGGAAACATCTTGGTGAATTACCATGAAACAGGCAAAACAGTGCTGGGCAACAAAGCCACATGCTGCAGCTCTGAATTAACTAAAAATAAGTTTTGTCTGCAACATAACAAATTATCAGCAAGACAGATGGCCATAAAGAGGAAAACCAGAATTGTTTCCTCTGGGGCTGGATTTCTGAAAATAAACACTCAATCTTGTCTCAACTTTGTAACAAAAAATAGAATTCAATAGCATGGAGGAAACTGGAGAATCACACAATAGCAATGCAGTATTTAAAAGTATAGCAATATGAGGGAAAGAAGCAATAATGACGATTGTTCTTTAAGTCTGTGCTGAAAGCAGACTGAGAGGAAGTTTGGTCTGCCAAGGAGGCAACAGTCTGGGTGCTGGGAGGCCTTGGGCTGGCTGGCTGTCCTGTTTACTCCTCATATCTCAACCAGACATCAAATCCCCCTGTTTATACGTGGCTTCCCAAGCCATGCCTCTGCCTGGGAAGAAGGAATTATCAAGGTTTTCATCACATTTTAAACAAGAAGGGAGCTGGCAAGCAGTTTTTCAAAGCTGTCGTAGTGATGTAGTGAATAGCTCCAAGAGAACACTCTATGGTGATGGTGAAGATCACAGCTATCAAAGAACAGGGAACACCTGTCACTTTTTATTTTAAGTACTTATTTTTAGCTTATTTTAAAAGAATTCTATAATTTTGTTAAAAGGCTTTGATTTGTTTTGTCACCAAATTTCCAGAATGTCTCTATTTAAGTTCCCCATGCTTATACAGTGAAACTTCGACCATGTTGAGTGAGGGTCTCTCCAAATGAAAAGAATATTTTGTTAGCATGGATGAAATGGCTGTTCTGGGAAAGTCTTCAGCCCAAGGAATTATATGGATGGAACTGCTCAAAAGACTACTTGGGTCCCCACATATTTTAGAGAAGTTTCTAGGCTTTTCCATGTAGAAACAAGTTCATCTATGTAAGCTGAGATGAAAATATTTTCTTAGGAGAAGAGTTTAGATACATACAGATCCCTAAAACCTGACCCTAGAGAAAAAAAACTGGCTACAAAATTCTAGTGCATACTGAGGCTTCTTCATCGTTACCAATGGAAAATCTGATGCTAATAAAAGCCATTTAACTTTGTTGAGCAATTATTTAGTTCCTTGATAAATTGCTTGTCAGAAGAGATTTGGCCAGAGTACCAGTTACCCAAGTACAAGTACCCCCTTACATCTGGGGACAAAATTTGCAGACTAAGTAGCTCACAACATGCCACAGCAAACCTGGTCTTATCCTCCCTGGTAAACCTGGAAGAGGAAGAAGCAAAGAAACTGGATACCACAAGTGCATGTCATCCAAAAGGTTTCCTCTAGCAGGGAAATTCTCAGCTGGAGCTCAGTGGAGGGGTAAGTGGGACAGGACTGCCCAGCCACACGGCCACCGCCATATCTCACAACCAGGAGCAGATGCACTGGATTACACTGAGAAAGGAAAGAGAACAGGCCCTTCTGGTGTGTGAGCTAAAATAATCAGGAGCCATCATGAGGGTGCTCACCAAGAGCACACATTTCTGCCCTCTTTGTGCAAGTTTCAGACACCACTGACCCTCAACAACATAAGTACCTTGTGAGAATGAAAAAAAGCAAAATTACCAGGTGTTTGGTTCTTCCTTTACAAATTGTACTTAGATGAATTTATGAAAAAGAATGTCACTTGCAGTGCTGTTCACCTACTTCAAATATTTGGACAGGAAGTTAGGGTTTGCAGTGCTTTTATTTCACATATAAAGGATGACCTTCAGCTCACCTCCCTGTGGGGGTGAGAAGAAGGCCATCATCTCCCTGCTGTGTCCAACCTGCTTCTGCATATTATCACTGGCACATAGTCACACTCCTGTGTCTACACTGTCACACTCACACAAATCTCCTCACCTGCTTCAGGTCACAACCCTCTGCTGCCAGAGAGAGTGACAAACAACCCTCTCCTGTTACAAAATCTCCTTCCCCCGAGGAAGGGCCCTGGGGCCATGCCAGAGCTTGGGGAAAGCAGAGGTGTGGTCTGTTGTTTCCTCTGCTCCTTGTGAGTTGCAACTTAACCAAGTACCCCTATTTCCTGGCAGCACAGAGAGGTCTGGACTGTATCATGATTAAAAAAAAAAAAACAACTTGGCTGTTCTATTTAGCCATAAATAACATTCAGAATACTTAAAAATATGAGCTGATGAAATAATAGATCAAAAGATGAGCTGGTGAGATGTTAGAACTCATTTAAATCCCAAGCCACAACAAGTTGTAGTTGCTATAAACACCTCAAGGCTCCCCAGGTCCTGGGCAAGGCGAGGGGAAGCACATACCCTTCTCACAACTGTACATCCCTTGGTTCACCATGTGATGAAACACCCTTCCTGCCAAACAGTGTTTTCAGCAGTAATTGGAATTTATCCCATGCGTTTAATCCAACCATAAACAACAGCATTGCATTTGTCTCTCTCATCTCTGAATGTTGTTTATACTCACTTGAATGTAGTGAAGGCTGGCTAGTCCATCTGGATTTCTTCCCCTGCTGCTCTCCAGGGTAATTAATAAGCCCTATCCTGTTTACTGATCCCAGTATGAACCCCCAGAAGCAGGGAGTTGTGGTGATTCACGTTAGCTGTTTTGAGTTCAGCGAGGTTAAAAAAAAAGTGTTACCTGCACTGCCAGTACTTTTTTTATAAAGAGGTATGAAATGACAGTGGCTCTCAAGAGGAGTCACAACTCTGCCTCTCTTAATTCAGCGAGGCCAATATAGCAGAAAGATGCACTCATGGCATTTAACAGTATGTACAATACTGAAGAGCGCTTGGATCATGTCTGAGCACTTTCAGCCATGTGTTCAAAGCTCTCAGTAGTCCAACAGAAGTATTTTCATCTAAATATTTGAAAGGTCTTTGCATCCAGTGAGCTAAGCAGTTGTAAAAACCTGAGCACTTGTCTTGGAGTGTGGGGGTGGGTGGAGCACTTGATAAAAGCATGCAAGGGCCTTTTCTAATGAGAAGCCTGTATGAATGCCTGTGTACATATAAATGCATGTGCCAGGAATTGCTACACATACAAAAATTATGATTCTTCTGAGGTTTATTCAGAACTTTGTAAATAGAAGCAGAAATCAGAGCATGAACAACTGTATTAGGCTAAAAACCTGTCACTCACAAGCGTGGTTTTTGTGAAGCACACCTATCTCTACTTACTTGTATAGAGAGGCTGCCCTGCAAAGTATTTTTCTTGGCTAGAGTCTGTGAAAAATTAAATGTAGTTTTCTAAGAAAGAGAAGGCAGGACAGTGGGCTGGTTACTCTCCTAATTTCCTCGGAGGAATTCCTAGTTCTTTATCCAGTTATAGTGAGAATGGCCAGACTACTGGGTATTTTTATATGTCATAAACTAATCCTAGCAGTTTATACATACTAAAGAGCTGTCACAAAGAGCTCTATAAGCTAATTGATCCCAGCAGTCTCTCAAAAAGAGGTTGCCATGATACACCCAGACCCTCCAGTCACATCTGTGCTGCACATTACAGGGATGATGTCAGGCACAAGCCACTTAATTCCAGAAACACCCTTTGGGAATTTATCTATAATATCCCTCAATCTAGTATAGCAGTGCAACATTTATTAAATCTGATTATTATTGTCACAGAAACCTCAAAGATCACAGTGGAGTTATGTGTTTTCCCACCCACTGTCCATTGGAGAGGACCAAATGGAAATCACATTGCTTCCTGAAGTGATGGGATGGAAACTGAGCCCCTTCCTGGGCTAATCTCTACTAGACCATCAACATCCAGTGGGAGCCTGTGTGGTCTCAGAGTCATATCCGCTTACATAGCTTTACACTCTTGGTTCTATAGCAAGTCAGGCAAAAGGAGAAGCTTCAGATGGTGATTTTTTGTCCCATTTGGACATGATCTACTTAGGAGTCTGCTCTGGGGTCAACAATAAGGGGCTTAATGACAAGTCCCTTCTTTAGAGCCAGTTGTGTGGTAACTCTTCTGCAAACAGCAGAGGAGCAAAAAACCACCTTGGATCCAAACAGAGACTTGGCTTCTTGTTCTCATTTGAAATGGAAAATTTAAACATGGATGTTTAGATAGACACTCCTCTAACAGCTTCTTGCTTGCTGCTCACTTTCTTATAAGCCTTTTATAATTTAAAACATGTTTGAGGCTTCTAATTACTCAGGAATGCTTTCCATTACAGTTATCCTGAAGCTCTTTCCGTCTGAATGTCCTCAGTAACCCTGTGTGGGCTGTGGTTCTTATCCCTCCTGTTCTCCTCTGTTACAGGCTTTTCTTCCCAGTCAGACTGTGCACACTCCAGAAATGGCTTTTGCTTCCCAAAATGCACCATAATGTAGTACAGGACAAGTGACCTGAGCAGGGATCTCAAACTAAGACCTTGAGACCCTCGATTGCAGGGTGCCCTCCAGCCCAGACAGACACCTCTCAGTGTCAAAATGCTCAGCACAAAATGTCCACATTTTGCGAAAAGAAGCAATAAAGGATAAGGTTTGGATGGAATTTTTTTAGATTTGTCCACAAAGGCAATAAAACAGTTAGTAAATTTTTTTAAGTGTCTGCTCTAAATATTCATTGCTGGAATTATAAGTAAAAAGAAAATACAACCCCAAAACAATTCTTAGAAATAGATTGAAGTAAAATATACTTACATTACTTGAGTATAGTTATTTTCCACCAGTGCCTGTAGCAGATACATTCATGGGGACAGATTTATTTAGAGGTATTTTGTAAGGTTAGAGAGATACAGAGATCAGCTTAAGAAGTCCTAAAACTGCTTAAGTTCGGAAGAATTTTCCATATATTTTATTCTGTGAGTTCAGACCATCAGCCAGTGCTGTGGACAGAACAAAGGCCTAGATTGACTTTTGATTTGAAGCTGCACACCACTTTCCTGCTCCTGTGTGCACCCCCTGGTCCCTAGTGCTTATGAGGTCCACCAACTCCATCCCTTTCTCACAGATGCAGAATTGCTTGCATGGGAGGATATCAAAGCATTTTGGAGAACTCTGGTGTGGAGGAGTTGGCCATGAACTCCAGTTTTCAGCAGCATCATGGAGGAGTTAGAAAGTTTCAATTGCAGAATATCAATCCTGCCCCTATGACCAGCCATATCTGAAATAAAACAAGATTAAGCTGCAAATAAATTTTTATTTCATTCCAATGGTCCTGGGGAAAAGTATTCTGCTTGGATGGAAACCCTAATTGTGGGAGCATGGATCAGTAAAACAAACTGGATAAGGGAGCAGGGAGAAGATAACACTTGGAAAGGGAAATGGAAAAAAACCTGAGACTTTTCAATATTTTCTTCTAGGTATTCTAGTAGGTATTTTCTTCTCTCCTAGGACACTCCCTAGCTTGGTGCAAAGTGATACTGAAGTTGAGAGCACCATTTCCCTGAATTTCTCATTTTGTCAGGACAGGAGAAAAATAAGGTTGATGCAGAACATCTCAGCAAACAGCAACACTGAGGCAATGCTCTGAACTTACAGGAAACATGAAGGGAGCTGCAGTTAGGGGTCTTCATCCCTGCCATCAAAAGCTGTGACTCTTCAAAGGAAGGTAGCAAATATGTATAGGACATATACATAGGCACTACTTGTGTACTTAGCACAACATAAAAGAACACCTCAGGCTACTGGGCAAACAAACACAAAGACGCTAGGAAAGCAAAATGCAATTTTTTCTTAATCAGATTATCCTTCAAAGAAAGAAATGAGTAAGTAAGAGACAAAAGTTCATGAACTTAAATCAGTGGTGCAAATCTCCTGGTTAAAAATCATTTGAACTTTGCTGAACTCCCAGATCTGAAGTGTAATGTATGATTTATAGTGCTGCTGAGTGCAGCTGTGACACTGACACAGACCAGAGCCACACAAAGTGCTTTTTGAGGGAGCAGAAATAATTTTATAGGAAGTGTGATAAATAAAGCTTTGCTGTAAGTTTTTAGTTTTAACATCATTTACTGTCTATTCGTGACATTTTCCCATTCAGATGATTAAATGCATAACCCAAAGGACAGAGCAGAGACTCATTGCCTTGGTTAGTTCTACACTGGAGATGACCTCAGTGCTTCAAACTGTACAAGCAGCTCTCACAGGAGTCTGAAATTTGCATGTCAGAGTCCTTTGTTTTGCACAACACATTGACAAAAAGACATACATGTGTCCAGCCCAAATGCACCAGATTTTAGTACTAGTAGAAGATAGGAAACAACTTCTTTCAAAGAGAGTTGTAACAGCCTTAGGTATTAGTGCATCACATTTATCTCATACTGAAACTTCTGAAAATCAGTATTTTAAGATAAAAGACAGGTTGAAAATAGGAGAAATAGCTCGACTGTGCAGAAAGAATATCCTTGTCCTCAGGCTCAGCTCCAGCATATCAACTATTATCAACTTTAAATTTCTTTTCCATGTTCCTGATGAAAATATTAAAAGATTAATGATTTCTCAGCTGTTATTTGCTTGTAGCATGATAAATTATTTCAATGGAATTCTGTGTCAGTCTTCCACCTTGATACATTCAAATTGATTTTATTTTAAGTTAAAATATTCAGTGGAAACCCATTCTTCTCATTGCTTATGAGGGTGGAAAGGAAGAGAACATTTGTTCAAGTGATCTTTAAGAGTGTCAGTACCTAGCCTTCCCATGACAAGCACACAAGGGAGTGCTACGGCAGATTTTCCTTAGCTTTGCTTTTGAAGCAAAGTGATGCACAATTCAAGTGGCCCACCTTGTGAGAACAAAGTAGAGAAGCCTTTGAATGCTACCCCAGACAGAGTCACAGCAAGACACCACTCTATCCTTCCATGCACTGTTGTTGCTTTCTTTTAAAAATAGTTACTGAGACCGTTCTGCAAAATGGATACAGCTGCATCCACACCAGAGAGCAGAGCTCAGGTACAGCACACTAATGCTCAGCCCAGTGACACAGCCCAGGCAAAGGCAATCTCAGGAGAAATCACTTTCAACAGAAAAGCAACTGAAAGAAGTAAAAATCACGTATTTTACCAAGTGATGTGATAAAATACCATACCAATCACAAAGTACTTCACCAGTAACCTACAACAACAACAAAAAGGTAATGCTTTAGGGTGAGCCAAAATTATCATATCAATTCATAAGACATCACTCTCTGTTTCTGCACTGGTTTGTCATATGGAAGAGGCAGAAGGAACATACTGATGTTTTACTACATGGAGTATACTCAAGGAATATGGAGAACATTGAGGAAAGCTCCAGACAAAATTTGCTATCTACAACAAATGATGTACGTTGTCAGGGTCAAACGTCAGAAAACTGAAAAACATTTGCAAGTCTTGCATATTCCATTTAGAATATGGCAATCCTCTAGATAATCTAATAATGCCCTATGGTTATATTTGCTTAAAAATACTTGCCCAAAGTACGTACTTGGATTAATGCTTGTAGAGGAAGCCACAAGTAAGACTGAAATGATCCCACCAAAGTCTGAGGGCACATTTAAACAAGATAGTCTGATCAATTCTTCATGGCTGGTCCCAAGATTTGGACTACATTATCATAGATTAAAACAAGTATCACAAATTCAAGACTTGGAATATAGAAATTCTATTATTACAGTGCTGAACTGATGGAAAACACAATGCAGCAACAAGTACAGTCTGTGGGTTTAGAAGCTAATGAAGCTACAAGCACTGAAAATACACCTAATGGGTTAAGAATGTTTCTGATTTAACTTTTGTTGATATGAGTAACTATGCCCTGCAGACCAACTCCCAAGTGCAAGGCACGAAATAATCTTTAGCAACTAAATTTAAATCTGACAATAAATCATTTAAGAAGCTTTCTTCTTGTTCTCATGGGAAAATGTTGCCTAAAAATCTTGTTCATAAAGACTGCATGTTTGAAAATTAATACTGAACTGGTGGAAATGATGAGTCAGTCAGTGGGTAGGTATTCTATAGGGTTTAGTTTAATAGAAAGCACAGTGGATAACCAGAGCTGGTTTTGCAGTTAGGATAAGTAACAAGGGCTACACCAGTCTGGATGAGACTGTTCTTCTATGTATCTTGTCTTCATCACCTGCTTATGCTATACAAAAAATTGACACTAAAATTTAAAAATAGAAATAAATTTTATAAATAAATTATCCATTTCATAGTCATTAACATTTATCAGTTGAGAATTTTTTCTCATCAGCAGCCCTAGAACAGCTTCTGACCAAAATTCTTTGGTAGCATGAAAAAGACAAATCAAACAAAAAACTGAAGATGGCATCCGTTTTAATTTAATCCTCCAAGAAAACAAAGTATTTGGAGCAAAAGGGAAAAAAATATTTTTTTCTCCAGAGAGTAGTGAGAGGCAGTAAGACACAAATTGCAACTCTTTATAACTTTGACTTCACAGTTGTAAATACTCCAACGATTTTCTGAGATCTGATTCCTTCTGATTACACACAAGGTATGAATGCTTTGATGTTAAAATGACTGATTCAGATCAGATAGAATGATAGAATCATAGGATGATTTGTGTTGGACCTTAAAGCGCATCTCATTCATTTTCATTTCTCAGGTTCTTCATTGAAAGATATTCCAATCTGTCAATCCTTTTAAAATTTCTTCCTTAGAAAGTGCTTTCTGGAACCATTTTTATATTACAAAATCCTATTCCAGATGAAACCTAGCAGTGTTCTGAATTCCAAAAGTGGAAACGAAAGTTTATTATTAAATGTGGATACACCTTCATGCAGCTGCATATCCTGTCCTGGACACCCTGAAGCACTTCAACACCATTACACCCCATCATTGCCAAAGGGTGGGAGCAGCTGGTGGGGGCCCAGGAATCCAAACACAGCAGAGAAGTTGGGCTACACTTCAGTGCAGCTGCAGAAGTGAAGGGGGGACACATGACAGTTATTATGTCACTTGCAGAAAATAGAAGTACATTTCCCTGCACAGCTGCATTTCCCACATGCTCAAGATCCATATAGAGATTTTTTTTTAAATAATCTCTTGAATGAAAATAAACATAATTTTTTCCATATTTTGTCTGTTTTCAATACTTAAGGAATTTGAAGATACCTTAAGACTACCAGTCTTGATTTCCATGCTCACAATTTCAGTTATGCCAGCACTACTTGGGATATCCCATGGAGAATCTTCACATCCTGTCTTAGAACCAATTGTCCAGATGCATTTTCAGCCCAGCCAACCATAGCAGAGCTATAAGATAAGGCTTCAAGGCTAAGTACTTAGTTCTTTGTCCTGGTAGTCTATCCAAATTATTATAATAATTAATTATCCAACCCCAAATTTAGCAAGCTGATTCCCAGCAGAAGTGTGCCACTCTTCCCACTTAAAGAGATTCAAGTTTGAAATGGAACTCGCGGCTGCTCTGAGCAAGCCAGACTGTGGAGGTGTCACATTTGGCACACACACATCTGGTTTGGGGGGTTTCTCCATGCAGTGACACTGAAGCATCTGAGATGTGTCAGCCTGGGAGGCAGAAGGAGGGTGTCTGACTGCAAGCTCCCAGTAAGTGGGAGCAGGCACTGCCCCTGCCATGCCTTGCTGGCGGTTGTCTCACCAGGAGCTCTGCTGCTGCTGGAGTTTTTCAAGCAGATAATTATTAGAGTTCTAATTAACCAAGTGTCTGACTCTTCCAGTTGAATAGAGAAGAAATTGTTTGTCCAAAGGACCTCAGATGGGATGTTTCCAAGGATCAACACACCTGCTAAAATGGCAGACACTTAACATGCTCACAGGCTTTCATTCATTTGATATTTATAATTTAATAACCCATGCTGGGTTTGGCTTAGAAAAGTTATTTGGAAGGAGAAAAGTGAATAGAGAGCAAGGATGACTTGTATCAACCCAGAAAAAAAGAAAAAATCCACATCAATAAAATCAGCTGACCATTTAGTATAAGTTTCAGTGTCAGAAATACTTTGCACATGTATTTACAGATGGAGAACTGGGCAGATTTCTCATGTAATTCATTTGGAACCCATTCCTTTAACCATTCCCATTTTGCTACAAAAACTACACGTGAAGACTCTTTCATTTAACTTGAAAACAAAATGAATAAAGCATGCACATGAAAATGCAGCCCAATATTTATTTACAGTAAGCAGAAAAAAATTTAAGAAGATCATCCATAATCCTTAGCTTCCTCATGAGTCACACAGAGGTTTTGTCTCTTGCTGTCACCCACTTATTCCAGAAAAGACAGCAAACACCACTCTGAACACAGCAAGAACTGCTGCATCAAAACAGCTGGAAGCTGATTTTCCAGGACTGAAATTTCACATGGAAGTGCTCTCCTTAGCAATGCAAAAGTAGAATCCTGAAATCCAGGTCATATTTCATAACAAGATAGACTCTAGTTATCCCAAATTTATATCCCCAGATTTTTCCAAAATTAGAACTTTTAAACCTGTCCAAAACTGCCAATAGTTCCTTGTTCTCCAGGTTCTATGAGAAAATGCAAACAGATCAATCAGGAGGGAAACTCTTTTGGAATTTTAAACTTTTAGAACTAAAATGTTCTTCTTCAAGTTTTGTTTCCCTCTTTAAATGGGAACTAAATGTCATGTTAGGACTACTGAGGCATAGAGGACAAACACAAAATAAGAGTAGACTGCCATTCAGCCTCAGTGACCTTTGGATCCTGAGAAGGAGAACCCCCACTCGAGTCACTTACCTGCTTCATGCCACTGGGCAAGTAGAGCTGTGGACAGCTCTTCTTCCCTTGTCACCAGTCCCAGCACTCTCCTTCACAAGAGAGAACTCTCCTTTGTACTTTGCATGTATTATCAGATAAAATTATTTGAGAGATGAACAACAAACAAAAGCCTATTTTTTGTTCTCCACATCAACACACATGCTCTCTCTTGCTTATTTTTTCCTGCACACACCTTTCACATCTATTAGCCATAAATATTTAATATTCACAGTGTGCTACAGAAAAATCTTTTCATGAGGTTGTTAGCCATCACTTTAATGTCATTCTGAAAAATAAGCTTGATTTAGAGCTGTGTATTTTCTCAAAATCTATCTTTTATGAGCCCTTCCCACCAAACAGATGTGCTTCTTAGAAGTTATGCTTCTTGCTTGCATGAGTTGCATTTTCTGTATAGCATTAAAGTTCCATTATTCAGTGAAAAAGCAACAGTGACTTAAAAGCCAACACACAAAACCTTAATGGAAGATACCCTCAAGTCCTAGTATACCAGTGGGTTTGAAGGCTTCAGCACTTTCCTTATCTCAGACACAAATCTTATCACAGCCTGGGACCAAGGAACCAAAGTCCAGGATTAGTACTCAGTCCTGTACCAGTGCTTGGCTGATCTCCCTCCTCCTAAAACATCTCAGGACAGCACACACATGAACAAAGGTAAAGGGAGGATGTTTGAGAGCTCTGATTGTCTGATCCATTACATTCTCCCTTCCTCACCTCTCCAGCCACCAGAGCAGCAACGCCCCAGAGTGCAGAGGGTGAGATCCTGATCAGCACAGGGCCAGGCTCTCACCCACTTTACACTGCTTCTGAAAGTCTTCATCACTGCAGCTTTTATAGCCAGCTCCCATAATTACATACTGGCAGAAGAAGGCAGGGAATTGGAGAGGCCTTGTGTCAGGAATTAGGCTTCATTTTTTGAAATGTTGGGTATTAAACACTCCTAATTTTCCTTCTCTTTGCCCTTGCTGGAAAACATCCTTCCCTTTTTCCACAGATGCAGCTATTTAAATTGTCAAATAGGACAGATGCTTACAGAGGAAACAATGTATGAGAGGATTGGTATGGAAGAAGAACCTAAAGGTAGAAGAGTGGAAGCTAGAGGAGGGATGGAGTTTCAACAGAAGAGGTATCACAGTAGACAGGATGAGGAAGGAAAAAGAGACCTAGAGGACATGGGATGAGAATGGGTTAGAAAAGGAGTGGAGTAATAGAGAAGAAAATCAAGACTGGCAGGAAAAGGAAGGGAAGAGGCCTCTTTGCATCACAAGTGTTTAAGTGTGAGGTTTTCCCCCTTGATTCCTGCACTAAGCATCAAGAAACAAAACAGAAGACGCAGTTAAACTGGTTAGTAATTCTGGCTATGACTGAGTCTCTCTGTTACTGTCCTCTTTTACACCCCTTTCCTCCCCCACTGGGCTGTGCAGGCAAATGCTGTGCAAACAATCCTGCCAAGACCGACTTCATCTCCACATCAGCCCTTCTGCTTCATTACCTCTCAGCCTTCTTGTCCCTCCAGAAGTATCATGTCACCAGCTGCTGAGGACTGAAGTTCCCAAGGTGTCATCTTTCCTTTACTGAGCTGACAGTCAGTAAAAACCCCTTGAGTACTTACAGTTGATGCTTATTTGGCAAGAGATTAGAATAAAAAATCTATTACGAGGCTAACAGATTTCTTTGCTGAAGTAACTGGTGATGATTGCAGCTGCTTATCACTCGCACTGTTGTGGGCTTCAGGCATTAAAAAGCACACAGAAAACAGACTGGGTTTGTTTCTGCTTTAGAAACAAAAATGCCTAATGCTATTTCCTCTGAGGTCAGAGCACTTCCACAATGGCACCACAGACAATAATGGGAAAATTGCTGTAAGTTTTGCCCTCACCCTTCTTAGCTACAAAACCTTTTAATATATTTCGTGACTCCTGCGATACACAGCTGAAAATCTTCAGGTTGAAATGTCTGTGCAGCTGTGCTGGAGGTGCAGATGTATGCAGGAAAACTCAGGAGTTTAATCAAGTTCATTGTTCCCCCCATAAAGCAACAGCAAAAAGCCCAGTAGCAAAACTGTATGCTGTGGCCAATGGGGATTTTGAGATGTGCATCATAAGAAAGAGTATTACTGATTTCAATACCTTGAGGGAAAGCAGAGGACAGCTTTATAGCAAAATTCATCGTTGTAATTCAGTTTCCTTAATTTATTTCCCCATTAATACTGAGACAGTTTTTTTTTATGTAGAGCTTTTAAAATGTACTTGTAAATATGGAAAAGATACTAGATAACCTTAAGCCTTTTGTCAGAACATTCTAGATGCACTTTCAGTGATGATTTGCTATGGTCATCTGTTATTAAATAAAAACCTTGTTTAACCTTTAAATTTCATTAGCATGGATGAGTTTGTTGCTGGCATATGCTATCACTCCCTCTTTCCTTATCTGGTGATTAGATTTAATTGTGTTTAGTGCTAAATTAGTTATTTTCCAAACAAGATGCAACAGTGCAAGCAAACCTCTTACAACAAACCACCAGCTCAGTGGAATCATCAGTGAATCCTTCATGTGGCCCCTTCTCTTCTACTAAGAGCAGTTGACAAACTGCAGTGAGATTTTCCATGAAAATCTAACCAAAATTTGTGAATAACAAAATATTTTTAAAAAAGTAATATTTAGTCTCTCTTCCATCCCACTTACACTTACTCCCTATTTGGTATTTCCAGTTCAAGTCATTCTCATTTTTTGAAAGTTACCATATGATAAAACTATGAAGAACTTTTTCCAATTCCATTCCAATTTTTTCCAATAATGGGGAAGCACCAGAAAATTAGAGGTTGGCATGAAACATGTTTGATTTTACTGGCCTGTAAGTCTTCAGGGTTAATGGTCTCCACTGATCTTTGGGAAACAGTGCTGAGATTCTGAGTGGCAGAATAGCATCAGGTGTGGGAATTGTATGGCATATGCCAGTAGGTGCCAGACCTTCTAATGGGAAGCCCCAATTAAAAAAAAAAAAAAAAAAAACCAAAACCAAACAAAACAAAACCAAAAAACAAAAGAACCCAACCAAAATAAAAAACAACAAACAAACAACCCCCAAAAACACAAACAAACAAACCCAACAACGACGACAACAAAACACTCAAAGAAATAAACTTTTAAAAAATGAAAAAAGGGATTTTAGGCAAGATTTTCAGTCTCTGCCAACAGTCTTCCCGCAATATGAGGGAAAAGCTTCATCATGGATGCAAAGTACATCCATCAGATCCATGCAAAAGCAGAGAAAGAAGCTGGATATATTCTTTACCGTAAATGTAAATTGAAGCCAAATTAATTGGAATGTGGTTTGTTCCTTTATCATCTTGAACTATGATGTACCAAGACACAGAGTCTTTGGGAATAATAATCAAGCAACAACACTAAAGCCTTATAATTTGCTCCTTACCAGTTGTTCTTCAGTGTAATGAAGAATCACTGCACAGTATGGAAAGGGCTGAAGAATCTAACATTGTGGAAATTGAATTCACCAGTTGCTCTATATTTTTCTCTGGTGCTGCTGATGTTTGTGATGTTTCTCCTTAGGCTTGCAGTCACACAGTAAGTCTGCTGTACTGCTAGCTCAGTCCTCACCTCCTTTTCAGCATCACTTCTGCTACGGAAAAACACAAGTACAACAAAAAGAAGGAAAAATAAATGATTATACATCTGTCATAGGGACACAGCCAGCCCTCATCAGAGAGACAGAAGCCACAGATACACAGCCACACTCCAGCTGAAGTTTGCAGCCTTATTTCTATCCCTGTGATGAAACACCCTCACAGCACATGCTATTGAAGGAGAAACTGTTCTGCATCATCCCTTCTTATTCACCTCTGATCAAACCAAGGCCAACTCTGGACATAGGCAAAGTAAGCAGTTACCTCAGGCAGTGCAGCAGCAATGCTGCTGATATGCATTTGCCTCCAGCTGAATTACAGAAAAGCTGGATGTTGGCTTCAGCAACTCACAGCTCCAGAGGCACAAGAAGAAGGATACTGCCAGTAGACCCATTTTCTCCTGTAAAAATCACCAGGTGCTACCCACTTCTGTCCTGACCATAGTCCTTGGTGTAGTGACATTCAGTTCTGCTTACCCTGCTGAGACAGTTCTGGGGTCTGGAGCTCTGAGACAAATAATCTGGGGAGAATTATTCATCCAATGGCAAGACCTGGTCACCTATGCCTGTTACACACGTTCTGTGTTTGCTGTGGGGCTGAAGAATGGTGTTACTAGGAAAGCGTAGCCAAATCTCTGAAAGTTCCAGAACTGTGGCATGATTTCTAGTCTTGCTGCAAAAAAACAACACTGTAAGAAGAAGGGGAATTCAGGTTCCATACTGAAAATGTAAATGTCTGCTTTAAAACAAAACAAAATAAAACAGTAAAACTTAGGAGGTTTAAATAAAAAATTTAAAAATTGCATTACTGTTGGATCTCTTTCAACTTTCCTCAATTATCCCCTTCTTTCATGCTTCTCTGCAATTCAGAGAAGCTGCACTCCCTTCCCAGCCTTAGAGTCACAGCCACCTGGGCTGTTGGCATCCATGGATGCCAGAGTTTGCAGGGAAACGAGACCCTGAAGCCTCATAATTTATTCATATGTGAGACAGAGACAATACTTTACCTCACACATAAATGAAGAAGTTAAATGAAAATTTGTTTTCAGAGCTCCCTGGAGCAAAAGATGAGAGACTGCATAGAAATTAAAATATTAGATATAATTTTTTATTATTTGTACACTCTATTAATTCCTTTTATGCATATTTCAAAAGTCCTCCCTTAAAGCCCACCAAGATAATAAAAGAATTGCCTCCCCATCCAGTCTCATAGTTTCTAGATTCTGCTCTTTGTTGCTGTGAAACTTTTTTCCTTCCTTCTTACTGCGAATATTTTTGTTTGGATATTTGCATTATCAACGTGAAGCATTTGGTTGTGGCTGCTGCTGCAACTTGCTGCAATTACTATTTTTCCCTTGCAGTACAGAAATCTGTCCCATTTTAATACAAGGACAGTGGGAGTAATAAAAACAGGGAAAAGCAGACAAGCTCTCTACAGGAAAGAGACCACTCATCAGGAATGACATGCAGACAGGGAATAGCCAACAGGCTGAAAATTCATTTATTTGAACACTGAGCAGCAGTCCTCAGTCCCTTTTTTGCTCTCACACACCAGGAACTGTTTTCAGTGCCAGCATTTAAGATCTTGCCATGCAGCCACCAGCAGGGACAAACCCTTTTCCTAGCCCCAGATCTTCAGCATATTTACAAAGCAGTTTTTCATTTTCCCATGCAGGTACAAAAGAAAAAAATTATGAACAGGATATGACAGTCCACATGGATTCTGATTTTCTTTTCAGCAATCACAGCACATTGCCTCGTGCCCATATCTTGGGAAGCTGAAGCCTGGGAGTCAATTGCCCTGTATTCAACAGGTACCCAGTGACAGAGCTGCTCCAGCACACCTTCAATGGGAAACAATATGGTTTGTCTTGTAACTCACTTGTCATTTCACCCTCTTCAGGACTCTCGGGCCTGAAGAAATCAGTTTGTCACCAGTAAGCTGAATGGCCATCAAAGACAGATATTATCAAAAGTAGAAGATATGTCTGGTTTATTCCTATGAAACACCCATTCTTTTCTCAGAAGTTGAGATAACCTGATGCTGTCAATGGTTATCAGCTGGAAAGCTGGCACAGAGCAGACCACTCACTAATCCAAACCTTGCATAGTCACAAGCAGCAGTAAAAGTAGCTACTGCCCGGAGGTTTCACAAGTCACCAGTGAGAGAAGCACAGATCCTGGAGCAGTCCTTTTCCGCACCCAGCCATGTGCAACTTGGGGGTTAAAATTTCTCATCCATTGCTGTTTCAGTCCTGAGGAGCATGTAGCTAAACATTATCTTGACAGCAGCCAAAGGGCTCCAGGTTAGTCAGCTGCCACTCCTAGATGTTAGCAGCAAGCTGTATGTAATTAAGAAAATCTCTGAGAAGTGGACACTGGCCACCTTCTGTGCATTGCCTTCACTTTGTCACAGCTTCCCTTTCCTGGCTTTCCAAGTCTTCTAATCCTCCAGTCTCATCAGCATTGTTCCCTGTGGGAGTACTGCATCCATAAATTTAAATATTTCTGAATAGAAGTGCCTTATCCAAACACTGAACATGACACCTCCCAGAATTCTAAGATCTGTATGGCTGAAGAACACTTTTCATCTTCCATTTTTTCATTCCCTTGGGAACACATCTCCAAAAATAAATGTAAGCATTTCCTCAAGCCCTATCAATCCCACATCAAGATTTCCATCTGAACCACAAATTTACAGGTTTTGTGTAGCCATTTGGTGAAATTTTATTGATACTGGGGCTTTTACCCTGGTACTCAGTAGACTCTCCCCACAGATGGGCCAACTCCATGCAAGCTCCTCTGCACTAGGAATACTCTCAATTTCATTTTATAAATCCCTGTTAAGCACATGTGTATGTGCATGTGCACTCCTGGAGGTATGGCATTCTGTGCACACACATATTGGGGCAGGGGCTGCTGTACAGGAAAACAGTAGAGATTTCTGATGCCTGTGCCCCAGTGCCATCCCCTGGACCTGAACTCAGCCTGCTCAGAGGTGAGGGACACACAGCAAGTCATGATGGCTTGTGTTTGAGCTACCTGTATTTGAACTTCACTGACTTATATTTGAGCTACCTGTATTTGAACCTCATTGACTTGTATTTGAGCTACTAGTTTGATATGGATTGAAATTTTGGAAATCCAGCTGTGGGTTGTTTTTTTTTTTTGGTTTATGCTTTGGCTTGGCTTTGGGGAGTTTTTAATGCTATTTGATGCCTTCCAATGGCTACGCAGTTTTCAGTACAAGAAAGGTCTGGTGAGAAAGAAATAAACAAAAAAAAGCACTCCTCTGAACTTGCCGACAGCTTGTGAGTGAAACATATGCTGCTGCTGCCCCAAGAGCAGCCTTACTCATTAATTTTTAGACCTCATAATAAAGCTGAGACATGAAGGGATTTCCAGTGTTTAGAAATACCCCAATTTTTATGCCAAAACAAGGACAGAGAGGAACAGAATGTCTAGTGTGCGTAATAAGCCTTGACTTTGCCAAGGTCCGTTATTTGACAAGAAAATCCTGACAAAAAGATGAGCAAGGCATAGATCAGGGTTTCCTAAGGAAAATGAAGGTATTTGTTTGGGTGAGGACTGGGCACTGGAATTTGAAGATGAGCTGGACCTTTTCCAGAATGTAGGGGAACAGACTGTTCCAGGGGTTGTCTCATCTCAGCAGATAAGACTTGTGAAATAGAAGCTGGAATCCAAACTCAAGCTGTGTCCAATCAATGATTTATTGAACCAGGCTAATGGAATCATTAGCATTCCCAGATTTATGCTGAGAGTTATGGCAATTGTCATCTCTGCTAGATATTGCTCTCTTCATTTAGTTACCTTGCTAGTTAAAAAGATGCCTGGTAATAATTTAATGTGGCCTAGTAGCTCCTCACAACAATTTCTTCATGGCTGAGTTTGCATAAATGCAAACCAAACTGAGGAATAAAGTAAAATACACACCTAGAAAAGGCACATTTAACATTGCATCATATTAAATCATTAGCGGTATGACCAGAAATGCTAGTTGTATACATACATGCATGTATTTATGTATATTTGAGGTATCTCTGTACATGGACTGACATGTATATGTACATAGATGTACATATAATTAAAAGGGAGAGTAGCCAAATGATTGGGTAATATGTTTGTGTCTGGACATCAGAAGACATAATATGGTATCCAAACATTTTAAGATTTCAATTAATTTCTTTGTAATTTCCAAGGCTCCTTTTCTACAGACCAGGACACTCACTCATCTCTACCCATCAACCTCCCCATGAAACATCCCAAAAGTATGTTCTTAGCATAGCTGCTCTTCTCTAAGAGCTTTTGTCTTCTGTCTTTACACGGCATCAGGCCAAAGCTTCTGATTTATCTTGGTGGTCATTTCAGCTAGTCTCTCCCAGTTTCCTTAAAATGATTAAAACCTTAATCCTATTTCTTCTACCTCACCAATTATTGTAAACATTTTGAACAACAGAATATCTAAAAATTATCCTGTTTATCTGGATCGCATCAATCATAAAGTTATATAATAAATCATCTTCAAACCCGTGTCTAGGGATCATCTTACTCTATTACATTGCTTGGGGCTTTGTCCAGCTTACTTTTTTAATTTATCATCATCATCTTGTGCTCCAGCCCCCAAACCACGTACTGGCCCTCCATTAAGCTCTCTCAAGTTTATGAACATCTTTGGAATACCATGGGAATCAAGGCAATACTCCAGATGTAGCTTTCCAAGTGCTGGGATAAAGAGAATATCCCTGCATCTGGTGACTGTGCTGCACACACCCTGGACATGCTTTGTTACATCTTCCCTTTCCAGTCTCTCCCAGTTGTTTGGTACAATCGCTCAAGACTTACTGTTTTACAGGAAAGGTTTATTTAATAATAATAATAAAAAAATCTGATTTTATCTATCTGACCTGGGCTCCAAAGACAGGAAGAGAAGGATGCTAAAAATAAACCCCCATAAATTAGAAAAAAATAAGCAGACCTACCCTACAGTTTATGAAAGCAGATTAAATTAATGAAGAAGTGTGGATATATTTCCATTTAACTCTGCAGTTGAGATCACCCTCCTATTAACAGGATGGGAATTATTTTTTATATATCACATTCTACTTGAAGAAAACTGGCAACAAAAAACACCAAACTAAGCCATAAAGCAGGGGAGAATAAGATGTTAAAGCCATTCAGTGTAATTCCAGGCCTCTCAGGAGGGATTTTGTGCCTGGAGAAATTAAATTTTCTTTCAGAACAGCAAAGCATCTCCAGCCCTTCCATGACACTTTATGTGTTACCCAGATTCAACTGTTCCATAAATAAACATGTGGAGGGAAGGAGAAGAAAAAAAAGTGAATACAGGAATCTAAATTCCTCCTGAGACCTTTTGCTCAGTCACTGGTAGTTCCATCACACAATAGTTTTCTAAAACAAGCTCATCAGACACAACAGCCAGACAGATATGGTCCTCCTCCTATAAAAAAGCTGGTTATGACAAGAAATTAGTATAAGACCATCAGTAACTTTTATTATGTGAGTTAAAGCCCAGTTCTATTTGGGTCCTTTGTTTTCACAGAAATCTGAACCATTTTTTTCCTGTGTATCTGTGCTTTGCTTCAGCATTTGGCTAATACACAGTGGCTTGTGCTGGAGATATAAATTTCTTAGCTTTTCACAGAATCATGGGACAATTCAGGTTGGAAGGGACCTTTAAAGATCAGCTGATCCAACCCCTCTGCAAGGAGCAGGGGCAGGGGTATCTTCAGTCAGAGCAAGTTCCCCAAGCCCCATTCACAGATCTTGTGTTTGTCACTTCTTTTTTGCTTATGGGCTTTTACACCACCTAGCTCAGGCCAAGGCAAGGATGGTGGAGAGACAGGAAAAACAGAAACCAAGCTGTCCAAGAAGGTCTATTTCCATCCAGCAACATATAGGCACAGTATAGCCTCTAGGAGATTGGATCACTTACATTTTTTAATATTTACATGTAGTAATAGGATCAGAAATCCAATGATGGATCCAGTCAAGCTCAGACTTGCAAAGTAGAGGACAAGGTGGTGTCTGCACTGGTTTGGAAATGACCATGCCTCTGATTTAAATGCACAAGTAACACTCCTGACTCAGATTAACTCCTTATGTCAGAAAAGTAAAGAAAGGGAGCTCATGAACAAAGAGTAGGTGACTTTCCAGATGCTTCCTGAGCAGACTTTTATTTTTACTACTGCTATTAATTTCCTGAGTTCTATTAAGTGGCACTTGGAAAATATCACAGACAATTTTAATTTCTTAAAGTAAGTATATTCAGCTGTTATTTATTTATGCACCTTATTCAGACAGTATTAAAATAGCTGAGAAATCAGTCTGCTATTTTACCACTTGTTCAAAAATTTGTTATAGTCAGAGCACTTATTTCTTTTGCTCACTAACCACAAGTGTTTCTAGGTCATGTGGTTGTCCAAATGGGTACAAGAAGCTTTTAGAAACTTGCAGAACTGTGAGGCAGAGGTTAACCCATTCTCACTAAAATAAGATCAATCTTTTGAATGCAGGGATTAATAAAATGCCAAAAATTAACATAATCCCTGAGTTGCTTTACACCAAATAGGACGTGCCTGTGTACATTCAGAGATAACACACGAACACAGGAAGCCTTGCCCAACATTCTTTTCTCTAGTGGCTGTAGGATCATGTTTACAGCCTGGGCCAGGGAAAGAAAGGTTTTATGTTTTCACAGTGAGCAGAGACTTGACTGGGATTAACACCCCAAGTACTAATAGAGGAGATAGGCTAAATGTAAATGCATTATTTTTCCAAAAAACATGAGGAATTGGCACAATTTTTGTTTTCTCAGTTTGTTACAGTGTTCAGGAGCAAAGATAATTTCTTAGTCAAAAGCTTTCCATGGGTAAGTTTACAGCATGCAACTATTTGTTCAAGAAATTTTTGTTTGCCTGATCCAGGGGTTTCTGAAATTATACCCTTTGCTCCACAGTGGACCTTTTCTAAACAGGCTTTCAACAAAGCCTGACAATTTTTTTTTATTTTTTTTTATTTTTTTCTTTTAAAAAGGACTATGTTCCCTGCTCGGGTTCAAATGGGAAGGAACTATTCCACCATTTTAACTTCCTCCCTGCACATTAAAGATATGCTCCCTCACCACTACCCTACCAAGGGCAGTTTCCTCATTTGTTGTTCTATGCAGGAAGTCAAGGAAAAATAGGCTGCATCCTGTAAACCTGCACTTCTCCCCATAATCAAAGGTGAGAGCTAATTTGCCTTCTACCAACAGGAACTGTTGCATTACATCTTAGAGATTAATTTGCCAGTACTCCTCTGGTAGACGTCAAATCTGATGTTCTCTGCCAATATACTAATATTCCCATTATACTGGTTTGAACAAATAAGACAAGAAATTAACTATAAAAATCTAAGGAGAGTTACTTATACCAATCCCTTTTTTTTCCTGTTCTCTAGAGCATTTTGAGACCAGTCTGTCTTTTTGCTGTATATATCCTTTGGCCAAGACTCATGTACAACAATATTGGGAAAATATGTTCTCTTTCATGTTGGCTGAAAAGTGAAATGCTTGTGATTTTTTTCTCCTATTTATATGGCAAATGGATTTCCATTTTGCTTCCAGCAAACCACTTGCTGTCCTAAGAGAAATAAGCAAAGATTTGTTTGTATGTTGAATAAATTTGAAAATAGTTCATTAAACACATGTTTTTAGACAAAAGTTAAAGGAAGTAAAATGCATTTGCTATTTCTATCCGTAGCAGATTTCATGTTTCTGAGCTTTGAGTGGACAATCTGAAATCTCTTCTAGTTCAACTCCATGAATTGAACTTTCATATTTCTCAAAGCCTAGTGCTCAATAACAGAAGTGAAGTTCTGCAGATCTTCATATCCTATGAAAACAATTACAAGTAGTTTAGATGCAAGCAGTGAGAGACTGAATTGCAGATGAGTTTTCCAAGCCTCAGAACATATCAGTGGATGCTTCCACCTGGAGAGAATGAATTGGACCCTCCCTCCTACCTTCTAGACCTGCCCATGTGAACCCCCAGCCCCTGGAGGGTGATCACTCAGTGTACTACTGGGTGGTGCTCTTGGCTCTTAGGGTCACTTAAATTAGCACTGACTTAAAACCAAAAAGTATTTAAAATCAAAAGAATAACCTTTTTTTTAAATTAGGCCCTGCATCTTTGCACCACCTGTCTGTAATGGTAATGGATGTCCAGGAAGATTTATGAAGACCCTGCGGCAATATTTCGTGTTGTTAGTGATGTGACCAGTCCATGTACCACCAAGTCAGCAACAATAACACACATTCCTTGCTATGCCTGCAAGTGTCAAATATTTCTGCTGCATCCAGAGATACTATATTCAGATTTTGCTTGGAATTAGTGTTGCACAGAGAACTTATATATTCTAAGTTAAATAGCTAAACAAAAAAATTTCCATATCTTTTGCATAAACTGAGCTGAACCAGGATGCCAGCATATAAATGCACACAAATAAACAATGCTTCCACTTCTATTCAGTTTACTTTAGAAGACTAAGAAAGTAAGGAAAAAAACCCAAAACAAAACAAATAAAAAAGCCCTAAAAGCACACACACAAAAAAACCCCCAACAAACCAGCCAAATAAAAGAACCACAAACCAGACAGTAAGTTGAAAGCATTTGCACTGTAGTCCTGGGACATGTCCTTGCATTTCTTTGCATTTACTTGCAGTTTATACCAAATTACAAGAGAAAAAAATACAATCCTTTCAGCCTTTAAAAGCAATTCTCAGTCTGAAATAAAACCTCAAAAATAAAATAAGTAAATGCTTCTTGAGGGTATGAGCTATTTGGACATCAGGTCACCCTGACTTCTTAAATTGAGGCTCTGCACAGCACTGAACATTATTTCTTCTCTGTTTCACTCACAGGCAAAGCCAAGTACAGTGATGGCAATCATCCAGCCTTCAACTTTAAACTCCAGTAGCCTTGAATTCTGGTTATGATTTAGCATATATAGCTCTCTCATTTTTGCTTCCACCACCTTACAGACAGCATCTTATCTAAAGGTTTGATTGCACCCTAATGCAGCCTAAATGAAAATTTAATTTCCAAGGTCTGCTTCTCTAGATTTTTGCATCTCAATTACTTATGATCCAGGTACTTACTCTACTAAATTTACTGGCTTGAAATGTGGAGGATAAACTTAAACAGACATATATTTACTGCTTGGCTCCAAATCAGAGCTTTTCCTTCTGTATATACCACACTGAATACTTTGCTAAGTATCCTGTACCACTGGAGCAGTGCTGTTTGCAGGCTCTCCCACACCATGTGCACACACCAGGAGATCAAACCCTGCCTTGGAACATGAGCAAGTGCTGTGACTGTGTGTGCAAATGTTTTGGCTTCACTTTAGGAGTGAATACACTTTTCAGTGAGCTACTCAAGCTGTATCTGCCTTGGAGGCCAAACTGCTGAGCAAACTGCTGTAACAAACAGGACACTAATAGGTCTTACTTAGGGTTGCCAGCAGAAAATCCTTCTTTTGCACACTGGATCAGAGAATGGCTAAGCAACAAGACTAAACTAACGAATAGCAAACAATATTTATCAGACTGTCTGCAAGTCAAACCACCAGTTATGTACTTCTTTGAATTACTGTCATGCTGTAACAGTCTGTTGTGACAACACACTCATCAATAGGTTTCATCAACAAATGAACCCTCCTCCAAAGAACTTGTTAGCTGGGGTTCAATTGTTGCATAAGGGAGAAGAGCAATAAAGTAACCAAGACTTTGAAATGCATCTTTTTATCAATATTTAGAATGTCTGCAAAGCCAGACAAGTAGCTTTCTTTCAGGTAAAATATAGTATTAATTCATTTCCTCTCCTCCCCTATGAATTCAGTATCAATAACTTAAACTGATTCCATCTTTCTAGAAGGAAATATTATATGTTTTTTGTCTGAACAGAGAATAACACCAGAAAAGAACTTTGGCACATGCTTTGTTCGAAGTCTGAAATCGGTTTTCCCACTGTGTTTTGTTTGCCTTAAACTCTTGAAAAGAGAAAGCAGAGAAATGCCTTGTAGTAAATCTTCACACACACAGTGTAACTCCAGCTCTGTATGTAAACAAATGTGAATTTCTACAATATGCACATGATTTCAGCTCTTAATTACAGGAACTTTAAACTTTAAATGCAAGTCCAGAAATAGAGAGACACACAAGAACAGTTTTTAAATTACTCATTGCAATAAAAGTCAAGGAAGCGCATGTCTGAGTCAGAACTCCCACATGGAGACTCTCAAAACATAGTTACAAATATTAGGTACCAAGCATCCTTGAGCAATCCTGGGTAAGAGGAAATTTTTGGATTTATTTGATAAGTTTGTTTTGAAGTGGTTTCATCTCATGCATCTATCAAGTGATCTAGTGTGACTGATCCAAAATCAGAAAAATATATCTTTAAAAAATTGAAAAAAAATCAAACAAGGAAAAGCCCACCTGTTCCCCAACACATTTACACAAACGCACACATTTCCCAGTCTCACAGACTTTCCCCTCATGTCTTACCTTCTCGCACCAGTTTCAAGAAAGACAGTCCTCCACCTTCCTCTCCACCTTGCATTCATAACCTCCCAAATTAGTTGAGTGGGGTACACTCTAGATTCACTCCCAATGCTGAAAGTATATAGAACAAAATTGAAATTTATGGCTACATCAACCTGTACCTCTTCTTGCCCAGTACTTCACTGGTTTCTAGTCCTTGAGCTCTGTGGAGTGGGAACTGTGATAGTCCCCACTCACATTAGATCTCTCACACAGGTGTCCTGCTCACAATCCTGTCTGTGGGAGGCCTGTGACTAATGAGGTTGTTTTCCCACAAAGTGGTGTGATACACATAGTAGACACTTGGTCCTTTCAGATTTAAGACAAAGATTCCTCAGAGCTGACTGTAATATCAAATCAACTCAGTCCTGGAGGGATGGTATCTGAAGAAATAAAGTACAGAGGCTCAATGTAATTTAAACAACTCTTTAATCTGACACTTGGCAACAAATACTTGATTCCTTTGGTCCAAGTCATTTGTTTTTGCCTTCTGCAGCACAAGTTGATCCCATCAATTACTTGGAACCAAATCTGCCACAGCCACTACAACTTATCATTTCCCAAAAGAAACTCCTCGACAGCTCTAACAGGGCATTTTATTTCCTCCCCATGTACACCTTTATTTGTACTGAGCATCTCTGGCATTCACTGCATTTCTCATTTAAACTCTGACATACTGCCTTCAGAATTTTATCCACCTCAACCTCCCATCTAAGATAATCTTCTAGATCAAGATCATCGGCATTTTGATTTTGATAATATACCAACTGTTCTAGGAGTGTCAAGGTTCCC
The DNA here is from genome assembly GCF_009819655.1 of Sylvia atricapilla. NCBI lineage: Eukaryota > Metazoa > Chordata > Aves > Passeriformes > Sylviidae > Sylvia > Sylvia atricapilla. Next base: position 47,209,898 of record NC_089145.1, read on the forward strand.
CAAGCTGAAGGTAACATGTCTGTTGTTTTCAGTAGCTGGCTTTTTAAGGGCTGGAGTCCCAGAGGAATCCTGACACAAGAATCCTGCACTTTGTTTCTTTTTCTGACCAGAAATCTCCCTCAAAGCAATGACCATTTCTTCCAAAGCCCTATCTTTTTATGAAAAAAAGTTTTTTTCCAATATTACTTCTTTTTTAATATAACACAGTAAATGATGATGGCTACTACAGTGCAAGTGATAATGACCATTTCCCTTGACAGAAAAATACCCCATGTAAAGTAGCACTGGCAAGGCTCCAAGATCCATTCCTTTCATGCATATGCTAGTAGACCCTGTCAGATTGTGTCATGACCGCAAAAGCAGTTTCATGACTTGGAAATTGAGAATAGCTTCCTTATAGCACCCTTTCTTAAATGATTTATTTTAAGCTGCACATATTTGTGATAAAACATTATGTTTCTCAGCAAATCTTAATTTAGAGTCTAGCTCAGAAAAAGTGGCAGCTTGAAACTCTTTGCTCCATGTAAAGGCAACTGATGAGACACTTATTCCAAGAGCATTAAACAGCTCCATGTTTGGGACTTGTCCTCTTCATCTCTCCTTCAGTTTATTCTATAATTAGACACATATTTGCAACTAATTGCTCATCTTTATCTTAGACATCATTACACTAATTCCACAGAACTTAGCAGCCTGATTGAAAACACTGGAGAAAGAGAATTAGCTTTCTAATAAATATATATATGTATATATCTGGCTTTTGGTTGTTAGTTTCTTTTTTTTTTTAGATAGTCCTCACTTCCACTTACAGTTTGGAGCACGAGTGGGAACCTCAGCTATCCTAACACAGGAGCACTCATTCCAGCATTCAGAACTGCCCTTTCTAATGGTCCATGAGGGACTACCATTACAAACAAATTGTCATTATGATTCCATTAAGACAATTAATGCAGGCCTTGGAAAGCCTTTCTGAACTTCCAACCACCACACAGGGTTTGAAGCAGATACAGAATCCATAGATGCAATGGAACTCATCTTTTATAACCCAGTGAAGCAAATACAACAAAAGTATTTGTCATATGAGGGATTTTCAAATTTCTACAAGTCCAAAGACAGCCATCAATTTATCTTGCTGCCATGGTATTACTTCCTACACCTCTTGCCCTATAATTTAAAATATCTCTCCTCCACCCATTAATCAGAATATCTCCTCCTTGCAAAGCTGTTTATTCAGTAAGGATCTCTTCACCTGCCTTCTACCATCTAGTTATTCTCAATAACTGCTGGTTTAATGGTTGTGGCCTCATTCCATTTGAGAAGAGAAAATCAGCTTCCCTCTCCCTCTTAACAAAAGAATAGCAAAAGTCCAAGACATTATGTAAAAATTTAGTCACTAATTTCTGGTCCTAGGTCTTATGTTGAAAGGAATGTAAAGTAAAACTGAGCAATTAGCTGGTCTAATTAAACTCACTCTGGTCTGATTAAATACAATTATATTTCCCAGTTGCTTTGTGCTCCCTGTTAACCTCTGTTTTCTGTCCTATATCTCTGCTCAATGTGATGGGAATTTCACTCCACTGATTTCCATTAGGAGGAGCCTTCTTTTCCCCTCTAGGCCTAATACTATTCACTGACCTTTCAAATTTGACTATATTCAACTGCAATCATCTCTCTTGCTTATCCCCAAGTAATGCTAACCTCTCATTGTTTGCCCTTTGCAATGTTTTCAACTGCAGCACTTGTAATGTGATAGGACATCTGAAGCTCCCTTCTTTATCAGCTAGTTATCACACTCAGAGGAAAACATGCAGAGAGGCAAGAATCTACCCTCACACTTCAGCAGGCTCTCCCTGGGCACAGAAACTGTCCAGTGGCCTCTCCCTTCAGAGGGACCTGAGCACAGGAACCAGCACAGCCTTTCAGGTTTAAACAACCTGATGACATTACCATTTTTGGTAGTGCTGAGGGTCCATCCAGAAGCCCTGTTAAGGACCTTGTGGTCTCGGTATTAGAAACAAGTAGGTACAGAGTCTTAAAGCAGCACTGAAGTTGTGTTAATGAGTATTTAATAGCCACTGTTAGGAGATCTTAGAAAGGTTAATACTTAATATTTGGCTTGATCCTATATTTGATATAAGTCACCCTAGTCTAAATAAAATCAATAGGCTCTTGAACAAAGCCACTGAGTGGCCAAAATGAGAGTGTCCTCGTTTGACACAAAACCAGATTTTTGTTCTTACCATCATTAAAGCACTGTCAATTTTAATGGAGGTAACTAGGTCCCTTGGTCCACAGAAAACCCTATAAACCTATCTGAAGGTAATTTGGTTATAGGCTTCAAAATTACTGTAGATCAGCTGTATATGTTCAGCACAGGCTGGCACAAAAGGCAGCTCAGCCAGGTTCAAGGAATATGAAGCTGAAATCTTGCTGTTTGATCTGCTCTGCATAACTGGAAGATAGAAGCAAAGAAGTCAGGCCAACTGCAGCAAATTAGCTTTGTGAAGTCTCCTGACTGTATCAAATACTTGGCAGCTGAAACCAAGTATGTGGATTATCATTCTCTTGCCATGAGAAGACTGTTCACCAACACAACAAATCTCAGGTTTAGTTCTTCTACAGTGTCTGTGTAAAATGTCTATGTCATTCCATTACCTCAAAGTTGTCTGAGATCATCCTAAATTTCTAGTTCTTCTTGCTGTTTATGCCTTTTGAGTAAATTGCCTAAAATTGTTTTGTATTTGGCTGCTGTATAGCTAAGCAACCAGTTCGTTTTTCTTCCAGACTGGCAAGTCTCTCCAGACCCCACATCTCTTTACCAAGAATCTCTGTAACTATATCCACAGACCCCAAGCACACGTGTCACAGTGCAGTGAGCCATCATTCCTCTCTGACCAGCATAGTGGCAGCTGGGGGGGAGAAATCAGATGAAAACTGCTGTGAAGGAGACGTATACCAGTAGCTCCAGTCATACAGGAGGCCAATAAATTACAGTAACAGATCAGCAGATTTCCCTTTTCCTTTCTGTTTTAATTTTAGTCTCTGTTATTTGGCATGGAAAACTAAAATTTTGAAGCTTGTTTCTTTGCCTCACATCTTCTTTCACTGCCCTCGTTCATGTATGCATTGAAAAGTAAGGCAGTAGCACAAAAGGAGGGTGTAGACAAATAAAGGTAATGAAAATTGCTGTTCTAGGTCTACATCTGCTAACGAGCAATTCTGTAACCTCAATTCATTCATTACCTTCCACAAGTTTCTAGGAGCTGAGATCCTGCTTTTCCAATGCATAATCAGAAATGGTTTGCCTTGTAAACCAGCCCATTCCTTTGAAACAGTGTTTAGAGAGGAAGAGAAACATCTAAATTATTGATCAGAATTGCAATGGAAGTAAAATATGCAACTTTTTAGCTCTGATCTCAGAAGGTAGAGAGTGCTTTCAGCCCCCATATTTCCTGGCTCCTGGAATCAGCCAGCTCAGACTTTTCAAGTAAAATCTTGTAATATCTCCCTGGAAGAGAGGAGATATCTTTTGATATCTAGGGGTTCAGATTTTCATCTCCTTCATTTGCTGAAGTATAGTGAATTAGCTCTGTGGAGAAATTCCTTAGCTTGAAAAAACCAAACACCATTCTACAGGTCCTGAAACTACTGTCCTAACAGTGGGAGAAAGGACATTTCCTTTTCCTGGTTTTGCTAGCAACTATGCCCTTGAAATTCTTTTTGAAACTTAAGGTGCCCCCTTTGCAGCATCTAGCCTGAAGCTCACTTAGCCATGGAAATGAGAAATAACAGGCTGCTATTAAAAAGCTTCAGCTAATGTAGCTCATATCAACCTCTCAAAAGCAATTTGCTCATTCCCTAGGTCTGCTCCTCCCAGAAGCCTTTAAACAATATTATGGTGGCATTAGAATCTGGTTTAAATGCCATCTCTCAGCTCTTACACCTTCATTCTTCAATAAAATTTCACTGCCTATGAAGCAATACACAGACTGAAGAATTCACAATCTCTTACTCGTTTTAACTATCTTTTGAACCACTTTTTTTTTTTTTTTTTTTTTTTTTCTCTTTTCCATGTGTGTGTGGGGAGTTGTTTTTGTTTGCTTGTGCTTTTTTTGTTTTTTTTTAGTTTGCACAGGTTGTCATCTCAGCTACAGCCATCTTGGGTTCTGGGCAGCTCAGGAAACTAATAAAGAAAAGAAGCCTAAATAAGGAAACATGTGTGGTTCACCAATATGACTGCAAACAAATCCAATGTGAGAGGGGAAAAAAGTAATAAAAATCAACAGGCCTGTTTATGCACCCTAAACTGAGTAGGGGATTCCACTTCCCCTTCCCTAAGGGCTCTGTGTGACTCATCCTGAGCAACTTACCATGAAGTAGGCTGACATTTTATATCATTTTAGGTTAACTTTTTTTCCAGTTCAAAAATTCCTCTGTTGCTTTGCATGAATATAAGAATAGCTTTGCACTTCCTTGGCATGCTGAGCTCTTTTTGCCTCAGTATCCTGATCTTCAAAGCTTCTGTGGTAGTTTCTCTATTGAGATTTATTTGAAAGAGATACTGCACTAAATGCATTAATTAGTTCATTTGACTTAGAATCATCAGCTTATGGTAGTCTGTTCTGACTGTTGCTTAAGGCACTGAGAAGAGGGAACACATCCAAAATGAAGGCAGAGTCAATCTCAATGTAAAATGGGCCTCCTCCTCCTCCCTCCACACAGGCCATGAGGTGGTTTGTCCTCACACAAAAATGGTGCTGTCAAATACAGCTATCATGGATCTACATTAAAACAAATAGTTACCTCTTTAAAACTGTTTGTCTCCAAGTTTTTCGCTTTAAGTTTCACTGAAGTTTAAATCATAAAACCTGACCTGGATATGGTCTGTCTCCAGGGGAGCTAGAAACCTTTTTTTCCTAAAGAAATTTCAAGTGTGTTTATGTTTTCCTCTTATTTCCAGGACCCAAGGCTTTCAGGCAAACACTAGAAATCATGAAACCAGGGCAAGAGTTGTCAGTACCACAAGAGTTAAAATTTCACATTTCTGCCTCTATCCCAGATTAACTGCATCCTCATACCCCCTTGTAAAACTGCTCTGTGCTCTTCCACTCTTTATATTTATACGAAAATGGGAAAAAAAGCTAATTTGTCTATGCTAAACCAGCTTTTATACAGTTGTTTGAGCTAAGGGTAAGCAACAGGCCTTTTGTGAAAGTAGAAGAAGGAAGAAAGGCCTGAGGGCCCTTGGGCTGGAGAGAAGCAGTGTGCCCGTGCTGTGGCTCTCCCTGTCCCTCAGGAGCAGGACATCGCCACACTTAGGGATAAGCCCCGAGTGGCTGAAGCTTGTTGATCTCTATCCTGCAGTGAAAAGAATTTGCAGGAATGAAGACAGCACTACCGACTGCTGAAGAGGACACAAGCCTGCTCCCAGTTGGAGACAGGCTTCAGAGGGAGTGTCTCATTTCTAAAGTGGTGACAGAACCTTGCCGTGAAAAGTTTCATGACCAGGATGACAGCGTGCCTCAGCACTGAAAACAGCAAGACCTAGGTTTTATGCTAATACGAGGAAAACGTCCTCTTTTTGAGTAAACCATCAGGTAAATTTTTACATGGATAATATTTTTTAAATGTTGATGAAATTTTAGCTTGCGTGAGACACTTGCCTCCAGACTCAATTGGAAAACAGATACAATCTGAACGTGCCATTAAAAGTGCTGCTTTAGTGTCTTTATATCTTTGGGGATGTTTAAAATTGGTTTATTTTCCTTTCTCCTGGCTGAAGCAGAACCTGTGGAAGGCTGTAGGAATCTGGATGTGTAACAAAATACAAATGCAAATTTATGCAAAATAACTATTTTTCCACTTTTCAGTCTTACTTTTTGATACAAATCCTCCTCAGCTGTTTTCCCACCCACCTTCTGTCAGCAAGGCACTCAGACAAAAGAGGGACCTCAGGCACCTGCCTTGCATTTGACACAATGTGCAATTCCACCTCCCCTGGAGACAGCACTTACAGCAGAGATGTACAGCCGCAGTACTCAGCAAACACAGCAAGGAAAACCCTGGATGGAAACGTAAAACAAACAAGAACCCCCACAGAAGCTGCAAAGTTCAAAAGGAGGTGCTACTGAGAGACTGTACAACCACTGATGAGTTAAAAATTACCTGTCCTGCAAAGTACTAAAATCTTCCTGTAAACAGGGAGAAAACTGGAGCAGTGAGAACTGTGGCAAGAGAGCACTCATGAATTTAAATGCAATTCTCTCTTCTCCTTGGCTTACTTAGCAGCTTCCTCAAGGTCTTGCCCTAAGAACAGGCATCAATCAGTTAAGAGGCAAGGCCAAGAAACTGGGGCAGCTGTTCACAGCCCCAGATCTAACCCTGAGCTGGCACTGGCATGGCCTCAGCACCGTTTTCACTGTCCCAAGAAGGTGCTCATGTCCAGCTGCTGCTGCTCTGTGACAAGTCTCACTTCTGAAAAATGAACATTAACTTTAGTGAAACTGTGTCTTAAACTCGAATTTTTTATAGCAATCCCTATTCTATGCATTAGAAATTCAAGGTGAGCTTTAGTGCCTGCCTACAGGCTAGTTACATGTCATTACTTTACATTGACAATATGTCTCTGGGGAATATTTACATTAGGATTTTTAATGATATCCAAGTGTGTGACCAAACATGCACTTCCATCTGTGAGTTGTGTGCTGAGCACACAAACATTGTTTCAGCCTCAAAGGAGCTAATTATGTCCCCTTATAAAATCTACTTTTTGTTTATCCTATGATACACAAGTAATAATTTCTGAGATAAACGTTTTGGTACAGCTGCATGCCTCAGAGTTTTAGCCTGAGAGGCAAAGCCTGTGGGACAGAATTTACAGCTTTGTCTTGTTCCAGTTTGTAACTACTTGCATGGAGGTCAAATGGAAGATGCGAAACCATGCAAAACAAGTCCTTGACATGTTTGAATAGCACAGTACACAACCAACTAGCCTAGGCACTATTGTAGATTTCAGCTGAGATTAGATTTTAATGAAGAACATATCACATTTCAGCCTGAATTATATTGAGATGATGACCCTTTGGCTTCCCTTAATCCCTTGCATTTTCTTCAGTGCACCATCTTCATACCACCCCAGTTATCTGCCACATGAGAAGCTGTCAGGTGCACCTGGCTCCTCAGCTGATGAAGTATAGGGTACACATTTTAAATGGGGCCCAAGTGTTAAACACCATATCTCAAAAAACAAGAGGATATGCAAGAATTAAATGGAGTTCTGTTATAAGTGCCTTTCATGACAGGAGAGAAGCAGGAGAATCAATAAAAGGACCCTTTCCAACCAATACTATTCGCAATCTTTGTGAGATTAAAAACTGCTCTAGCAGAGCTCTCTAAGCAGACACATCATTGCTTTACTAATATTCAGTTCCTCAACTGGAACTGGGAAAAAACCTGGCACATCTGCCAAGAACTTCTGTAAGAAGTCATTACCTGCTTTCTGTTTGATATGCTCATCAGTGATGATAGAAAACTCTTGTCTGCCTCTGTCTTTAAAACTGGAGTGACAAAAGTTAAAATAATGGCTGACCACAATTAATTAACCAGTAGTCAATATATTATTAATCCAATTTTTTTCTTAACCTCTGGAGTTGATATGAGCTGCAGCAGTTCCAGCTGTGAGTCACAAGGAACTTTGATATTCCCACAGGATACACAGGACAAAGCTGATGCACACGTTCATCACACAAATTAATATACTTCTTCTCAATCAGATCCTTCAGATGAGAAAAAAATACCAGATTTTTCTTTTCCTTAACCCCATCTGTGAGTAACTAAAATGTATTTTGATTCACTGTTGAATTTGTTCCCTTTGCAATGGTATTTTAAAGTAGGAGCCAGAAAGAATAACTATCTAATTGTCCATACACAAAACAAACAAAAAAAATATTCCCAGCACAAGATCTCATTAATTACATACAAGAAATTAAAAAAAAAAACAAAAAGTCAATAGCATTCTTACTAACACTTGCTTTCACTTAGAAATTTGCAGACTCATGCTGAAGGATGTTTGAGTAACTGCCCCTGGCAAAAGGAAGTTCTGGCTGCAACTCGGTGTCTCCAAAAGTCAATGGGGTGGTGGGGACCTTTGCTCATGCAGAGGCTGCTTAGAAAGCTACTTCCTCGCATTCAGACTTGAACTTCTAATGACCTGTTGGTGCTTGATGGGGCAAGGATACCAGCTCCTGTTGCCTGCAAACCTCAACTTTCCATTATCTCAGAACATCAGTACTGAATTACTGTTTGGAGGTAGCTGAAAACATTTATACACATACACAAGTTGCACTAATACTGTCTTTGAATTTCAAAAGTTGGTTATGTCATCTGTATAAACATGAGCAATATAAACAAAAACGAAAGAAATCCCTCTCAGTCCTCACTCAAACATTCATCTTCACCCACCTCTGACTCCCATACCCAGAAAATAGCAAGGAAGCCAGTGGATGACACTACAGTCAGAAAAATCAGTGGCAAACACCCCCACCTATTAGCTCAGACTTACTGAAACCACAGTGTTTAATGAAGACACAAGCAGGCAAACCAGGAGTTCAGATGCAGTTCCTGCCTCAGCAGGACTCAGCACTTTGGCAGTAGCACTTTCTTAACCAGTATAAGCAATTTTGTTGGCTGAGAGCTGGGTTAGCAAGTGTGGATTCAGCTTCAGCTCCTGCAGCTATGCTCTAAGACTTGTCCCCAGAACAAGCTGTGGGCAGAAGTATGACTTTCCAAGAAGACTCATAGGCTGAAGCTGATCTAATTCTTAAAGATGTTCAGGATGTTTTCCTAGATTTTGTGCATCAAGTCCAAATAGAAGAGGACAGAATAAGATAAGATTAATGGTAAAAGCAAAGTGATAGGAGCAAAAGAATCAGAACATGCATACATTTCTGGCTATAAAATCAGAAAGATGCAACCTGTATCTGATGTTATATTTTTGCTTATAAGATATACAAACACATACATTTACATGCAGATACATATGCATATATGAGCACATTCTTGGTTTTAAGAACATTCAGAAGTAAAAATCCCAGTTAACAATGAATTTGGTATTTCAACAATTCACATACAGTAACAATAAGGAGATTTAGGTTACCAAATTTTCAGACTAATACCTCCTGTGCAAAAACAGTAGCCCTTGTAATTTGAGATTGTAACATGAGAGCCAGTACTTTTGTGAGGTGAATAAATTCCATCTGGGTTTGCTTCTAAGCAGTGTTTAGAGGTTGTCATAGTGTTGTTTAATGCTGTTGTCTCAACTACCTGAAGAGCCTTAAGGAAAACTCCTGGGCAACCTGACAGCTCTTTGCAACAGTAGCAGCAGTGGTTACAGGTGAGTCAAATTGTTTATTTCAATGTCTTGCAGACAGCCTTCATACAGCTTTTTACAAGCCTGATCTGCACTCCTAATAATCTTACATCCCTCCAAGATATTTGCAATAACTTGCTGACTGGAGGAAAGGGCAGTCCCCATGTTGCCCTGCACTCTTGCATTGAGGCAGCCAAGGGAATGGAAAATGCTGTTGGATCGTTCATGCTGCAATGTGGAGACAGAATTAAAATAATGTATCTCTGTATGGATTTTGTAGCCCTTCAACCAGGCCGGTTCTCCAAAATATTTAGGGCATACTTGCTGCAAACAGCTGTTCCTGAACAACAGAAGGCAGCACTGTCTGTTATAGGAACAGGAATAAGCATGAGGATGTTTGAAGGAGTTGATAAGCTGTAAGTGGCAGGTTGTCAAATCTCAGCCTTGGGGCAGACGTGTCCCAGGCAGACAGGTCCACGATCTGGACATCATGAGGCTTGGACTAAGATTCAATTTCACAGAGTTATAGAATATATTTGGTTGGAAGGGATTTTTGAAGGACATTCAGTCCAACAAACCCACCCCTCCATGCCCTGTTCTTCCTTCCTTGATAAGAGATTTTGCTTTGAAATGGGTTTTGCTCCAGAAACCAGGAGCCTCAGGCATAAAACAATAACATGAAAGATCCAAAATTTCATTACCTTCCTTAACACATGGCTAAAATTATGATAATATAGGACAGGGCACTTTGAATCTCACATCTTCCTTAATAAACCAACAAAACTGATAGCATTTAAAGGAAGTTATTATACAATGGAAAATTAAATCCATCTCCAAATACCACCCACTCCGTCACTGTTATTTGTCTGTCCTTATTTTACCTAATACTGTTTTCCTGAGCACATGCCCATAAAATGAGAAGGATAGATTTGCATACACAGCTTGAAGAAAAATAAATAAAGTTGATCTTGTTTTACCTTAATATCTTTTTTTTTTTTTTGTGGGGGGGGAAGTGTTTAAACCCTTTTTTTATTAGAAGGATTTGTTCTACCAGGTTCTGCCTTCAGCTGAGATGGAGATTGCTATATTGCTGTATCACTATATCTCTACTCTCAACACTTTTATTATGGTCATTATAAATCATTCATCCTCAGAAATATGAACCAGTTTAATACTGACATCAACAGAACCTAGACAACTTCTTTTTCTTCTTTATTTTTTTTTTATGAGGGACTTGGTAGGTTTCATATATCCCACACATCCTCTGCAATTTGTGTTAAGAGTGGTGTGGTGCCCCAGATTCAAGAAACTGCTCTTATTTGCTCCAGATTCAAACTGCTCTTATTTGTAACAAGAACTGACTGCTAACTTTCAAATTCATCACAGCCTTGTGTGATGGAGAGTCTAAAAACTATTGTGAAGATCTAGATTCAGTCAAAACCATCTAGGGCAAGGAGAAAGCCAAGATGCCTAGTGTGTAAATTCATTCAGTCTCACCTGGTGAACTACCATGTCCTAAAATAACTTCTTCCCCCAAGATTCAAAAAAACATCTGTGCAACAATGAGAAAGACTCACTTTTCAGTCTCCTGAGAATGGCACAGGCAGAGCAAACAGCATGAGCACCATGTGCTGAACGGAAACACAAATCTGTTCAGCCCTCTGTGTGTGCAGTTAAAATTCTGTTCTAGCAGTCCTTTCCTTCATGCCTCAGATTGTTGGGGTAGTAGAGGAAGGATGCAAACATCCTTCTGAAGCACTTATACACTGACCTGTATTTTATTTGTCCTTAAACAGATGTTTAAGGCATTTTTTGTCTTTTCAGGCATTATTTGTCTCCCACAAATTAGCATCCAATAGTTGGGGGGTAAGTTAATTATTCCAGAACAGAAATTATTACCACAATCAAACATCTTCATTTGAAATGCAGATATCACAGCAGTGGGTGCAACTTGAGAAAATCCTACTATCCCCAATGATAAAACTATTTTCCTTTAGCAGTACTCTCCCAGCAGCCATGCCACCTCCCAGAACTGATATTTACTTGATTTGGTAGTTTATTTCTCCACAGGGATTACTACATCGTCAGAGAATATGAAGTACGGGTGGAAAAAAAGTAAGATCTCCAATTTTAATAGAAAGGATCCCTTATCTATTAAAAAACCAACAAAAATACATCTGGAAAAATTAGATCACTGTCAGAAAGAATGGCAACACATTAAGACATTAGTTCTACAGGATTTCTTTACCCCTACTAAAATGTTGACAATCTGGTTAACATCTACCACTCATATCCAGGTTCTTGCCATGACTTACAGAAGGGTTTCCAGATGCCCCCATGTGCACTGTCATCTAAATGTTTGTATTTCCCTCTATAGCTGGTACAACAGGGAATGTTTTATTTTTGCCTCACAGACAAGTCGTTGTGCAAGATGACAATATTTGTCTAGTTAGAGGAGATGCTCATATTTTAACAATACTGAAAGATGCTTGAAAAAGAATGTATTGCAGCCCTAGCAATTGTCAGACCACATCTCTCAGTCAGAACTTCAGCCCTGCTAGAACAGACAGGAGCTAAAGTGGGAAATGCAGTATCTCAGATTAACCTATTTTCTACTTGAAAGAGGGTGCTGAAGAATTCACTTACAGTGTCACTTAGTCTCTAAATTTTAATACAACTAGGGGAGTTTTTAATTTTTAAAAAATATTTTTAAGCATTAAAAAAAACACCCCAAACCCCTGTTTTCTTAACACTGCCCTTAATTTCAGCTTTATAAGCTAATAGAGGCATAGCAACCTAGGATCAGCTGAAAGTGTTTAAAAGATGGTTCTGATTTTAGGTCAAGTAACCTACATTCTCTTTGTTGCTATACAACAGGAAACTAATTAAATGTCTCTGAATCAGGGGACTGGAGGGGACCTCCAGAGGCCACCTAGAAAATCCTCTTTCCTCACAGCCAATCAGACTTAGCCATTCCTAAAAGGATGAAAGCTTCCTGTGAAAAACATGTCAGAGTTTCACTGTCTTTACTACCAGAAGAATTTTTCTGACATTCAGCCTGGATGTTTCTTGGTGCAATTTACATCCATGATTTATTGATTGACTAAAATTGGGAGAATCTCCTGTGCCTTTTTGCAACACCATTTACTCACCTGAGAGGTCAGACTTCTCCTCCTAAAGCTGAAGAACTCAAATTCCTTCAGTTTTTCTGTACAGGATGGTTTGTTTGTTTTTTTTTTTTTCAGGTCTCTGATTTTTGGCTTTTGATCAGACAACCCAAACTTGACACTACTCTGCTTTGATCTTTACCATTGCCTGAACAGTGAATGATTCTTTTGTACGGGTCTCGCTAGATACAGTTTCCTTAATAAACCCCAATATGGTCACAAATTTTCAAACAATGTGATTAGCTTACATTTCTCATGTAAACCCCTATATTCTCTGCCTTTTATCTCATGAAAATGCTGGTTAGCTGGGAACAATTGGCTGAGCAGCTGTAGATTCCTTTTCTTTACCTAGCTGAAGTGAGAAAGAGGTCTACAATTCAGTTTTAATAAGGTGTCTTTCTCCCAGTCTACTGGGGAGTCTTTCCCTCTTCTGCCTTGTTTCTTTTTCCTTTTTTACATATGTGCACACACATACCTGGTGCCTTTGTAGCAGGATGCCTTGCCTCATCAGAGCTAAAAGAGCTGGAACTATACAATATTTGCAGAAGTTACCACTGAAGCGGGCTCATGCTGCTTTAGTATTGAAAAATGCTGAGACCTGTCTGACTCATCAATCCAGAAGTTAAACACTCTGAGGAAGAACAACATTACCTGACAGAAACTGGCACCAGCAAGCACATAGCAGAGCAAGTTCCTGATAAAGCAATCAACAAGTTGTAACACTGATAATTTATCTAAAGCTGCTGAGCTGACACAGATGGCCTAGAGACATAGGACTGACAGTCACTTCATATTATGAAACCTCTGTGCCACTTTTTAACCATGGGGTCTTCTAACAGTGTGGAGATTCCTCCCTTGAGTGGAGACCCCTCTCCAGGTTACTCCTTGAGTCTGGGCAAAAGAGATTTGCTCATGGTCATTGGTGTAACATAAATCTTTGCATAATTACTTGGCTGACTTTGATATCATGTCTTGGATATTGCTTCAATACCACTATATTAGTAGTATAGCAATCTCTACCGTGATTAGTAAATAATACTAATTGATACATTTTAGTCTAATCGTTATCATCATCTATTTTAATAAATTATTTATTTTATTCACAAGAATATATATGATTTTTCATCCCTAATCCTATGTGGCAAGGTCAAGTAAAGGCTCAATTACACTTATAAAATCCTTTAAACATAAACTGAGTCTGGGGCTAAGATTGGATCATTGGAATCATCCTTATTTAGACTCATGAAGAAAAAGATGCAACTCAGCCAATACTTCCCAGATACAATACAAAATATTTCGATTTCCCCCACCCCCCTTTGTTAAACTGCACATCAACACAAAATTCAAGCACATCCCAGAGTCAACAACAGACACAGTATTCTCATTATTTTCAGTAAAATTTGTTTGACAGGAAACCTGTGGAAATCATTAAGAAACTTTTATTTGACAGAATTATCCAAATGCTAAAACATAGATATAATAAACAGATGGGAACCTAAAGAAGTTAATGGAAATCATTAGGGAAACTAAATACTCCAAGCAAAGGCTGAACTGGAGATGGCATCATGCAAGGCTGAAGAGAAATAAAACTTTGGAGAGGAGGTTGGAGAGGAACTGCAACTCTGGAAAAACCAGAATAATATAGAGAAACTGCAGTATTTACTGATGAAAAATCAAGGGGGCTATGATATGCCAGCAATTTAGAACACCTTTATGTTTGTGAAGAACCAGGTAAAGTTTCTTTAGACATGCACAGACACACAGACAGAGGCACACTAGATATTCTAGTATTTGGCATGAGGTACTCAGGTTACTTGTAAAAAGCAAAAAGCACAAGGGAAACATTACAAACACTTCCCCATAGATAAAAGGTTTTTAGAGTATCCACAATCAGACTGAAAATATCTGAGGCATTCCCCTGGATCTTTTAGAGATTTGTTGAGCAGGTCATTAAATCACTCATATAACATAGAAATAAGATGATAGTGCTGCATTTGTATGAAGCCTATGAAGTCTAAAAAATAGAAGCATGAGGGGTTTTATCTATGTTTCTTGTAAGGAAAATCCCATCCTCCCCTGAGGTACCATGTATCATTCCACTCCATGCTGTAGTAACAGGTGTAATATTCCTGTATCTGCTTGCCAACACATCCTTTCAGAGCTGAAGTCCCCTCACACCCAGAGAAAAGAAAGGGATAGTCCCTTTTTCTGCCCTTGCACAGCCAAAAGACGGACCAGGGAAGGTGTTTATCCATATCAGCACCCAGCAGGACTGACCAGACTGACTGCAGCCAGCATTTTTATCCCTTCTAAAGATACACTTCATGCCGTGGTCAAAAGGCACCTCACACTCTGAGCTCTGTAAAGATCTTAAGAGTGAGCAACAGTAAAAATCTCATGCAGCTTTTGTGCCAGTGAAGTTGTAAAGAGAAAATGTAAAGAGATGACCTCATATTCTCAACTTCATGCTTCAAACTATCCTTTCTGTAGTTCATTTGTAACTTTTCTTGCAATGTTTATGTTTGCACATGTTTTTGTTTTTACAACTGACTACAAGAAAGAAAGAAACTGGTGAAAGTGCTGGATAGTTGATAATCAGCTTCCAAAAAGTGAAAAAATAGTCAGTTTTCTTTTTTAAAATGCCCAAGCTTGTTGTTCATACAGATTAAATAACTAAAAAAAAAGGAGAGGTTTATTCTTAACACAAGTACATGTAGAAATAGGACAAAGGGAAGTGGCTTTAAATTGAAAAAGTGGAGGTTTAGATTACATATGCAAAAGAAATTCTTTATTGTAAAGGTGGAAAGGCACTGGAACAGGTTGCCCAAAGAGGTTTTAGATGTTCTGTCCCTAGAAGTGTTCAAGGCCAGACTGGATGGGGCTTTGAGCCACCCAGTCTAGTGACAGATGTCCCTGGTCATGGCAAGGAGATTAAAATTAGATGGTCTTTAAGGTCCTTCCCAAACCATTTTATGACTCTGATTCCATGTCTTCCTAAGCTGGGTTGATATTTCTTGTGCAAGTGCATTTCCACTTAGAAATTTAATTTGTCAGAAAGCACATATCATTTCAATTTATAATAAATTAATGCTGCTGAGTATTGAATTTACTGTTGAATTCTGAATTTCCTGCAGAGATGCAGTATTCAATAGTAAAATCAGAATTCTTGCCACTGCTCTCTAAAATTGCTTCTTGCTTGTAAATCAAGCTCCTCCTAGAGCTAAGCTGGGAAAAAGTGGAAATATTAGGACAGAACAGAAAAAGAAGCTGTGGCTAATTTTTCTGCTGACCTTTAGAAATTTCTCCCTGTTCTGACTTGTGTCAGCATTTTCAAAAAGTGTAGATTGACCTATTCCTCTGAAGTTAGCATCTGAAAGAAAATGTCTTTTACCAATGGAAGAACTTGTCTGAAAATAATGAAATAATAGCTCATCAGAGAAGGTTTAGAAAAGAGTTGTTAAACTGCAGGACATCTGCTTCCTAGCTCTGTCTTTATAACTTCTCAAAGAAAAAGTGCAGATTGCTGCACCACAGAATACAGCTACCTACATGGAGAACTAAACTTCAGTGAAGGTTTCTACAGTACAGCAGACAAAGGTATAAGAACTTCCAATGCTTTGAAGACACCCACATAGACACCAGGTCTGCAAAGGAAGACCTAAAAACCTTTTCACATTTTCATAGGATCCTCATGAATGGAACTGTCAGAATTTCACAGAATGACAGAACTTTGTTACAAATAGTCTAAAGGTCAGCTAGTCCAACCCTCTTCTTGAGCCAAGATAATTTCAAAGTTATATCAGATTGCTCAAAACTCTAAGATAAGTTTTGCACATCTTCAAGGACAGAAACTTCACAATCTCTCTGTGTGACATGGTCCACTGTTCAAAAATCTGTAAAGAGAATTTCTTTTTCCAGTAGGAAACAGGAATTTTCCATTATGTATTTCTCATCCCTTCCTTCATGCCCTTTAGCACTGACACCTGAGAAGAGTCTGAATTTCTATTTTCAAACAACCACCCACTACGCTGTTAGATGTGTCAAGTATTCCCCTTCTAACTTCTCTTCTTCTGGATTAAGAAAACCACTTCCGGCTGCTTCTTCTTAGAATGTCACATATTTCTATGCCTTTGTCATCTCAGTGGTCCTTCTTTGGACTCCTTCTAGCTTCCAGTTTGTAAATCTCTCTTGTGGTTAGGAGTGGGTGGAAATGGAAACATGACTCCAGAGGCAGCCTCAAAACTGCAGGGCAGAGGAGAATAATTGCATCAACCTGCTGCTTATGCTCTTACTAACTGACCAGTGTGCTGCAAGGCTTCATTGTTAAAGGACACACTGCTGATTAATTTGTCAGAAAGTTGGACCTGCTGCTCACCAGGACTCTCCAGATCTTCTCCTGCAGGGCTGTTCCCTGCCTAGCTAACCTACAGCCTGTACTGAGCATGGGGCTGTTCACACCAGATGCTCATGTCTTTGTTGAATTGGAAAAGTTTCCCATCTGCCAGCTCCTCTAGCTTTTTGAGGCCTCTCTGCCTTTTATCTGTCCTGCCCTCCACCCCCTCCTCCAGCTTGGTGTCAATCCTCAAGCTTGGCAGAAGCTCTTTTCTACCATTCTGATTGTTGATGAACACATTGAAGAGTGGCAGAAGAGTGATGTTGGAGTACTGCCCATTGCCTTCTGAGCTCAGTGGCCCATCCAGTTTTTCATGTACTCTGTAGGTCCCTCTACAAATCTAAATCTACTCAGTTCATTTATTAGAATATAGTCCATAAAATTACGATCAAATAACCTGATAAAGTCAAGATAAACAACACCCACCACTCTTCCTTTTTCACCCAGCCAGCAGCCATTTCTTCAGAGAACGGAATCCAGATCATCAAGCATAATTTGCCCTTGGTATGCTGAGCTGAGTATTCCCAAACACTTTCTCATTAGTGTGCTTGGAAACAATTGAATTTTCTCTACAACACTTTCAGGACTAAGGTGAAGATAAGCAGCACACAATTTATCTGATCTTGTCTTTCCCTTCGGTTCTTCTGCTATGCTAAATATGGATCGTTAACCCAATAACCATTTAGCTACAAATGTTAAAAAAGAATGTTGAATCAATACACAATTTAAATCTATTCTTGTGGCCTCACTTAAAATCAAGGAGGATAAGAACAAATTCTATTCTTAATTTTCTTTGTCTACTCATGCTGGGTAGCAGTGAGAAAGGAAATAGGCAATAAATTACTTTGGGCAAATTTTATCTTCCCTGCTGTGAAATTCAGACTATGGTTAGGCTGGAGGACAACAAAATGGTATGAAGGTGCACTTGCTTATTTTCTCTTGCTCCTACAATCCCTTTAATCTCAGTACTTTACTATTTCTTCCAGTACTCTTCTTTCCTGTCCTATCTATTATTACTACCAGCCACTTGGTGTGGAAAAATACACACGGGCAGCTGTTTGGTTTCTGTATCCAATTAATTCTCATAAATAAATAAACGAGCAAGCCCCATGGTATAACAGTAAGGAGTGGAAACACATTTTTTTTCTACAATTGTTTACAAAGAATATTTAGTAAATCACTTTTCTCCTAGAGTTAGAGCATGCACCTTCAGGACAGAGGACTATCATATCTCCTTTCAGTCAAATGTGAAGGATATGGTTCCACACCTTTGGTTCAGTCTTACTCTTACATCAATTTAGCCCTGGAGAGGGTTGCAACAGCACTGTTAAGGTTGGGATGAAATAAATATAAATGCAAAGACATGTTTGTAAATAGAGAAAAAGGAGCAACAGAGCAGGGATTAAGCCTGACATGCAAAAATAGACAGGGCAAAATTAACACCGGTAAAACTGGTAAACGCTGAAGAATGTGCTGCTCATACCAAGGTCATGGCAGGGATGACTCACTAGCTGTAGGCCTGTGCTCTGGAACAGGAACGGGGGTTTAATGAGTTTATAGCCCAGTGCCATTTCTCTTCCTGTAATTCAAACAAGAATATACTCTGTAGCCAGGAGATGCCCAAACCAAGAAAACAACACAGCATTCATCATCCTCAATGTCACACACAAGTCATCCCCATCAGAATACTTAGACACAGGTATCCAGGAGTTTATGAATATGAGACAAAAGAGTCACTTTATCCAGAAAAAAAAAAATAGTCTCTCCTTTCTCCAGTCTCACAGTTTTCTTAAAGTCCAATGGTCTTGTGCCCTTTTCCCCATCCTCCTCCAGAGGACAATAAATGCTTAGAATGAAATCAAGAATGCTACTGCAGAGGCTATTACTGGACTGAGAAAAAGCTGAAAATTATTCACAGATATCAGAGTTTTTAGCAGGAATTAGTCCATGACAGGCAATTATCACTATAAGAAGTTTACAAATATTTCAATTTTCATGTTGAAGCTCTAGGACTACTCCTCTTTAAGATTTTGTTCCTATGATCATCAACTCCTTGCCTTCTATATCTTTAAAAAGATAATTTGGATATTACTGAATTATGACAGCCACATCTGTTTAATTTTTATTGCATATTAACACAGAAAAGGTTTGAACCCCTCATTCCTCTGTTCCCTGCATACAATGCCTGGGTCAGCCTGTGGTTCAAGCCCTGGAGCAGCTCATGACCAACCTGCTGCCAAGAGCAAAATCCCCTGAAGAGTTTCTGGCTCAACAAAGTGCCCAGCTGGAACTT
The DNA here is from genome assembly GCF_009819655.1 of Sylvia atricapilla. Classification (NCBI taxonomy): domain Eukaryota; kingdom Metazoa; phylum Chordata; class Aves; order Passeriformes; family Sylviidae; genus Sylvia; species Sylvia atricapilla. Next base: position 47,229,118 of record NC_089145.1, read on the forward strand.
TCATTTTCCACACTTGATTTTAGCACTATTCAGTTACATACTTACAGGAAAACACCTTTGGATCAATTTCAAAATCCTCTGCTAAGCAAACTGCTTTGGAAGTGTTATAAAAGTCAGACCCACCCACCCACCCCTTCCACTATAATAAGTGATTTGTATTAACACTTGGTAGATGTGTGGATAAACCCAATGTTAACAGCTTCTGAGTATAATCAGTTTGTCTGGAACCATAGTATATAATGGAATTTCAGCTTGAGACTGTACTATTTAAATGCAGCTCACAAGAAAGAGACAACAAGAGGAGCTGTGTCCTTTAAGCACCCAAAGAATCAGTGTGTGACACTTCAAAGTTCAGTAGATTGCATCAGTCAGCATTGCAGGGTCCTCTGTCAGCAAAGCAATGCCATAAGGAGGCTACAGTACCTACGCACTGATGAGAGCAAAACAGACACCATCAGAATAGAGTTACCTGTGGTAAGTTACAAAAATAAGTTGCAAATAAAATAAGCTATTTATGGTGTATATTGCAAAAACACCAACTGCCTTCAAAGTGCAGATAAACTTGTGTTAGAATATTTGTACCTAAACCTTAATTTCCCTTAGGTTCAGCCTGTATGGACCTAGGTGTCTATAAAGACTGCCTTGGGCATCTGTGTTACCTTACCAGGCTGCAGTTCACCAAATCTGGGCAGTCAGAAGAGTTTTCATATAAACAATACAAGACCCAGACATAAACAGAATGCATTGTTCCCTGAGGTATAGGACTGCTTCTGACTGAAAATCCATTAGCTTTTCAAAAAAAAAAACAAAAAAAAAAAAACAAAAACCAGTGCAATCATCACAGCATCCCAACTGCAATCACAGCAGTCTTTGTTTTGGCAGATTTTCACAGAAAACAGAAGTTATTTGAGTTTGTGCAGACATGCTCCTTACTGCCACTTAAGCATATGAGAACAAGACTTTTTCATCCACCCATCACCACCTGCAGGGGAGGCAGGCTACAAAGAACCACGGGACATGGCTCTCTTATTTTTGCCCTAACAAATTGCCAAATTCTGACAGTCCCTTCTGTGCCACACTGCTTCACTGCTATCCATTCTGCTCCTAAAGGGCAGTTCAGACAGCTACCCTCATATCTGGACATTTGTAACCACTGCTGTTACCACAGCCATTGTCACAGATACAATTTTCCATCAGCTAACTGAAATGTTCATTGCTGCACCTCAAACTCATGCACCAAGAAGACCTTGGTTCCTGTGTTTGCATTATGTCTCTCTTAGTGGAAATCAATGGGCTAGCACAAAAGAGCTGAGAAAAGAACCAAAGGGTAAAATTTTGCCTGAGGAAATCAGGAAGGGAACAGTGTGCACTGGCAATTTTAACAAAGCCCAGTGCAACTGGGCACACAGAAGCACATGAAATATAAAAGTCTCCTTAATCTCCGGCTGAAAGTTCAACATAGGGTAGTGTTGAACTACAATGGTTAGTTTAGGCATGTTTAGTCCAAGGGATATTTTAGAAATTGGATGTTTGCTTAGCTCGTGCAACATATCTTAACTTCTGTGCTTGCAGGGTTGGATACAGACAGGAAGCATTCTTCCTTTGCAAAGTTCTGTCAGAACACAGACATCTTAGCACTTCCAATAAGAGTGAAAAAGAGTCTGATTTTAACAAGGAGAATCAGCAAATTTCCTTCCTGAATGAGGGACCTTAATTTGAAGTACATCTGTAATGTTGTTTACAGGATTTCAGTAACTATGAGGGTAGGTGCAGAATCCAGGATATCAGTTTGGAGTTTTTTTGTTGCTTGTCCTTAGGGGATGTTGAATCCTTTTCCTGGTGCTTAGTGGTTGCAATTAAGCCCACCCAATATCTACAAAGGAAAAAAGAAAAACACTTGATGCAAAACAGCAGAAAAGGAATAACCTAAACTGTAACACCCTGTGGCAATGTATATCAGAGCTAATGCCATACATTAGCATGCAGTGGCACCCTTGGGAGAAGCTTAGTGAGATAAAGCTGTTCAGAAAGCAAGAAAGAGAGGCAGTTCTGGTGCAGTTTGTTTGTACATTTGATGAAGAGCTACAGAGTTACCACTTAGTAGCAGAAATACACCTGGCATTACTGTGAGGATAAGTGTACATCACATTGGACTGCCAGCACCCTGTGTAGGTAATCGTCCCTTTCCTTGGAGATGCAGCCAACCTGTGATTAATGCTAGAGAAGAAGCTGGGCCAAATGTTGTTCTTACAATAATATTTCTTCCAATTCTTCTGGATGTACTGATAAAAATCATTCTTATCCTAGCAGCATTTCATGATGCAGCATATGCAGATCTATAAAAGGTACAGAAAAGCCTTCTCTGCTCATTCCAGTGTCATTTCCTTATCTTATCCAGCACAGATTCCACTTCTGGCTACTTATCTGACTTTTACTGCGAAAAGAGCACCGCAGCATTCATTGCTCCTTGTGGTTTTCTGTACATGCCTGGAAAGGGATAGCGTGAGATCCATTTGGCTACTTCCAAACATGAATACGCAGAACTTGCACAGAACTGAAAAGGAAGTTTAATTCTGGCTGTGTATCTCTACAATACTATGTATAGAAGACCCAGTTTTTGAGCAAAAAGTGTTTTCTCCTGGTAAGTAAACTGCAAGTATTTCTGTCAGAATTGTCTTTGCTTCTCTGTTGATATTCTGCGCGTCTGTAGTCAAACTTTATCTCCTTAGAGGTCTTTTAGAACTAAATTGATTGTGCAGTTCTTCAGCTCATACACATTCTAGTTCCTGATTAATTCAATTCCTCTTACAATAAAACATACCATAATTCTTAATTGTAGAAAGGAAAAAAACTGCGTATTTACAAATTACTGAAAAGAGGTTTTAAAATAAATGCAGCACATTGAAGGATCAGAAACACATAGGAGACAAAAAAGCTGTTCTCATTCTAGAAAAATATACCTGAACAAAATGAATGGTTGTTTAAACCAGAAGACATCCCAAGAAACCAAAGCTCAGTGATGACATAAAACCCTTACAAATGCTATAAAACTGTCCTGATACAATTTATTTAGGATTAGCAGATCAGTTCAGAACAAGGAAAAGGAAATTAATCAGTATCCTCTTTAGAGAAAGTTACCCCAGTATCTTCAGTTGCTAATTTTAATTACTGAGTCTTGGAAAAACACCGAGTTTGTTGGGGAAGTAATACACAGACTTAGCGGCAAAAATAGTTTCTTCTAGGAGACTGATCAGTGTGTACATAACACAGAGAGAGATTAGAAGGGCTGCACTTATCTGAATGTAGTTTCTATGAGTTGCATGGCCAATAGTGCAAGGTACCTGTTCACATGGGGACTGGGGTCTCCTGCTCAAACACCATCAAAGTTCTAAGTCCCTGAGCCAAGGACTGCCTTCTTCCAAATCTGCACACTTGGTTGGCCAAAACCAGCAAAACATACTTCAAATCAGTAAGTGAAATTACGTGGTAAGATTTTTCTCCCCTAGAAAGTGCTCGCAACAGTTCTGAACAACTACCTAGGCAACTAATTCCCCCCTTATATTTATTCTTTATTCACTGTTTGTTGTCTTGAGTTAACAGAGCCAAATAGCTGCATACATTCCCTTTCAATTTCTTAAATAAATGTTAGCTGAGCAGCAATGTTCCCATGTAACCCAGTTAAGAGTGTCAGGTGGCATAGGAGGACTACAGAAATGCTGTTGCTCACCACTGGAGAGAGAAAATTAGTGTGGCCAAAGCTCCCCTGGAATTGAAGCTTCCAGAAATGGGGAGGACAAGAAAATGTTTTTCCAAATATATTAATTGCTATAGGCAGTGTAAAAACAATACCAGCCCATTCCAGGATGAGGATGATCACCTCACAAACAGAGTCAGGGACAAGGCAGAGGTGTCTAATGTATTCTTTACTTCTGTCTTCAGCACCAGTGATGAACCAAGGGGTTCTTAGAACCTTGCTGAAGGACAGAGACTGCGAGAATGATTGGCTCCCAGCTGACCCCGAAATTTTCTGAGATCTTCTGCTCCAGCTGGATCCCTATAAATCTATGGATCATGATGGGTTTAATCTGAGAGTGCTCAAATAACTAGCTGATGTAATTGCAAAGCCTCTCTCAAACATTTTCAAGTGATCTTGTGAATTTGGAGCTGACTGGAAGTTGGTGAATGTTGTCCCGATTTTCAAGAAGGAGGATTTCAAAACCTACAGGACTATCAGTCTCATTTCAGTGCCTGCTAAAGTTATGGAGAAGATTACTTAGGGACCTATTGAAAAACACCTGATAGCCAATACAGTCCTTGGTGACAGCCAGCACAAGAGGAAGGTCCTGCTGATCAAACCTGATTTCCTTTTACAACAGGTTAACCCACCTACTTGGTCTAGAAAAATCAGTAGATATAATCTTTTCAGACTTGAGCAAAATTTTTGCTACTGTCACAACATCCTTCTGAAAAAAATGTCCATCCTATAGCTGGTTAATCATGTTAAACATTGGGTGAGCAACTGGCCCCACAGGTCAGGTACAAAGGCATGTAGTTAATGGGATGACATCAGACTGGGGACCTGTCACTGTCGCCAGTGGGGTTCCACAGAACTCCATCCTCAACCCTGTGCTCTTCAACATCTTCATTAATGACTTGGACACAGGACAGGAAGGGATACTAAATTTGCCAACAACATTAAATGGGATGAGCTGTCAACTCCCTCAGGAGTAGACGCCCTGCAGAGAGACCTGGAGAAATTAGAGATGAAGAATCACTAATTATATGAAGTTCAACAAGGGAAAGTGCTGGATTGCCCCATCTGGGATGGGGCAACCCTAGTTGTATGTATAGACTAACAGCTCCTGCCTTGCAGAGCTTTGCCCTTCTGAAGCTTATGAGATGACTGCATACATTTATTTCACCATTCAGCAAGCCTCCATAGCAGACTGGCTGCTAGCATCACCAGCCTCAGCCTCCTGAAAAAGCTGTAGAGTACTCTTCCTGCTCTTCCAGAAGTTATCCACATTTCTCAGGTGCAGCTCAGCAGATCTGGCTACAGCTGGGTTTTATTACATCATTGCAGTTGAGCCAGAAGAGTTCATCCAATGAACACATAAAATTTGTCTTAAAATCAAAGTAGAATTTTGAGACATTGTATTTGAAAAATTATGTTAATGTTTAATATTAAATACACAACCAGCCAATCAATCTAGAGTCCTAAAATTTTCATTCAAGTGCATAAGGAGTTAAAAAAAGTACTGAAAAAAACACGTGGAATGAAGATCTTTAAAATTGTGAGTCTCAAGATTACATAACCAGACTGGAACTGGTGCAGGGAAATCAAGGACGGATCAGGGAGAGGTATTGCTGATAGTAGAGCATGACTCAACTAGTTCCAATAAAGACGGAAAATGTACCCAACATCCATTATAATAGTTTCCGAGAAAGAGAAAAGAAAGGAAAAGTACTGAAAAGCAAAGCAGCAATTCCTGTCAGAATATACTCCAAGTAAATGTACTGCACTAGAACTGTAAATGACAAACCAGTGGAGAGTGGGAGCCAGATTTGTCCACTGATAGGTACCACTGGTCACAATACAGACCAGTGTTTTTCCTGAATTGTTCACTTCCAGAATTAGAATTGTTTGGCAAACTAAGGGAGTGAACTGTTCCTTTCTCTGTTCAATTCTCCTTTGAATGAAGACATGTCCTTTGTGTGGAATTCTGCAACCATTGTTGCCATGTCAGATTTCAATTTAATTGCATAAATATTACAGGAAAACCTTCTATGCCTCTAATAAACAGTCTAAAATTAGTTCTTCATTAATTATCTGACATCCAGAATAAAAGTCAATTTATAAGTAAAAGGGTATGGTCTGGTGTTTGGCTATAATTCTGACTCATATAGAGACTTCCATAGCCTTGAAGAAATTTTGGTCCAATTAACTCTTTAAGTGGTATTTGGATTCTGTTCTTGTTCTCAGCAGACCGAGCAGTCTGAGAGGCAGAGCGGTGTCTTCCAGAATACAAACAGTAAATTTTTTCCCATGGAAAAAAGATATCTTAGACTGTAAATGAGATCTTTGATCTTTTCTCTTTTAAAGATCCAAGTCCTCCAGAAAGATGGCTTGTTTAGCCCTAACACCAGTAAAATAAAAGATGTGCTCATCATTACCCCAAATCAGGCTAAGAGCTGTGTGTTTGTGCGTGCATGCTCATGCACAGCTCTGGAAGCTGTTGTACAAACACAGGACTGTTTATACACATTGTGGGGAACATCAGTATCTTAGCTGTGTTTGTGTTGTTTGCCACCCATATTAAAATATCAGTGGTCTCATACTGGATACAATAGATAAACATTGTTTTTAAATTATAGTATGGGAGAAAATCCAGGAATATGATGTCATCAACAGAGCAATGAGTCTGCTGTGTTCAGGGAGGGGCAGTAAAACCAGAAGTTAGACTCATTCATACTAGAGAAGGAGCTGTTCCCAGAGACGTGTTGCACTTCAGTCATTTGTGTCTGCTCAGTGGTGAATTTTCAGTCAAGGTATGTTTCCTCACTTCTCTTTCATATGAAAAATTCTTACTATTTAAATTCAGTGTGGTTTATTGCTTTTTGTAAACCGCTCATTGAATTCTTAATATGTTTCTGGTTCAGTGACAAGAGAGCTGATATTGTTCCAGGAAAATGGAGGGGAAAAATAATTTTTGCTAATGTGATTTTGTAACTTGTTAGGTTTTGCAGAGCTATAATATTTACAGAAAAATGCTTTATTTCATAGTATCCAATGTATCAAAGCCACAGGGTACTTCACCTGCCACAGATACTGTCCCATGTACTGGAGGGTAAGGATTTCTCCTATCCAGAAGACACTTCATGTCTGTAATCACACCATGGGCACTGTTTCTTTCATCTCACAAAAATAATCAAAAAGTATAAGCAGGTAGCTTTGGTTTTGGCTAAGAAATTACCTACAAAATAGGAGGGAGAAAACAGAGTCAGGTTTTTTCTGTACATACCGATAATTTTTTCTCTGTTTATTATTTTGATTGTAAACTTTGTTGGGCAGGATGTGGAAGTGCATGTGTGTGTACACCTTACACTGCTAGTCTGTCTCATCTGCACTGATTGAATGGCAAAGGCTAAACCTTTGAAATTTTTATTCATACTACAAAGAGGAAGATTTTGGGCTAAATTTAAGCTACATGATTAGTTTCTTTTTAAAATCTGTATGCAATTAAAAATAGTCAGTAGGAGCTTAACTTTCAAGGTGCTGATGAAAGCAAAGGGTTTAGTAGTGGTATTGTAATTAGAATAACAAAAAACCCCAAAGGTTGAAATATATGCTATACTTTTAGCTATTCATTTTCCATTACTCAGTATCCCAAGCAGCCTTTTTGGTGTAATAGCAAATAGCCATAAAACCAAAAGTGTTCAAATAGTTAGCCATCAGAATTGTTGTTTTAATATTTTGCATGTAATCTTAGAGATGCCACTTCCTAAGATAGAGGTACGCTTTTATCTTAAACAGCTGTACACAGTTTCTTAGAAACTAGAGGACAGTTATCTAAGTACCAGACATCTCTATTTTCAGATATGAGTGTCTAAGATTGGAGTATCTGCATATTGAGTAATACCAGTCATATGACTTTTATCTGGTCTCTGATAATGTGCAATCATTAAGATATTAAAGAGAAGCATCTCAGCCCTCCGGGTTCATCTATAGACTTCCAAATGTGTTTGTCTTGTTTTCAGCGTGAATAGTGAAAGCACAAACAGAAGGGAGAAATACACCCAAGTCAATAAACACCTTGGAACAGCAGATCAGAGACACCTCCAGAAAATCTTTGTCAGGTTTTTCACTGGGCCCTGAGGACATGCGAGGACAAGACTAATTGGGTTACTCAGTGTTACCTGAACATTTTGTACCGACAATCTAACAAAAGAACCACCTTTCCTACTGAGTTAGAGCTTCCTGAAATAAGCATGCCATCCTTGCTCAGGAAAACAGCTTTAAAAAGTCTTGTAGGTATTTAGTATTTCAAGCGAGCGTTTTCTCAGGCAGAAAAGAAAAGAAATGTGGGTGAATTTGAGGACATTCATTATGAAGACTCTAAAATTTATTGTTTAAGAATGGCCAGTGTTTGATAATCTGGTTTTCATTAAAAGAAGGGTGTAAAAATCTCTTAGGCAATCAAATTCCACTGTTTTTAAAGTCACAGTAGGAAAGAAAAATCATATTACAAGTCTAGGAACACTTATCAGAGAGTAGAGCTTTGCTTTCAAAACAAATTCCCTCTCAGCAACCACATCAACTGCAGAAGTACCTCTGAACCTATTAGCAATGCTAATCAATATACAGTTTTAAAAAACACAGTGAAAAATACCATTTAGCTCAAAGGTCCACTTTTCTTTAAAGTTATTTGTAAGCCTTGTTCTCTTGTCACTCGTGTTTTTTTTTTAAACCTCCCACTCACGTACTCTATTCAGATGAGTTTCCGCCTACCTTATCAAAAGCCTTATCTTCCTTCCTTCTTGCATTTAGCATACTTCATACATGGAGATGGAACGTTATGCCTCTGCCTGGCTGATACACAGCTGTAAAGGACCAGGGTACATCAAAGTGGAGACAAAAGTTGTCCTTTGCCAGCCCTTTCTGGGCTTTGGGAATGTGTAGTTCCTAAGGAATCACGCCCTAGAGCAGTCTTTGGGCGCTGACTCACAAAGGGGTGGCAAGCACTTGGCTGAACCAGCTTCTCCCCTCGGTTGGGTGCCCTGAGCAGGGATGGAGGGAGGAGAGGACATCCCAGAGCTGTGCCAGCCCCGAGGCAGGCAGGCTCAGCCACAGGGGGAGAGCACAGGGCAGCGGAGCAGTGCTTTAATTTGGGACTCGCAGGTTGGCTTGGCACAGAGCGAGCTGTAACTGCTTGTGATCACCACAGTGGTGACACCTCGTTTACTCAAAAGTAAAGCTCATGAGCTCTAGCACTGAGGGGTGGTCATGGTTCAACACCCTACTTGGGAGTTAAATGTTGGAGAACAGGCACAAATGGGATACTGATCAGAGAAACACAAAGAGCAAAGTTGCCTGCTGAAAGCACTTATCTTCAGTCTGGTGACAGGCAAGTCCAAAGCATGCAGACGTTGTGGCAAAGCTTCACCAAAATGCTCCAGGGCTTTTGATAGTCCCTGAAAGGGTGGATTTGACTTACTTTTGTTGCTGTGCTATATTTAAGTCCCCTACATGTTAATTCCTCACCTTGATTCAGCAAGGTTGGGCTGGTTTGTGTGATCCCTGCAAACAAATCTGATCATCCAGGTTTGCAGATTCAGTAGCTTTACACACTAAGGCGTGCCAGAATGGTGATAGTATCGCAAAGACACAGTTTAGACTGGTTAATTTGCAGGGGATGGAGCTGTCAAAATACAGAAATCCATTTTTCCCATTCATTTTATCTGAGATTACAGTTAAATGACAAAAAAAAAAAAAAAAAAAAAAAAAAAAAAAAAAAACAAAGTGAGTGATCCATGGTAGAGGGCCAGGTCTTTTTAACATTAACAGGACTTATTGCATGCATGCCCAGAGGCAGAACTGGTCATAAGTGTTTTTCCTTCTGCAGTGTTCCTGTCTTGGCAGAAAGGAATAAAACCTTTGGGACCACACCTCGGTGTGGAGGTGGTCTGTCCCTTTGCCATGGTATTAAGATTTCCCGTCAGCTGTCTGACTGGCTGGAGGGCTGCTGCTCTGCAATGTCATGGGTTACAAGAGGACACACATGGAGCACAGTGATGTGATCATTTCCTGACATGAAGGATGAACTCCCTACAGGTAGAGGGCAGACCAATAAACTGGAAGTGTTTCATCAGGTACCTTGAGCATTTTTACAAAAGCAGCTGTTAAGCCTTCATAGTTCAAAGCTGAGACCTGACCCTTAAACAAGTAAGTAGGACAACAGAAATATTGCAGTAGGTTTAGCTAGGTTTTGGCTCAGATCTCTGCACCTCTCACTTCATTCTGCAGCAGTCTTTCCCTGTAATAAGTCATGTTCTGCACTCCATATTATATTTGGATTCTGCTTAGATTAGAAGCTCCTTGAGGCACAGGGATAGGCTGCACACTCAGGCTGCTGAGGCTTTTGCACACTGATTATCCCCAAAGCCTCTGGCCATCAGTGTAACACAGACAGTATTGGCAGCGTCTCCAGAGCTGTGCTCCTGGTCCTACCTGCTAGAAAACAGCAAAAAAGCTGGCCAAGAAAACAAGATAGAGGCACAGAAAAAAGAGATATATGTAACTACACAGGCTAGATCCTCAGCTGGACTGAATGCTTGCAGTGCCCTCCAAATTAGCATTAGCAATGACAAATTATAGAAGAAAAGGTCTTATGCGTATATCAGCAGAGATAAGCAACTTGCTCACTGGTAGCCTGCTTAACAAACATATCACTGACACATCCTCTTGTTCTGGCCTCGGTCTCCAGAGGGGAAGGTCTGTGAAAGGCTGATTTTCCTAGCTGTGAAATTAGGGGATGACAAAGAAATGTATGCCATACCTGTTCCTTTACCTGTCACAACAGATAAATCTGGCTCTGGGACACATGATATGCTCCAAGTCAAATTCTAGCCTTTGTAGCTGTACAGCTTCAGTTCAACACTGAATTCAACCAATGTATCTTACAATCAGCCGAGTGTCATCAGGTTGTTTATCATACGATCTCATCTCTGTCTGATACCTGAGCTCAAGGATGATTTTTTTCTTTATTTATTTCTTCAGATTAAGTCATCCAATACAAACCTACCTAACACTGTTTGTATTCTGGGGAGTCCTTCCACGTGCTCCTCACGCAGAATCCTGTTTTACCTGTACAAGACCAGCTCACAGATGGCTGTTCACCTTGGCATCACCTAGAAAAGTTTCCTGTGCCTAGTCCTACTAGTGCTGGGAGTGCACACAAGCCGCTCTCTCCCTGAGTGAACAGCAAAAGAGCAGGCAAAAGGTGTGAGGCACTGAAGGTAACCAGAAAGTGTCTGCTTTGTGGAAATTCTCTCTCCTCTCTCCCTTTACACACAGACATACATATATACACTAACAAACCCATATTTAGAATTATTAGAATCTTGTCAGGGAAGTAAAATACATGTTCCTTTTCATATCCATGCAGCCCTCTCCTACCCATTGCTAGGGGACGATCCTACATGCAACCTCCATAACTTTCCTCCCAGATTTTTTACATTGTGCAAAACAACCAGCAAATATTCCCATCAGACATTTCTGACATGTGCATCTATTAGGATCAAAACACCAGTTGTATTTTTTAATTTATTTTCCTTTACCTGGGCAAGGATCCTTTTTTCTTCTCTTAGCTAATGCCAAAATTTCCAAGTTGTGAGGAACTGGGACTATCCCCCATAGGCATAAATAAGCAAAAGCAGTGTTCTGCTTCCAAGCCTGCAATCTATGTAGAGATTTACAGTAAATAGCAAATTCAAATAAGACAAAGAGTTTGGAATAGCTATTTACCAGAGCAAGGGAACCAATTTAAAACTTAAGAGCTTTCTCCATCCCAGTTTTTTTTTTTCTTCTCCTCTGTGAGTTGCAATTTCATTTTCAAAATCACACTAGTGCAATCTGACTAAAGCAGTCATAATGAATCAGACATGAATGCAGTTCATGAATGGGCAGGGATATTGGCCACAGAAGTTTTAATTAATAATATAGACATTTTTTTAAAAAATAACATGTGGAGGCAGGTCACATAAGACAACTGTGTGCCTCATCTTCTGATTATCTTTCCTCTGAGAAACCTTTTTCTCTTTAGAGTTGACACTTTATAGCCCATAAATTCCAGTCAGCCAGGTCAGCAAAAGGGACATTTCCCAGAAGTAGAAGGAAATAGAAGTAACAAAGTGAAGTCAGTTTTGTGTAGGTGTTTCCTGCAATGCTTTGGGAACAGTCTTTTTTGGAAATGTAAGAAGACAGTGGTTCATTTTCTTTTACCATAGATGTAGTCTACAAATCAGTATTTAAATCATACTACAGGTCATAACTGTACAGTATGACACTTCCAGTCTTCTACTCTTTGCATTGTGTATTTCTACAGACAGGTTAAGTAGTTCCCACTGCACACTTGTCTCTGGTTTTAAAAGAAGGGTTTGATGGAATATATTAATAAAGTTTGCCGTAGAATAAATGTACTCTGGTCAAATAGCTTTAAAAAAACCAAAGAGAAGTTTGACTTTAAATACAAGAATCAAACAATTTAGGGTTTGGGACTATATTGAAGCTGGTTAAAATATGGATCCAAACTGTATAAACTACCTAAGTTTTCTAACATTTTAAATGGAAATGCCAGATAATAAATCTCCCCTAAGCCTGGCATATACCTGACTTAGGCAAGAATCCTTACTCATTGTTTGGTTTGGAACCTCTTACCCTCTTAAGAAATTAAACCTCTCTTTTTCCTTTCTTTCTTTCCTTCCATTTTAACGTTAACATTTCTCCTTTGTCTTTCCTTTCTTCCCAATAGCAGTGCTTCTCTTCTGTTTCCTTTAGCAGCCTAGTGTTCCCTTCCAGAACTCACATCCCCTCATTTCCCCTTCACTTGTTCCTGCCCTGACATCCTGCCATGAGCCTCTGCTGCCTGCTGCAGAAAACTGTCGTGCACAATTCTACACTGTGCTTTCCTTTCTACAGTGGTGGCAAAAGTGATGGTACACAAGGTCAACGGTGACATCAAAATATTTTTCAAAATTAACAAAGCTGGTAGGAAGGCAACATTTCTGTTTCAGAGAAAAATTCGTGAAGGGTCTTGACATTTTTAACAAAAGCAAGAATACAAACCATGGAACAAATGCACACACAGAGGGTAAATCTGCCTGGGAGTGGGGAGCACTGATAACGGATTTTGAAAGAGGCATCTTCCTTCTCAAGCAAGTGCCTAAGGGATAAACTTAGTGAAATGGGCTCTTGCAGTCTCTGCATTTTGTTAGGTTTTTGGAACTATTGCACTTTGCAAAGATATTAAACTCTTAGTTGGCCAGAGAGAACAAGAGTGGATCTGGGTCACCTGTTAAACTCTGAGTAGTCAGTACATCTTCTCCTTTGTTCAAAATAAGAAATGACATCTTTAAAATATTTTCTGTTATATTACCCAAATCTTTTGTGAAAAATCTTTCTTTTTAAAATCAGTTTCTCCACAAATTTTCTGTTTTGATAGTCATTTTAATAGGAAATGAAAATTCCCCTCCTCCAGCACTTTAAAAATATCTCCTATATAGATGAAGTAATACGTGAGTTTAAGGTACCAGAAAACATGATCCAGCAATTGTAGCAGAGCAGAGGGGCTCCCTCAACTCTGCTGGCCACTCTGCTTTGGATGCAGCCCAGAACACAATTGGCTTTCTGGGCTGAACATTGATGGGTCCTGTCCAGCTCTCACCCACCAGACCCCCAAGTCCTCCTTGACAGGGCTGTTCTCCATCCCAGCTTGTGTTGATATCAGGGGTTATCCCAGCCCAGGGGCAGCACCCTGCCCTTGGCTTGTTGAACCTCCTGAAGTTTGTGCAGGCTCACTTCTGCACATTTGTGCATGTCTCTTCTCTCTGGGTGGAATTTCTTCCCTCTGGATGACATTCCTTCCCTGCACTGTGTCAGTCACCTCCATCACACAACTTGGGTCATTGGCAAACTTGCTGAGGGTGCACATGATCCTGGTGCCTGTGTCAATGACAAACACATTAAACTTTAACTTTTTGTTAGCTTTGGGTACAATAGCTCTTTGAAGGAGCTGTGGCATCTACTAAGGAAATCTGTCTCTCTAGCTAAATTGTTTTCCTGTATTTATTTGTTGGGTCTGACATTCTGGAAAGAGCAGATAGAACATATTTTCTTTGTGAACACCAGTGCTCAGAACCTTTATTTGAAGAGTGAAAAACAAACTCTCTGTACCAGGCTCCAGCAGGGCTCTGTCATCTCCTGTTGCTAACAAAGGGATAACAGTAAATTAATACACAATTTAATTTCAGCATTGGCAAAGCATGAAAAGGCAAAATTAAAATTGCAATCCAAACACTAACTGCTGTAAATCAGCATTGTAAATTATACTACTACTTGGCTGGAGAAGTGTTCTGAACCTTCTAGATCTCTCAGTGCTGAAAGTCATATCCATGTCTGTACAGTTCAATCACCAAATCCCTGTCAGCATGTATTTGAACACTTAAGTTCTAATAGAGATAGGATGTATTCCCACTTAAGAACTGTTGTCATTAGAGTTCCCCTGGGTTTTCAGTAGAAAAATAGGCTCCATTGGATTATATCTAAATTTTTTTCTGCTGTTATTATCGAGATAATTGCAATACAGTTTGAAGTTCACTATAATGTGAATTACAGGCCATTTTTACCAAGTACATTTGGTTTTGAGCTTTTCTCCACAATATATAGAGTATGGTGATTTCTAACTATGCATGTGAAAACTGACCTCTTTCCCTTTGCAAATACTTAACGTACTGGCAAAGTGAGGAGCAGATACACGAAAATAATGTGAAATGACTGTCCCAGCTGCTCAAGAAACAACATACGAGGATGTGTTTGACCTATGCAGGACAAGGCAAAATGACTTTCTGAAGTTTATCATTTAAGAAATGAAGCACATTACAGATTAGGCTTGTCCTTGAGAAGGGAACTCACCATTGCTTGCACTGCCACACCCTGATTTTAGTTTTCAAAAGAATATGAAATTTAAAATAAACAAACAAACCCCTCGAATTCTTTAATAAAAGCAACCTGCCGTTTAGACACTGAGTATCATGTAACATTTGTATTGCCTTCCACTACACAAATCAGCAATGTTAGGGACCATCCTCTGTAATGATCCACAATAAAACCTATTCAGGAAGTTGAAATCTGAGGTTTTCGTTCAACGTAGCTGTTGTCAAAAGTTCTAAATTTAACTAGGACTACCTTCAGAAGCCCATGCAAACTGGAACAACCTGGATAAATATCATCTCTTCTGAGTTTCACCTGTTCAAAATTAAAGCTGTGTTTTCCTCTAAGCATTATATAGTTATAGTTAGATACTTTCTAACCTATTCTGTTGTCAGAGCCTGCAGTGCTGTTTGGGACTGTGCCATTACCCAGTGAAGCCATCCATATATTCCTGTGATGAAAGGCATTAAGAAAACACAAGGCGTTATTACCAATTAACAGGGATTATTACTGATTTACACAGATTCTGCCTGTGATGCCTTCTGTGCTAAGGACTCTGCTTTCACAGGGCCATCAGTATGTGGCTCAGCAATGGAAACTGCAGTAGTGACTGAAACATGTCCAGCTGCTGTCAGGGATGACTGTGTAGTTGCAAATGTGGTTTCTGACATAATGTGACAGGTTAAAAACATCTTTTATGCTTTTGCTAATTGCAGCAGAGTAAAATCACCAGTTACCTGTATGATAAGAAATGAGGAAAGCAGTAGCTGTCAAAGAAATCATTATTAGACTTTGTGACAACAGCCAGTCCGCAACACATACTGTGAGCTTCTTTTGGAGCTCTTTGCTGGTGGAGACACTTGGTCATTCATCAGAGGCCACACCTGTGAAAGACAGTGGTGAAAATGTGCAGGAAATGCTGTGTTATTGCAAATACATGACAACAATGTAAATATTATAATGACTGGAGGCACTCGAGCTGGCAAACCTCCTTTTTTCCTAAATGGCTGCCAAAATGTCCTCAAGGTGCTAGAAGTAAAGTGCTTTCAGGGCGCAGAGCCAGTTAATATGAAAGGCAAATCTCTTCATTAAATATTTAATGCTCAGAGGGGCCAATACTGACAGATACTACTAGGCCATTAGACCTTCACATTTTACATAGTCATGAGAACCTAATGCTGTTACCCAGGGAAAAGAGCAGTATTTCAATTACTAAGAGAAAGGTGTGGCTAAATTGAGCTCAAGAGGCCTGCTGGGAGTAATCCATCAAAGAGCATTTGATGCATTTAAAGCAAGTCAGCTTTAGAGGACATCCATGTGCACATCAGTGAAGGAACCTTTTGTGCACTGTTGAACAGCTCTTCTGTGCCTCCCCTACAGCAAGGCGAATAAAAGAGCATGACTAAATAATTTTCTTGGGGAACTGATATACTTCAGGACTAAGAGCTTTTTCCTCTTATCATTCCACCTCTGAGACTTTACTAATATCATCCACTTCTCTCTGCAGGATATTCCTGTTGTTCTCTGTAATGAAGATATCAAGCAATTTATGTCACTAGCATGGCTCATCAGAGCTCTCCTGTCTTCCATACTGAGATCAAGACTAACTAACTAAACACAACTAAAACTGTAACTAAACTAGATGAACCCTAAGTTTTGAGACTAACAATCGCTTGGCTTCTCCAGCCCATGTCCCAAAAGCTGCCATCAGCAAGGTGAAAATTCACCTTTTTCTTTTCCAGCTTATGTTGTTTGGGCCTAGTTCTTGCAATAGATTTGAGCTATTTTGAGCTATTGAGGGTTTCAGGAAAGGCTGATTTCTAAAGCAGGAAATTCTCACTTTAAGAAAGAAGTATAATCTAAGTGCACAAGCTACTCTTGATTACGATCACTAGCATTTCATTTCTTTATCAATGGATACCTTAGCTATTCACTGGGCTCAGGATATTGTCTGCCATTTGAAGGGCACATTGTACTGTTTGATACCATCAGACCTGCCATTTCACATGGTATCAGACTCCTGAAATGGATATTAATTTGGTCTCACAATGCCAGTGTGGGGTACATCAATTCCTTGTCTACAGCAGAGAATTCTGGTGGTGCCTGCAGAGCTCAGGGGAGTAGGTACAACCACCTTTGACACTTCCAACTTAGTAAATAGAATAGCATCAACTTAGTAAATTTACATGTCATATTATAAAACTCAGGAAGTTTATAGTCTCTTATGTCTTTGGAGTCAATTTGTGCAAGCTGTGATCACGCAGCTTTGTAGTCAGACACCGTGAGTGCAGAAGTGTTAAGGGACACACTAGATTTGTGCCCCAGGACAAGACAGGGTTTCCCAGCAGTCACTGACACCCAACAGGGAGCCCTGTGAGATTCCTGGGGCCAAGGCATGTTGCTTTCACTCCAAACACTGTTTTGGCTGCTGCTCTTACAGTACAAATCTGCAGTTTGGCTTGTGAGACAGTTCAACCAGGGGAGATATTATCAAGCTAGGCAATGAACCAGCTAGGAAAAGGAATAAATTATGTTCATATATATGTCATCTTCTCTGCAACAGATCCAATGTCAAGCATAAACTGCAAATCTTAAAAATGTAAGCAAACCACAATCTGATCGTAGCTACTCTTCACAGGAGGCCTTTCAGCTAACAACAGAAAAAACAAAACATCATTTTGAACCAAATATGAAAATCAAGTAAACAAAACCCAAAAGATCACAAGTCAGACATGGCTGCAGATCTTAAGCTCAGTGTTATGCTCTGAACTTTCTGAAAGCAAATGCTAACAAAAGTTTCAAGATAGCAGTGTGCAAAAGTAGACTGAACCAATACCACATACATGGAAAAACACAGAGGGCTGATAAGACTCAGTGTCAGAAGCATGATAAACACATGCATGGGCCTAACAGGGCTCACCCTATCTCTGAAAGAGCAGACATAGCCTCCTTTAGGGAAGAGTTACTCCTCTTGCTCTAACCTGAGCTCTAGGTGTGGGTTGAATCTTACTCCATGCATGGTTACCATGAAAATGTTCTCAAGGATGAATTCATGTGGATGACTGTTCTTCATTCCTGTAGTGCTTTTGCAGTCCACCTCCTACTCCTACTGCAACTCCTAGATTTCTCACTCTCCTGATACTAACCTAAGTTCTAGTTGTTTACTGAGCTCTGGACAATGAGTAATCATGGATAACCTTACCTGTTCTCACATGGGAAATGCCAAAAGAAACAAACCAAAATATCGTGCCAGCCTTGCAGAGTGAGCTTGTGGTCAGTTTTCTCCTGTTTGAATATTTTCCTTCTTAGTTGTCAAAACATTTTGTGCAAACACACTACAGTACACAAAGAAAAAGTGTAGATCCAGATGTGACTTGTGTTGCATAAGATTTATGTGCTTTGCTGTTACTGTCACAAAGTTATCATCTTGGTTCAGGGACACCAGGCCGTGGAGCAGAGTTGCATTAAGTCTAAGGGAGAAGGAGTTGGGCAGGTCCAAGTTCAAAATCCTGAAGAATTAAAAAGAAGAGCAGAAAGTATTTACAAGGAGAAGGAGAAGGAGTTGTGAGGTTGACATCGCAAACCTCAAAATTCATGATATTTCCAAAGATGGAAGATTCATATTAAGTATTTATTTATTTATACTAAGTATAAATAAAGTAATTAAGTATTCATACTAACTGGAAATAGCTTCATAAAGATAAATACTATCAATCAACATTATTCAATAAGCTCATGGCCGCCTGGTATACAGGCATGTGAATCACCCAACCCAGATTTTATTCCAAAATAAACAGTTCAGAGATTTGGAAATAGATCTTTCATCTGCCTAATGACTACAAAGAGAGGAACAAACTGACTTACACTGTTTGCTTAACACTTGGATTTAAGACCTTCATATTCTTCATTTTTTCATAGACATATAGAGTCTTGAGAAAGCTGGAGATGGAGGAAAAATAACTGTAAATCAGAACAGCCTAAACTTTCTAAGCTGTTTGAATAGCAGAAATTGAAGGATGTGAAAGGCAGTGATACCTGTTTTCAGAGCAGTTAGTTTTGGAATTAAACTTCTCTCTCTGCCGGTGAACTACAATTATAAAAGTGGCTGAGAACTACTTCGGGGTAGTTCTGCTGTATATATTAATCTATCACGTACAAAAGGGACAGGAAAAACTGCACACCATCAACATAATAGAAATCTTATGGAAAACTAAATGCTAAGCAACCTATTCAGGTCTACACTTAACTTAGGGAACGGTTGCTGTGAACACATCAGCATGCACATGTTTTGTATGTATCACATTTTCAGTTCTTGATGGACCTACAGTGGCAGACCTCCTTTATTTTACTGACAAACCCTCCCTGATATTAGAAGAGGGTTTATTGTTTATCTTCATATTTCATTCCTTCATCCAATTAGTTTCATAACAACTCTAGAGCAGTGTTTAATGGACTTGGCATTTCCTATTACTTATTTGCTTATACCCTTCCCTTTTTAATTTAATGATGCTTTGATGCAGACTTTCTCTGCAAAAGGAATGTCCTCACTCGGTGTATCACCAACAGCAATGTTTTCCTGGGATATTTTGTGGGGACTAAGATCTGTGAAAGATTTCCATACAAGAAGAGTTACATAGCTCCAAAGAACAACCCAGTGAGTTAACACATGCAACTAAACCTTTATGGCAAGAGTGCTCCATCTAGTCCTCGTGCTCACCACTGACTGGATGTGCCCATGTAGCCTCCAAACATCTCATCTGAGAAATTTTCACAGGAGATACTGAATGCACTCACTTCTGTAAAGTGATCTTAGTAAAATTACTGCTTACTTATTACAATAAGACGTGGCACTTATAAATATTACAATGGGAATGATAGGTGATGAGAGCTGCCCATGGCAGGGGGCTTAGAATTGGATGATCTATAAGGTCCCTCACAACCCAAGACATTCTATGATTCTATGATTTTGTCGTTGTTTTTGTTGGCCTTAATACAATTGGAATTTTCATTTATTAGCACAAGAAGTGCAAAAAAGGGTTGGAAGGTCTGTAGTCCAACCTCTTGCTCAAAGATGGGTCAGCTACAAAATCAAACTATGCTACTCTGGGCTTTTCCAGCTGGGTCTTTGACATTTCTGAGGATTACAAGACCACCTGTCTGATGGACACAAATGGGGCAGTTTAGGGGACATCACTACAGCCTCCTAACTACTTGCTGAGCCTATCAGGTTTACACTCTGAGCTCCTGAGGGCAGCAGTGGTATTCCATGGAATCAGCAGGATTTCCAGGCTTCCTTGCACAGACCACACTGCAGAAGACTCGCTTACCTACAGCAGCCCTTAAACTCTTGCTATTTCCCATTTCAGTTCACAGCAGATCCATCAGGCAAATACCCTTTCTCCTCTCATGGCTCTGGCAGCTCCTGTGTTACTTTTACTGTAGCTTTTGTGTAAGTGTGAAGAAGCAAGGCTGCCTGGCAAACCACCAGAGGACACTTGGCTGCCCAAGCTGTGCTCAGAGATGTTCAGGAGGACAAACTCACACAAAAAATACGAAGAATAAAAGCAGACTGGGCTCTGCAGAGAAACAGAGAGTGAGAGGAGAGGCTGGGGCAGCCCTTGATAGTTCTTTCTGCAGCTAACATATCTTCTAAAGTATTACCGTGTCAGAAGTCAGCCAGTGCCTCTCAGTTTGCAGCCTCTCATTCAAACCCATATTTTTGCTCCCAGCTTTTCCTCTCCTCTGTGCCAGTGACCCCCAGCTGCATGTGGAGCTGTATGTATGTATGGCAAGCCAGCTGTATGTATCTGAAAACACATTTGGCCACTGACAGCACTTAAAGCAAACCAGGTAATTGTAAAATTCTGCTGAGGATGCTACAGTCTGGGTGTCATATGTATCCTTCACACGGCCTTGTTAAGAAATCCCTGAAATAAATGGAAAATAAGGCTGCTTTCTAGGCAACTTTCATAATGCATGATCATCCACCAAAGAAATTCCTCCTTTAGATTAGTAGGGCCTTGAGTCCACTCTATCCTTTGTCCTTGCAAATTAGACTGTGTAGGAAAACATCAGGACTGTGTACCTATGCTTTTTAATATTCTCTCTTTTGCTCCAGCAAACAACATTATAGCAGTGAACATCATAACAGCATTTATCTGTTTTAAGCTCCACGTCTCGTCTCTGAGGACTAAATTACCAAGATTAATATTATGACAATCTCAGAATATACTAATTACAAATTTTGCACCTTGTTTCTGCAAAACGCAATCAGCAAAATCACAGCAGCTGTAAAATATATAGTACAAAGTCTCTCTTACTCCCACAGATTACTGCACGTAACATTGAAATAACCTGAACTCTTATTACACATTTCAGAATTTGTCCTTGTAGAAGACATGACTAAGACTATCATGAGACATTTAGTTACCCATTCTATGAAAATGTTTAGCATAGTAGAAAGAAAGATTAACTCCAGCAGCAATACTAATAGAGTTATGAGTTCAGTAATCAAGTCATGAATTCAGTAGCTGTAGGGCTTCATCCAGATCCAAAAGAAATGGTGAAAAACATTCACCTGAAGCAGTATATCCCATCTGGGGAGTGAGACTGTGCCAGAGTTTGCATTAACCCAGTAGCAGCATCAACTCAGATCTGACCTTTTTTCTCCTATGCTTCCATTCCTTAGCTCATAACTTTGATCCTTAGAGGACTTTTTGTTCCAATTTAACACATTCCCCTCCTTATCTTTCAAGAACTTTTGTAGGCCCCAGCATGTATTGCTGTAACATGGAGATTTCCCCTCCACATTCTAGGATTAATCACTCTGCTGGACTCCAGGCTTTGTCCTTGGCTTGCTGATTAACTCCTGCCTGTCTTCTGATGTGCTCCCTCCAGTGCCCTATGTGTGGGTCAGTCCTTGAACAGTAGGACATCTCACGAGTTTGGCAGGAGACACCAAGGTGCCCTGGTGACTGCCCAGCCCTCAGGGTTTCAGGCCATGGCACTGATGATTGCCGTGTTTTTGGAGTCTTTCTCCACCTGCCTGTAATGACAATCCAACAGTTGATTAACCCCTTCTTCCCAGTCCCTCTGCAAGGGTTCCTCGTTTGCAGCATTGCAGGATCTTGCCAACACCCAAAGTCTCCCCCCTGAGCAGCCCCAAATCCTTCCTGCCTTGGGGTGAGGGCAGTGTCTGCAAGAGGCACAGGGCTGGTTTGTCACCAAAGAGGCCATGGCTGCCCCCCACACAGGGCACTGGAACACCCTCCACCAAAACCTCGTCATTCGTTCCCAGTGCTATTAAAAAATACTCCAGAACAACGTGAGATAATTACTGACAGAGGGTTTTATGGACTGTCAAAGAGAAGGTAACTCACAACAGGATGTGAGCTTCATCAGGTGCAAGTTCAGCCCCTGCAGGGGTGCCTCAGAATCAGTAATGATAGATTACTTCAGCTGGGCAATATTTCAATCAAGACTGCCACATAAAAACTTATTGAAAATCCCCACTGAGATATTAGTCTTGTCTTGCATTTCTTCCACAGAAAGTATTTGTGGAGAATGTGTGAAAGGATCACATTTATTTTCACCAAAATATCACAAGAAAACCACTGCCTTCTCTAAGCTGTGGCTTTGTCAATCATAATTTATTCAGCAATCGCATACTTTAAATGAGTCTCCTGTGCAATATAGAATAGCATCAAGCACATAATTTTAACCCTAAACATTAGGGTTTGTAAATCGATAATTAGCACATTTTACCTTGTTCACTCCCCCATTTCTAGCAATGCATTATGGAATCTATGATCTAAGGACTAAGGAAGCAGGTTGCCAGAAGCCCCATGTTATGAACTTGTGACATCCTAACTAGTCTCTGCGCACTGTTCCTAGACCACAATAATATAACCAACTTATTTTAAAGTATTCTAGGTCTTTCCCTTCTAAAACCAAAATCTGAAAGAGATTAATTTCAGAGAAAATACAGACAAATCAATATGCAGTTTTGGAGCTGCTATTTGCTGTAAATTAAATTCTGTAAATTAATGTAATGAGGGAAAATCACAGAAAAAGCCAACATAGCTTTTATGACCACTCTCTGAATTACTAATGCACATGTTACTAAACATGTGCACACACCCAACCTCAAAGTGTAAAATAATGCACTTATAATTTTTTTTTCTTCTGCTTCACAGCCTACTATGAGCAGAAGAAACAGTTTCTGATTATTGCATCAGGCAACTTCTCATTCTCAGATGACCTCTTGTTGGCCATCCATTAGCATTTCATTTCCTATATGTTTTTACGATGAAAAGTGCCAGCATAGAAGAAAGGGAGACTTGAAACTGCTGTTTGCTATTTGTTAGTGGTAACTCTGACACATCCACACAAGCTGGGCTTTGAGATCTTTAAGTGTTAGAGTGTTTTATTAACACAAAGTACACAAAATATGACCATCATTTTTTATCAATTCTGCAACCAATAACCAAATTTCTGTGTGCATATTAAGTACTGTTACTTACTAGCCAACAATTCCAGCAACCAGAAAACAAGTGAGAACCCTCATCCTTTCAGAAATTGCAAGTGTGTCCTTTTTTACTGCCAAGTTACCAACTGAATAGGACAAATGTCTTAATTAAAAATATATTTGAAAAGCTTGCAATCAAGGGACAATATAAAAAGTTTTTATTATAAAGACCTGAAAAAAGAAGAACAGTATTTCCATCACTAAGTCCAGACATATATATATGTGTAAATCTGGGAAGTCAATCTCACATTTGAATAATATCTTGGCATTCATTATCCAGGAACACAACAACAAGAAAACAGTTAACATTTTATCAGTAGAGAATGATGCTGCACACTCGACCTCTGTTTGGTTCTAGTAACATTTAAGTACACATCTGACATTTCTGCCCATAAATAGCTCCCTGTATGATCCCAGGCTGTTCTGATCTGTAGAATGTTTACAGTATTCTGGTTTTCAGACTGTGCTCTTGCACCCAAGCTGGCTGTCTGCAGAGAGGTCCTGGCTTATAGGATGGCCACTGTCTCTACCAAATTGTCAAGCCACCCACAGTGCACCTCTTAAAATGGAAGTACAACTCATGAAAGTTGTACCATTTATCTCTTCTGTGACTTGGCTGCAGAGACTGTAACACAGACAATTTCAGTGAGAAGCAAGAAAGGCACACTGCTGGCAAACACTGATCTCTCAGTGTTCTCAATGCAAACCAGAGTGGCAAACTAAATGTCTGTTTATTGAGTCATAACATTTGAGAAAATATATGGTGTTCTTTGGGGAGGAAGTACCACAGAATTCCACTCAATTCTTGCTCTACAGAGGAGGGTGCAAAATGTTGCAGGAACTAGCAGCTTTATCATGAGCAATCTGAGACACAGGAGACTATGGCTAATGAATATCCTCAAAGAATTAACAAATTAACAAATACTTGCTGCAGCTCAGTTCTACTGAATAAAGGCTTCTAAATGTTCTCTTCGTTTAACCCATTCATATCAATATCTGTTGTTGCTACATGCCCTCTGTTTTACTTGCCTAAAATAGATCCAGGCAGTCCATAGCAATGCAGTAGGTAAAACATTCCACAGACACATCCAGTGTCTATGAGGAGCAACCCAGGGAACTGTAAGCCCATTCAAAAACTACACTTCTAGGACATTAGGGAAAGCAAAAGACAGCTTTTCTCATTGTGTCTTTTGCAGCAACGAGCTAGATGTAGCAATCTCATGTCACCTATTTTTCTCTTCACAGAAATGGTTTCCATCACAACTGAAAATGTTACGCAGCTGTACAACATGACCACCCAGGAGCTCACAGTCAGTCCAGGAAATTTCCACAATAATTCAGGAGTTCATCAGATAGAACCATATGAATGTGTTAGTGCAGATGTATGGAAATGGTTAGAGGATTTTCAGCCTGGATTTCTCTGGTTTATATTTGTTCTGGGATCAATAGAAAATTCCTTTGTCCTCACTGTTCTGTGTTTCCACAGGAGTAGCTGCACAGTGGCTGAAATTTACCTAGCAAACATGGCACTTGCTGACCTACTGTTGGTCTGTACTTTACCTTTTTGGGCCATTAATATTTCTAACAGTTTTAATTGGCCTTTTGGGCTGTTTCTTTGTAAAGCCATCAACATTATGAGTCACATGAACTTATATTCTAGCATTTATTTCCTGACACTAGTGAGCATTGACCGCTACCTGGCCTTGGTGAAAACCATGTCTCTTGGACGGATGAGACGAACCGTCTGCGCCAAATGGAATTGTTTTGTAATTTGGACATGTGCATTGCTCATGTGTTCACCTACAATAGTGTTTCGAAATTTGCATTATTTTGACGAGTACAACGTCACAGCCTGTGCCCTTCTTTACCCAGTCAGTTACTGGGAGCCTGTAAACAACAGCTTGTTGAATATTGTGGGGTTTGTGATCCCACTATGCGTAATTACCTATTGCAGTGTGCAAATCATCAAAGCCTTACGAAGCAGTGAGCTACGAAAAATGAAGGTGGTCCACACAGAGAGAAGAGCCACCGTGCTGGTCCTTGCTGTGCTGCTGCTGTTCATCATTTGCTGGCTTCCGTTCCAGATCACCACATTCATTGACACCATCCGTTACTTCTCACCCACTCTCAGATGCCTGGAGGACATCAATGACATACTGACCCAGATAGCCACATACTGTTCCTTTAGCAACAGCTGCCTGAACCCAGTCTTGTATGTGATTGTTGGGAAAAACTTCCAGAAGAAGGCTGTGGAATTCTACAAGAACTTGTTCACAAAAAGGTGCAGAAAATTACAGTCTGTGCAGATGGAAAACTCCCTGAACACTTTAAGAACTTCCATTTCAAGTGAATACCCAAGGAAAAAGTCTGTTTTGTCACTATCCCAATAGCATAATTTTAGGAAATCTTTAAAGGAAGAAAGCCTTCTAACATATCAGTCTCTTCTCATATCCATCTGCTACAGGTCCACAGGGAAAATGTGTGGTAGTGCTCATTGTGTGAGAGAAAACAAACGTTTGATGTGAGTGGAAATTCCATAAAGAGACCTGCTTCTACTGTTATTGGATGTTTTTTGTGATTGAATCCTATTTTTTAGCTTATTTACATTTTTACATGGCTGAATGATACTTGGTACATGTATCATTTGGAATGTTTTTCTATTGTATTGTGTACATACAATTCTCTGAACAGAGCCCCAATACAGAAGCTATTGTCAGGACTGTGCAGCTACATATGGTACCCATAATAGTGTGTTAGACAAGAATTTTTATCTGGGAGGTGCTTGTATTTGAGTAAGTTCTGTTAAGTGAATCCTGTAAGATTCATTTTTAGATGTGTCCATCTTTTGGACTTTTAATTTCTCCCTTCAGTCATCCAAAACTATCTGATTTTTTCATTGACAAGCAGTGCCTTTTTGCAATTACTCTGCTTCGTTACAGATTTATATGAGCAAGTATGTATGAAAAATAGCTGACAAAAGGGTAAAGCAGTAGTGGAAGGGAACCTGCCCCCACCTGCATGAAGTTAGCTGAGTTTTCTTTGCAGAAGATTCTTTACTCCTTCCACCTTGGAGTGAAAGCATTCACTCACTCCTTTTGAATGAGTGAATGCTATTTATATTCATGCTTACACTTCAGCTCAGAGACTCGTGTTTTTAGTATTCACAAAGCATAATTAATGTTAGCCAATGGATATACAAAAGCTCAGCACAACTTCACAAACAGAAGAAACTGACAATATGAAGGAGAGCATCACCTAACTACATTGAAAATAGAACTGAAGATAACAGGGGTCTTGAAATTCAGAGTACCCTAGAATGACCTTTTCAGATTCTAGTAATACCCACATTTTGTTTGTAGAGTTAATCTGTGAGATTTTAATGCAACATAGCTTTCTCCAATTAGACTGCATTTTTGAGTTAAATTGATTATACACAAAAACCTCATAGCGTACTGAATTGTCTGTATGCACTTTAACCTCTAGGAGCCTTGATCAGCACTGGGTAGAGGATGATCTAAGATATGCTGAAGCTAACAGTCTTGGTTCTTTTCAAAGCACTTAAGGCTGCAGCTTTTAAAGCAACCAAGGGAAATGGAGTAAAGTGACATGAGTAAACTCAAATGGCAGCTACATGGTCTTTATCCATCAGAGCTTGAATGGAGCAATAAAGTTTATTTAAGAAGGGAAATTTGTATTAAACCTTCAAATAACTAAACTGCAAAACACAAGTGTGCAGATGTGATTTAAAGACTATGGAATTTAGATAATTGCGTATGATTTATAGGCAATTTCCATGTTCTTTCTTTGATAATTCAGTATAATCCTATGTCATAAATACTTCTATTGCTCATCTTTTTGATTGTCTGAAGCAATGGGGACAACTATGATGAAACACTGCAAGGCTTTCTGTTATATCCAGGTATATCATACTCTTTCGTCCATGAGCATGCTGTTCATGCAACCCTTACACTAAAGGAGCTCCATACAGAGGTTATTGAGGCAATGGAAGTTATTTCTGTGTATTTGGTACTAAGAAGTAAAATATAAAAATGTTATTATGTTGATATCACATTAATTTAAATAATGTAAATATACAGGCACTTTTTTTTTGCTATGCAGTAAGCATGTACAAAAGAAAATAAAGTATTTTGAGAAATTATATTTCCTGGCATTTTCTTCTCTGGGCTGAATCCTTTTACTAAGGAATGATTTGTCAGAAGTTCAACTCTCAGAAGTTCCAGATGCTTATTTTGCTTCTCGTTGCAGCAAAGGAAAATGAGCTGGATCAACAGAATTTTACCTGCTTTGAGATTTTTCTTTTCAAGGCCCATTTCTAAGTGCCATTGACCACCCCTCGGTCCCTTTGGAAGTTTAAATCAGAATTAAGGCAATTAAGGGTACTGAAGTATTTTCAGTGGCTTTTCTCTGCCTGCTGATATTGAAAGGTCCTATGCAGACACCAGCAACAATGGAAAGCCCCTGCAGCAGCTTCTACACGTCACAGAACAGACAATGTCAGCATACAGACTGTTTAATTCACATTTTACTGACTCTAGTGTGATTAAACATTTGTGGTATTCACATGCACCATTTATACGTGCAACAAAAAACCCCAAGAAATAAAGGGTAACATTCAAGCTACATCTGACCTACTGACAGTTTCCAGTCACACTTGGCTTGGTTCTGTTCTTACAGAAACATACCAAAATATGAGAAGGATTTTTTAGTAAAATGAGGTCAGACTTTTGTCCTGAGAATTTCACAGCTGAACATGCCAAAGAGTAATCATATTTTTTATTCTTCTTTATCCTGCCCCCCTCTTACCTCTGCTCCCAACTTCTTTTTTACTGAGGCTGCCACAACTGTTCTCAAGGCTTTGGCCATGCAAAGAGCTGGCTCCTCATTCATCCTGCCAGAGGTGGGGACCATGGCCAGAGGAATGGCAAGGATAGCAGCAGCCAGATGATATTTCTGGCCTTTAGCATTTACAGGCAGGAATAATTCTCATTTCTCCTCTCTTTCATTTTTCAAGTGGATTATTGGCTTCACTTGAAAAATTAAGAGTTTAAAGCTGTTATACAAACCACTGGTGCTTGCTACAGACAAGAGAAAGTTGCTCCTTTTTAGACAGAGTTTCAGTGGAGGAGTTAAGATCTTTGTTCAGGTCTCCCAAATCCCTAAGCACACTTTAGCCACTGAATCATCTTTCCATTCCATTCTTCTTTCAGTACTTTGCTATAGGTTTTTCATCCGATATTGGCTCCTTCATATTTTGCTGTTTCAAGCTCTGTAAACTGTAGTTAGTAGGGCTTGATTATTACCACACTGTGGTAGTACTAGGATCATTCTCTGGGAATTGTAAAGAACTGCACCAGAGGTTAAGCTCTCCTTAGCAGTCTTTGTATACATATACAATAGCATATGTGAAGAAATCCAACTAAGCTGAACAAAGAGTTTTACATCAAGAGGTCATATTAAAAACCTTTTCTGCTGTTTCAGAGCAGATGAACAGTTATAGCAGACAACTAAGCAGATTTGCCAAATATTTCAATAAAGAAAATGAAATATTTAAAACATAATCCAAAAAGATTGTTTTTCTAATCCTTAAAGGCTCCAGCCACCTTAAATTGAAGATTTTTAATAGTTGAACTGTTGGACCAAGAGCCAGAACTCTGGAGACCTTTGGGATTTTTGACATTTGTCTACCTTGTAATGTGTGTGATAATTAAGCAAAGAGTCTTACCTCTAAGTATATCAACGTGTTTGTTTAATCATTCTGATCAGAGAGGCTCAGTTAGCATTTGTAAATTCTTACCCAGCTCTAGAAAATGTTTACTCTCTGCAGGAAAGTTTGCCTAGATGGTGTGATTGAAGATCATTCAAGCTTAAAGCATAAACCAGCATGCTGTGAGTATCCTGAGCTGAAGGTGCCAATAGACACATATATTTTTTATGTTAGAGAAAAAGCTTAACTATTGACTCTTATAGATATTTTTAAACTAACCCTTCACATTCCTTCAATTCATGGTCCATTACATCTGTGCAAACTCTGAAATGCTACCAGGTCTTTATATACTTTCTATAGGTTGAAATGAGGAAGGAAGCTTTAAAGACATAATAAATTAAATCCCCTTTCTATATAAAGTTACAGCTTCTTCTGTGGACTTGATCTAGGATGTTTAAATGCTGGAGCTACTGCAGTGCCTATTCATTTTTTCTACTAAATGCATGGACTTGCAATTTTAAATCTCTCTCCATTACTGAAAAATGTTCCAAATATAGCAATGAAAAACAACATAAAATAAGAAACTTGATTTGCAAAGAGGAGTTGGATTTGCAAAAACAGTATTTTGATCCCATTTTGATGTGACAATTTTTTGTTATTTATCATATGAATTTTAGACACAGCTGCAGTTTTTTATTCTTTTTTAGTCTCTGAGTAAATGTGGAACTTGCCAGATCCTAGAGATTCATGTCCAAGCAAGGACAAATTCCAAACTTCTTGTTATTGCTCAAATGTTCTTCATTATGGAAAAAATAACTTAAACAAGGAAATGCAGTAGTGTAAGCAAAGAAGAGGCTTTGGAAAGTCTGTGACGAAGATCTCCTGTCATATTGCACTTACCTTTATGAGTCAGTGTAAGATGGGTTGTTTCAAGATTTTCCTCCTATAATTTGTTAGGATTCCTTACATAATGTGCAATTCCCAAATTGCATGTTGTGTTTTAAGTCTTTGCTGAAATTAAAATTTTGCAAGATATTAAAAAAACCCCA
Organism: Sylvia atricapilla; assembly: GCF_009819655.1. Classification (NCBI taxonomy): domain Eukaryota; kingdom Metazoa; phylum Chordata; class Aves; order Passeriformes; family Sylviidae; genus Sylvia; species Sylvia atricapilla. Next base: position 47,259,126 of record NC_089145.1, read on the forward strand.
CTAAATCTTTAGCCCTGTAGAGTTTTCTGCATTGTGATGGTGTTAACTGGAACATTTTATATCAATTTTAGCACTGTTTGTGTAACTAATTTATATCCTTTAATGAATAAAAATTTGGAATAAAAGTATTTTTCATGATAGGGAAGTCCATAATAAGGTATTGCCATTCAGCCTCCCTTTTCATTTTAACTTATTTATCAAACAAAAATGGACACAATTGAATAATAATTGAGATAGATGGTGCATGTGTTGGTTAAGTAGACAATGAGAAGAATGCTTTCCTTTAAGTAAATAATATTCCAATCCCTTGATAATTTATCTCTTTTTCCTTTTTTTTTTTTTTTTTGTTTTGTTTTGTTTTTTGTTAATTGAAAACCCACATTGTTTACATGGCTACATGGCTATAACTAAGACAGATTTGCATGTAAAGTCTGAGATGCAAGGTATTATCTTTTTTAAATACTGCTCTTATCAGTGGACAATCAGAGTGAAAAAGATAAAAGTAATTTATGAACAACCACTCTCAGAAGTCCCAAAAAGTGATCAGAAAAATAAGAAGGTTATTTGGGTGCAAGCCTGAGAAAATGCAGCAGTCACCATGAATATTAGTGAAAAGTAATCACAGGTGTTCATGCACTGGACACCTATAATGGGATGCAAAAACAGTGCTTTTCAAAAAGAGTGGAAATGGGGTTTAGCAAGGTTCACATTTCAGCAGCAATTCCTACCTATTTTACCTTTACCCCAGTTCCTTGGCATGGTTTTCCCCTCATGTCTAGCAGGAAAAGAAGCTCCCAACACAACAAAAACCTAAGTTTCTCCCTGTGTGCATTAGCACAGAGAAGGCAATTCAGAGCTATTAATGAAGTTATTCTTTTTACAGACACTCACACAATGGAACTTTTAATTGCCAAGGACAATTAGAGAGCTTTAATTAGTGGTCAAAGGATGACAAGAGTCACGACGTATGGCTTGTATTATTTCACAATGAGAATGAAACATTCCACATGTCTTGAAAATTACTACAGCTGACATTTGGGAAAGTTTAAAAAAAAAAAATCCTGGGGCTTTCTTCCAAAACATAACATCACACACATGGTGTATGGCCAGCAAACACTCAGAACAGCACTCAGTCACTCAGTTGTGCCCCAGGATGCATCTTTGAATTCTCTCAGTAACCTCTGAACTGCTGTTTATCAACTGTTTCTGAATTTGAAACTTTGCCTGGGTTGTCAGGAGGGACAAGGAGTAGGTATGTCTATCTTTTAAAATGTATTATCTTTATTAAAATAGTGTCTATATTTTATCTAAAAATTATCTTTTGTGCTCTCTGTTCTGATCTGTGCAGTCTAGTAAGACTTTCCCTTTCTTTTTCACCACAAAAGTAATTCTGAAAGTCAGTCTTAGTTTATGTGTAAAGCCATAATCCATTTTACTTAATTGGTCTAACTGGCTAATGGGTATTAATAATAAAAAGGCTGATGGATGCACTGTGCATGGAAATTCATCAGAAATCAGTTCCAAGGAAGAAAAATATGTCATTATTTTTATGAAAGATGACTGGAATGTGTTAAGGACAGAAATTGAAAACCATTCATGTGGCTAATTGTCCATTAGCACTAAATACTTCAAAATACTTACAGAAATTACAGAAAATAAAGTGCATTTTCTGTCAAGAGAACATTTGGAAGTCTGAATTTATAAAAGATTGGTAGCTTGTGGTAGTTCTCAGACACTGATAAGTAGACTCTGAAGAAATTTTTGCAATGAGAAACTCTACAGAATCCTCAGGTACCATTGCTAGGTGAACAAGAATTTGGATTTAGGCATGAATAAAATCTAAGTAGCAATGAAAAATAAAACTACCTAATGTTTTTAGCTGAGCCCACCACGAATGAATTTGTGGCTCCAGTGGAGAGATCATGTCTGAAGTGTGCAGAGTGACTGGCATAAGCTGATAACAAGAAGTTGTCAGGAAAAGGGCAAGCAAGGACAATAAGCACTTATTTTTATTCTACATTTAGTAAAATAAATTATTCTGTTTAGGTTTAACTGCTATCTTTTTTTCTACATCATTTTTCAAATATAAAGTTACAGATTTTCTCCCATTGCTCTCTCTTGCCTTAGCCAGCTCCTGCTATAACAGCGTTAGATTTCTGCTGTCTCAGAAAGAGTCTCTTTGATGCTAATCAGCCATTTATTTGCGATATGCATTTTATCTGTAGTTTTAGATCCTCTCCAGCTATCTTTGCATGATATGTCTGTGAACTAGGTAACATTCAGACTGTTGTGAAGGAAATCCAGGGAGCTGTGCTGACTTGAATTGTAGCTCAGCTCTCCATCAAGGCTGCCAGCTTGAGTGAGTTTATGGACTCGGATACAACTTTGCTGCTCGCCTAAATCTGCAGTGATGAAAAATGTTCTGTGCATTCATACCAGATAGCCTCATGTGGAATATTAATACTTAACTTATTCCTAGAGACATTCCAAAAATAAGTACTGCAAGGTGTTCATATACAGACATCACTGAGGCTGTACATATATGTAAAAGAGATGAATGACCGTCCTAAATTCTCTCTTCAGAAATCCCATTATTAGCTGTCTCTTAGGTGTAAAATACAGAAGCTGAAAGGGCAGAGTTAAATAGCTGCAGCAGAAACTCGACATTTAGAATGACTGATTGCAAAATACTTATTTTTTCAAATACATTCTTTTTTGTGATTGACATGCTCAACTTGCGTATGAAATACTGAAGTGGCAGATGGCAGAACAGGTTGAATACAAACTTGCCTACCATAATGTTCTGAGACCAAATGCCTGTAAAAACCAGGATCCAGACACTATCATCAAGCATGGCAGAACCAAAAGGATGAAGCAGGAGGCAGTTCTGACAGTGGATCTCTGACAGAATGTCCAGTGGATTTTCATGGGAGGATAAGGGTTTGCCCATGTTCTTACTCCTGCACAATCTCTCACAGAGTTACCAGAAAGAAATAAAGGTATTGCCAATGCTATGGTGGACTAAACACTTTGCAGCCTGGGACAGCCTCTCTCCAGCTGAACTCAAATTTTTGAGCTGGAGAGGAGTGCTGTAAATTTAAAGCTGCAGAGACCTTCCCTCCAGGCACAATTTTTAGTGTAGGATTTTGGAGGAGTCAATGTCAGCTGCTGACATTTGAAGGCACTAAGCAGTCTAATCTAACAGCAATTTTGAACCCAAAGTTCAGGGTGGGAGGAACCGAGAAGAAACAAAAGAATGCAAAGTTCAGGCAGCAAGTGGCACATACAGAGAGTGAGCAGCTTTCCCAGTTCGGGAAACAGGCATGATCCTGCTTCAGCAGGATAAAAGAATATAATAATATATTAATATATTATTATATAGTATATAATACAGTAATATAATAATGTACATAGCATGGTAAATAAGAGTAAGAGAAAGGGCAGGGAAGGATGCAAAGCTGGTTTTTTGTCACCAGCATGACTCCCACTACTCTCAGGGATATGTAGTTCTCCCATATCTGTGTCTGTCATCAGTCTGGAGGAGATGTACAGAGTTACTCATTTGTCATTTTCCTTCCTCTGTGCCACTTTAAACAATGGAAGCAAGGAGAGGAAACTTCATGGAATGTACAGGAAGTTTTATCCCTGCCAATTCTGGGGACATTTCCCACCGCTGCAGCTATCAATAATCAGTAAGGACTAATAAAGAATTTGCAGTAGCCAAATGTTTATTTACACCACTCATTGGAGACAACTTTTACATTTTTATGCTTCTTTTTTGCAGTCATTTCCTCTCGTTTTAAAGACATCTCCTGTTCACTTCTGGATTTTTTAAAAGATGAGTGAAACTCCTCTACTGAATATTCCCTCCTCAAATCAGAGTGCAAATCAGAGCAACTCAACTGTTTGCCCAGACTTGGAGGAGTGGTGGGACATCGTGTACTATATAATACCCAAGTACATCAACACTGTCTGTGTTATTGGCTTGCTTGGAAATGTATTTGTTCTCTTCATTTATTCACTGCACAAGGGCCGCCTGAAGATAGCTGATATCTATCTTACGAACTTAGCTGTTGCTGACCTTATCTTCCTCATGTGCCTCCCTTTCTGGGCGGAGAACATCAACAATGAGTTTGACTGGCCCTTTGGCAGCTTCCTGTGCCGCAGCATCAGCGCCTCCCTCACCCTGAACATGTACACCAGCATCTACCTGCTCGTGGCCGTCAGTGCGGATCGCTACCTGACCTTTGTCCACACCTTGAACCACAGAGAGATATGGAGCAAAACCATGACCAAAGGGATCTGCTTGCTCATCTGGTTCTTTTGCATCCTTCTCAGCATCCCAGCGTTCACATTCCGGACTGTGAAATACATTCCCGAGTTGAATATTTCAGCCTGCGTTTTGGACTTCCCCACCTCGTCGTGGAAAACGGCTGAAAGCCTGGCATGCAACGTGGTGGGCTTTCTGTTGCCATCCACAGCCATCATCTTCTTCAATTTCTCCACCATTAGGTCCCTACAAAAAACAGCAAGAGAACAAAAAGAGCTCAGAGCAAAGGGTTGCAAGAGGCACAGAAGCACGAAGGCAACCAGGCTGATTTTCACTGTGGTACTGGTGTTTCTCTTCTGCTGGACTCCTCACCATTTTTTTTGTATTCCTTGATACATTATACCGTACAGAAGTGATCAAAGGCTGCTTCTGGGGGGAACTGATCAACTTTGGGGAGCAGTTTGCTTATATGCTGGCTACCACCAACAGCTGTGTTAACCCCGTGATTTATGTCTTTGTTGGGAAATACTTCAGGCAAAAGGCATCGGAAGTTTTTTCACAGTTTATTCCCTGTGGATTTCCTTTGAGATGGGTATCTTTCAAAGAAATGTCTTCAAATTTCAACATGTTTCCAGTCAAAAGTAGTTTAACATAATGATTCTCAGCTCCATCTTCATTTGGATATTACACTTGATTTTATGCCACTGTAAATGGCATTAAAAATTAATACAAAATACTCTGATCTGGCCTTTACAGACCAAGCTAATTATCTTTTAAAGTGAACCACTTGATTGATTTCTTGTTTTTCCTCAGGTTTGCTTTTCTAGTTCTGTGTTATCCATCCAAATGCATAACATGTGGTACCAGAATTTTATACCAGATTATCTAGCCTGTCTTACCTATTAACAGTGGCTTAAAAGAAAAGCTTTTTGACAAAATACCAGAAATCTGGTCTCTTTGCAGAAAGCCATAAGCCAGCTGAATATTTTGCTGCATTGTATCTGTGATGACAGCTACTATACCACCTGTAACACTATTCATAAAATTACAACAGGTATTACAGAGCAAATATGAGTTTAATCTTATGATAAAATGCATTTGAGCAGGTATAGAATAACTTTGGTTATTTTGAACAAGAGTTTAACAGGTGTGCATTTTCACAGTAAGATTTAGAGAATTTAAAATTTCTTTGTGGACTTTAATTATATGCAGTGCATAGCTATTGTACAAGGTGAAGTAACACAAAGAAAGTGTACATAAATTGTAAAAAAAGCAAGGTAACACAGTAACCTCCTCAAAACCTGACTTTTGCTGATCCAGTAAAGTGTTACAAAATTGTTCATCGAGTACTGTAAGGATCCTTTTTTTTTATTTGTGAATATATCATTGATACTGTATGATTTTGAGGCAAATCCTCAGATACATATTTATATTTTTTTGCATCAAAATTAATAAACTATGTAACATTTTACTTCATAGTCTTGTTCTTTCTTATTTATTTTTTTTTAATATTTTGTCTCTTTCCCCCTATTTTTGGGGGGAAGAGCAACTATATACTTCTGTGACTAAAAATCCTTATTAGGATTTTTGTACTAGAACACAAACTCAGGTAGTAGAAGAAAACTTCTTTTCCATCACAGCCACAGTGGCACAGTAGATGTATAGCAAGTGATATCTGTTTCCATAACTCTCAAATTATGTGTATGTACAGATGTGGAAGTAGAGAGTGCAGCCTCTTCAGCCAGAAGGGTATTGGTGCAGAAGGGAGCATCCCTTCAGACACATCATTTGTATAACAATTCATTTAACTACTCATTGGAAATCCTGTTCAGTCTTGTACTCACTGTTAGAGCACTGCACTTTCTGTGGTTCTTTTTGATGTTTTGAATATGTAATTAATCTCTTATTTGATTGTAGAAATCTGTATATTCAACTTAATTGCAGCAAGATTGGTATTAATTTTTAATGGTTCTTTCTAACCCTTTGAATTTGAACAGTGGAAGCCTTTTGAAGACTTAAAAGCCTATTTTCCTGCAATGGTGTTTTAAGAATTAAGGGTGGATTAAAGGATCAGGGAGGAAGAATCTCTCATAGGTTTACTACTTCCACTCCTTCTGTGACAGATGTTTTTAAAATAAATATCAGGCTTAAACACTAGTAGTAACAACAGCATGTGAGGTCCCCTGAATCATCTGAAATCAAATTCCTAATTCCCATCTATAGCAAATTGTTGAAAACTGCATCTATTAAATGCACCTCCAGCTTAATCTTTAATTCAAAAAATTTACAAGCAGAGAGATTTTCTGGGGAAGGGAAGTGAAGGTTGAAATCAAGAAAAAGGTGCAGAAACAGAAGTTCCATTTTCCCACTACAGATGAAGGCCTTTAAAGGGAAAAACATTTGTCTCATCTGACTAACATTTGTCCATGTTTTGCAATGTACACAAATAAAGGGAAAAACATTTCTTGAGTGCAGTGGCATATTTAGGCTATGAGATAACAGTGAAAACCTCCTATTTCCATCCATGAGCAAGTGACAAGGGCTTTCATGAAAGCACTGCTTCTTTTATATATGCTCAACTGTCAGGAAAAACATCTGTAGTTTAAATACTGCTTTAAACCACTTAACACCATCTTGCAAATCAATGGATTTACTCTCCAGTAGGAATGTCTGTAAACTAATGCATTTTCGACTGTGTGTTAGGGTCTGGTGCTTGTCAGTGGCCAGTTTTTGCTGTGGTGCTGGGCCAGAATCACCTCACTAGACTGTGCTCAGGAAGGTTCTGGTGACAGCCACGGTGATGCCCCTGGGCTGGCAGGTGGCCAGGGCAGTGCTGCTATGTTGGACAGGCTGGAACACTAGTGCGATCTTGAGTTGAAGGGATGTGGATGAGCCCAAGCTGGAGCAGAGATTCCCCTGCAGCCCTTGGAGGAGCCTGGGCTGGAGCAAGTGGATGCCTGAAGGAGAATGTGGCATGGTGTGATACTGTGAGAAGCCTCTGCTGGAGCAGGTTTTATGGCAGGACCTGTGACCTCATGGGGGGCCCACACTAGAGTAGTTCATGAAAAACTGCAGCCCTTGAGCAAGACCCACACTGGAGAAGGTCAAGGAGGACTGTCTCCTGTGGCTGGGAAGTCCTGCTGGAGTAGAGAAAGCAGGGACTCCCTTCCAGCCCATGATGAGGCCCATGGTGAAGCAGTGTGCCTCTGTAGCCCACAGAGGAGGACAATGATGTAGACAACATTAATGGTGGAATTCAGGGGGAGCCCCTTGTTACAGCCAGGCTGGGGGCAAGAGGAGGAGTTCATTGCAATGTTAAACCAGACAACCAGGTCCAAAATGGGCCAAGGGCGGAGATTGTATTGAATGTGCCTTTAAATTGTTGTAAGTCATGATTTGAGTTGCATGTTCCAGGAATTAGTACAACAAAAAGCTCATATATCAAAGGAGGAGAGGCCTTACAGGAAGAAGTTTAAGTGCATGAGTGACCAGACCTCAGCTTGTTTTGGTGCCCAGTAACTCCAAGAAACACACCACCACTCCTCTACTGAGTGACCACCAGTACAGATGGAGTCATGGATTAAATTAACTCAAAAGATGTTTTGTAAACATTTGTGGACACTTTATGAGTGTTTTCTAGGGGTGGTCCATTGACTGAAGAAATTACTTCTGTGCATTATGTCAAGGGATGGGAAGAAGGGTGGTGGTTAATGAATTTGTATGGAATGATGTGGGACTTGGGCATGATGAAAATGGTGTGGAATAAGTGGTGGAATGTGCTAGTTTGGGCTGGGGTACAATTAATCCTCTTCACAGTGGCTGGTATGGAGCTGTGTTTTGGATTTGTGCTGAACACAGGGTCAATAAAATAGGGATATTTTTGTTATTGCTGAGCAGGGTTTACACTCAAAGTGACCAAAGGGATATTCCAGACCATATGACATCATGCTCAGTATAAAAAATGGGAGGAAGAAGGAAGCAAAAGGAGAAAGAAGGAGGAGACACTTGGAGTGATGGCATTTTTCTTTCCAAGTATCTGTTATATGTGATGAAGCCCTGTTCTCCTGGAGGTGGCTGAACACCTGCCTGCCCATGGGAAACAGTGAATTTATTCCTTATTTTGCTTTGTTACTGTGTGGCTTTTGTTTTCCCTATTAAATTGTCCTTATCTCAACACATCAGTTTTCCAGCTTTGACCTTTTTGATTCTTTCCCAGATGCCTCTGGTGGGGGAATGAGCAAGTGGCTGCTTGGAGCTTGGCAGATGGCTGGGGTTAAATCTCAACAAACCTGACCCAGGAGTGCAGTGTTGTTCCTGCCTTGAAAGTGCATATGAAAATAGAGAATGAACTTGAATTGCAGCGAGGAAATCTCAGGATAAGCATTAATAAAAAGTTCCTGGTGAAGCCAGTCACAGGCTGCCTTGGAGAGAATCCAGCACAGCAGCAATGGGACCTTCGCAGCCCACTTTAGACAGCAATTGTTGGGGAAAACATCAACCTAGCTGGTTCTGTCTCAGCACAAGGGAGTGTGAATTCCTTCACTGGGCACTGATTCCTTCTCTTGTGGTCAATAAATAAAGTTTCCTTGTTTGCCCTTTCAAGATTCTCCACCGATCACCTCTTAATCAGTACTGAAATGTCAGCTCTGGTAGCCAGTAGACCAGTACTGCCAGACTCCACTGCCCATGGGCTGTTCTTTTGAATAAACATCATTTTTACATTCTCTTATGTTACTTCTCAGTCTCCTGATAAACACTGTCAAGCATTCATCATTAAAATACTTCTCTGCTGCAAAACTAACTCCTGCACTTTAAGAGCTTTCAAGTATAATTTAATTTGTTCTCATCTGTCTCCATTGAATTTATATTTTATTATTAATTTCTCTAGGACAAGGAATATGTTTGCATTATCTGTTCAGGCCTTGCTAATGTCCAGCCTGGACTTAGTTTATCATACAGGGCTCCTAGCACTAGTGTAATAAAATGACATTTAGGATTTACTGAAACCCATCTCAAGGAATAATACAGCCTGGACTTAAATTTGTAATATCAAAACATTTTGACAAGCCATTTCAATATTAAAAACTCTAACTGTAAATACAGAGAGTTCTCATATCAGAGAATCTTCACCTTTAACAACAACACCAAACCCAGCTGATCAATTTCTAAAACTGAAAATTGAAGAGAAGACATTGATCACTAAAAATAAATGCATAAGCATTTTCAGAGATCTATAGCCACATGGATTTCTAACCTGCCAGGAGTCATCTTCCTGGGAAGAAAGCTGTTTGTCATCCCTGTCAAGTCATACCACATCAACTAAAAACGTTGACTCTCAGATGGAAAAAAAGCACATTGCTCACAGGTCAGATGTACTGCAGCTTTCAGTATTCAAATCCTCACAGAGATGCATACACCTCTGCAGTTGCCTGTGACAGAGTTTCACAGGACACCTGGCCACAGAGCAACGGGACCCACTTCACTGCCCAGGGGTCAGGACTGGAGGGCATCAAAGAAACTCCTTGTTCATTGTCCCAGTGAGCTCTTAGTGCACTCCCAGCAACAGGAAAAGAGCAAATGACAAAATAGCAGGACCAAAATAATACTGAGGAAATAGATGGAGTTTAATGAAGAACAGATAAATATACGATTGGAGACTGAGAGTCAAGGAACAGAGGAAAAGGCTGAAAAGAGAGAAAAAACAACCCACCAGTGCCTCTATCAGCATCTTCCTAATGCCAGAGTTGTGGGAGGACAGATAGAGAGAGTGCTAAACGTAATCTTGCCCCTGATATATTGAGGCTGTGTTAATTACCAAAGAGTGGGAACAGCCTGGCCCTCACAGCTGCGGGTGTGATAACGAGTGAATTTGCTGGTAGGGAGTCAGTTTGGGTTTGCTGGCTGTGCTGTGGGAAGGGAGGGACAGGAGGTTGTGCAAAGGACAGAAAGGGTGAGGTGGCCGTGCTAGGGAGAGCAAGGAGCAAGCCAGAACTGGAGAAGGAAGAGAAAAGATGGAGAGAAAGAGCTGTAGCTACCCATGGGAGGCTACACAGAAAAGGTGAGAGCTTTTAGATAACAAGGTGCTGATGCTTGAAGCTTTCTTCAATGGGAGCTGTACCTCCTCTATCAGGAGTGTGGGGATGAACAGGGAGGTCACAGTGACCAAAAGAAAACATTGAGGGAGGAGGAGACAGGGACTGGCTGGGCCAGGAGTCAACAATGTGCATGTAAAAGGGAAATGGCTTTGACAATGAACTGGAACAGAGTTGGGACCTGATGGCAAGGAGGTCAGAGCAAAGTGTAAAAAAAGGGAAGAAGAAGTAGATATCTCAGGATGGGACTTGGAATATTGCATGCCCTTAAAAACGCCTTGTCAGGATTGAAAATGCTAAAAGTCAATGAAATTAGAGTTTATCAAATCAAACATCCAAGGACCAGGAAATATTTGACCTAAGACTGTCCCTGGAATCTCAGTGTGGTCTCCTTCAGTGTATGAGTTACAATAGTCTTATGACTAAGCTTTGAATTTCCAACATTGCAATTTATCCACTTCTGATTTAGCCTTGCGTCATCCTGCCTTATGTAGGAGAGGAACACACTTATGTAAACCAAACAGTGCCCTCAAGAAATTAAATCATCCATCCTGCACATTAAATAAAAACAATGGTATTGATAACACACATACCGTCTTGAATTTTACACTAAGAAAATCTTTGAGATAACATATGTTAAACTGAAAAATTTATTTCAGTAAGATTATCTAGAAGGAAATGAGTCTGATAATCATGTTTGATCACAACAAAAAATATTAGAAGACATAATAATATAAGAAGAATATTGTCATCAGCAAAAATGCAGGAAGAAACATTCCCTTTCCTTGTAGTACAGCAGGACTCCTGACACAGGGTAGACACCCCTTTTGGTCTCTGCAAAGGATTTGTCAAAGCACCCTCATCACAGAAGAGAAGGGCTTTGGGTCTGTCAGGAGGGCAGACAAAGAGAAAAACTGGGGTTTCAAGAGAAATCCTCCTTTGGCAGTTCAAAGAACAGATGGAAATACGCACCCTGAGACTGAATTGTGCAAGAGCAGTTTGGCTAGAGTTTGTTTTTTCTTTTTCATGAGGAAATTTGGAACTCTCGTGCAAAACAAATCCATTTGAATAAGACAGTTTATTTTAGTATTTTAGCTGTTTTTTCCTTAGAGTTTTCAGTAGTTGCTGTGCATTGCCAAGACTTTTATTTCACTCATGACTCAGAGTAAAGTCCTGGGTATCTTCCCCAGCCTACTGGGTTGGATGAGGAACCTGCCTCCTCTTTCCTCAGCCCCAAACCACAGGAAGCCCTTGCATCTAGTATGTTTACCCCTGGTGGAGAATTGCCATGGACCCATTTGGTCACAACTGCCATGTCCTATTTGAATTCTCCAGAGGACACTGCACCACAAATACCCATTATTGTGAGCAAGAGAAAACGTTAGCAAAGCCCACTCTTGAGTTTCAGCTTGCTTAATAAGCATGGCTTGAACAGATCCATCTCCCTCTGAGGCTCAATCCATGGGAAGCGATCCAACAGTCCTGATTTTGGCTGGGATAATTAGTTCTCTTCTTAGCAGCTGGCATAGCCCTGTGTTTAGCTTTAAGAACAGTATTGATGTCAAATTGATTGCAGCCAAGGGACAGGCTGGGCATTGGTCAAAGAGTTGAGCATCATTTGTTTTTCTTGGGATTTATTTCTCTCTCTCCCCTTTTCATTACTGTTATTATTGTTGTAACTATTATCATTTGCATTATTATATTTTACTTTGCTACAATTATCACCATTAGTATCTCAACCTAGGAGTTCTGTCAGTAAAGTGTTCAGTTGCCTGCTGGGATTAAACCAAAACTACATCACACGACCTAACATGAGCAGTAAGAGGGAAGAAGCCTGCTTTAGCAGTGCTCCTCAACTTCTGCCAGGAGAACTTTGTCCACACAACCTACCTGGCCTTGCTGTTGCCACAAACTCAGTAAGTCCCTTGTGCTATCAAGCACTGCTCATGGAGGGTTATTAAATGACAAGACACAATATAAGGAATCTATTAATTCAAAACTTCCCAGTTTCAGGCATATGTGTGGCTGGTTGCAGTGCATTCTACAGGAAAACACATTAGGAAGAAAACATGAAGCAACTGCTCTAGGAAACCCTCTGCTGCCACCTAAACATTGTGCACTTCAGGTTTGTTCCAGCAAAATCTCCACTGTCTGCTAATGGTATTTTCTTTCCAGAGCTGAGGCTTATTTTCCATCATCACTCCAATGTACAGCTACAGCTGGCAGAGATGTTCTCCTCTGGGAAGTAATTCACACATAGAAAAGTTCACATTTGGCTTTCAGCTCCTGCACAGAAAATCTCTAGGCACACATTAAGAATGAAAACAGCCACCACCATTTCCCACAGGAAGAGCTGGAATAAATCTCACATCCATCATGAAGAATAACTCCATAGATAAACTGCAAGGTCCAAATCCTGACAAAAGTCTTCAAATTGTCCTGTTTTTGGTGTATGGGTAAATGTAGGTGCTATGTAGCTCTGGAGTACCACAGAGTGAGAAATGCTCTTCAGCACTGGAAGGAGAATAAGCAGAAATATTTAATGCTCCAAGCATTCCTTACCTGAGTGACAGAACTGTGCTGTGAATAACAGGTTAGAGGTCAAAACCTCACCTAATGTACATCACAGGAATTGAAAGCTGTACATACTTGTACCAGGCAAAGTACTAGTCCTGAACAGAGATAGTGACCCTGAATTATTATGATATTAATGCCTTGGGAAGACTGACCTGAAACAGACTGGACAGAGCTAGAGAATAAAACAGGTATTTATTGAAAGGCCTCCAGAATCCACCATGGGCAGGACAGGAGCCTGACCAGGGCTACACCCAGGGTGGACTAAGAATGGTGACAAAATGGCTGAGTGGTCATGAGGTCTTATATTTTTATAAGTTTTGGTCCATTTGCATATTGGTGTTTAATTGTCCAGTTACAGCTTCAGGTTGTGAGAGTTCATCCTTCTTAAGGCATCAATATCATAATCAAGTTACATTTTTTCAGAAACAAAGAAATTACTTCATCTTATAGTTAGCACAGAAAGAAATAGTCTCTATTATTTTTTCTGCTATGCTCTTTAACTATTAAGCTTCTGATAAAAACTTTTTTTATTGAAAAAACTCCAGGTGCACATTGTAGAAGTTATTGGGGGTGGTGAGGATTTGCCAAGGACAAATCATGACAAGAAAGTTCAGCCTCCAATGATAAAGTGAGACACTTGGTAAGTCAGATTTGAAAATTATAAGGAAATTTTAAAGAAAAGTAAGAAACTATATTTTAAAAATTAAGAATCAGATAAAACATTTTCAAAAAATGAGAAACCCAAGAATATTTAAAGATTAGGCTGCCTATTCTGCAAAAGTTTAGTCACTCTCCTGTGAATCAGAAGCAGCACTGAGCCCCTGAGCGAGGCCTCTTGCCAGCATTGCTCAACTCTTATCTGCTGGGTGCATGCCAGCTCCCCAGCATAGATACCAGTTATTCATAAGACAAATCACCCACAGCCAGAACACTGAATTCAGCCTCTGACGTGGCAAGTGGTTGTCAGAGAAGGGATGACAGTACATCTGATGGGGCTTAACACCCTACAAATATCCTTCTGTCTAAGGCAGACATTTATTGCAGATAAATAGTAATCTACCAAAATAACCAAAATTATTTGTAAGAAGGTGTTATGAGGTCTAACAGAGTTTTTCTCCTTCATTGCCTTAGAATTTTGGATGTGAAGGGCTGCAAAGCGCCATTGGGTCAGCTAAATACAGTGTACAGCTGTCCAAAAACTGTCAGCAAACTTTCTTTTTCTCATAGTGTGGGAGAAAAGAAATGCTCTGCTTCATTTGGCAACAGCTGCAGAGCTTTTAAGTGATAAACAATCACTATCAGGATATAATGGAAATGGTTATCATTGCCCAGTTAAGAGAATAGGGAACTAATGATGGCAGAAGATTAATGCAGCAAACTGACCTGCAGGTACATGGAACATGAGGAACATTCCATTTCTCAGTGGTATTAAAATCCCTACAGCCAGCCCTGGTATGCTCTTCATGACTGGGTCACAAAGAGGAAGAGAAACAAATTCAAGTTAATGGGAAGATACTTTACAGAAGCTAGTTCCAGAAAAGAAAAAGTATTACTTTTCTAAAGGAACTCCTAGGTGTGCAGACTACTGAGACATCACACATCAACTTCAAGGCAATTCCTTGCTAAATTGTCACTGCAGATCAAGAGCAACATTTAGGCACCCAGTGATGCATTAAAGATACACTTTCCTTCACACTTTCCTTGGTTTGAACATGGCCCTGTTCAAACTAAGACTTATCTTTCTTAAGCCAATACACACACTTCGTAGCCCAAGGAGGGAAGACAGTGGTCAAACTATCAATTGATCAATTGTACATCCAGTATCTAAGTTCCCTAAAACCCCAGTGCACCAGCTCTGGTGCCAGCTGTACCCACTCAGCCCTTTGGCTTTCTGCAGCAGATGTATTCGCACTTTTCAGCTGCCCTTGAGGGTTGGTTTTAGCAGCAAGAATGTGGTCAAAAGTATTCCATGACTAAGGCACAAGGGGGGTTTCTGAGAGTTTCAGCTCCTTCTCCTTCTATAGCCTTGTTTTTTTAAATCAGCAGGTGGGGTAGATTGAGCTCTAGTTGCAGCTTTGTAGGCTGCTCCAAGCTCTGTGTGCAGACCTGAGTTTGCTCCTAAATGTGCCAGTAGTCACCCCAGAGGTGAGCCCCAGACCAAGCAATGTAGCCAAAAAGGCAGTTTTGTTTTGAGGCTGCTGTGATCTGCCCCACACACAGCAGGATCACTGCCACTGATGTGTGTCAGGTAACCATCAATATAATGAGGCTTACAGATTTCACAGATATCTTGGTCTCTTGTGACACCTCAGTATAAAATAGATATTTGATCACAGAATCATAGGATGTGCTGAGTTGGAAGGAACCCACCAGGATCACAGAATCCAACTCAGAATTGCACAGGACACCCCAAGAATCACACCATGTGCCTGAGGGCATTGTCTGATATCAGATACTATAAGAACAGAGATTACCAAGTGCTTCATAAAGACAATGAAAAGTATTCTGCCTGTTGTCTGTGAGTACATGGTGCTTGCTTTAAATGCAGAATACTTGCCCAAAATTTTCCCATAATACCTGTCTTGCTGGTTGTTGCATCCTCAGAGTTGGCTGCATCACTGTTGTTTTCCTAACTATGTTCTAGGGAAAGGTATAGCTTGTATTTGCTAGTAAAATGTTATCTATAAAAGAAGTATTCATATGTTTCTGTGAGAATAACCATTTACTTGGAACAGCAGGACAAAAATGAGCTTTGTTAGAATAAATAATATTCCATCTTTCATGCTCAGCCAAAAATCAAATATCCTCCAAGTACTCCACGCGTTGTCCAAAGCATGAGAAATTCTCTGAACAGCAGTTGGTGTCCCTGAGAAACTGCACAAAAGATCACCAACAAATCACATTAAAAGGAGTAGTCCATGGAGAAAACATGGAAAGCACAAGGGCATAGTTTCAGCAGAATAAAATTAGATGTGTGATGTTAGATATGCATTGTTCTTCCTGCCCCTGCTCTGCTTCACTTCCAGGCATTCTACACAACCCATCCTGTTTATTCAGATGAGGTGTGAAGAGTTATTTTGGGATACTGTCCCAGACCTTTGGAATATTGATATAAAATACAACTCCCTTCAGGCACTGAATTCTTTGTTTGCTTTTTTGTCAAATTCTAACTCAGGCTAAGATTAGTGAGGTTATCCCGTGTCCTGATTTTAGTGAAACACTTCCCTTTCTTAGTTCAATATGTTGTTTTCTGACGCACTGGGCAATATCATATCCACTCGTGTTGTGGGAGGCTTGTCTGGAGTCCCTGGTCATCAGTGGAAATCTGCAGTTAATGGCAGATGATGTCCTCCAGCAGGGCCCCACAGCCTCTCTCCATGAACCTGTTGTATCCAGAAGAGGCTGGCCCAGAGCAGGAAAGTCCCTGCAATTCTGTAGTAAGGGACTAGTCCGAGGGCAGAGAACTGGGAGGAAGGACCCAACAGTACAATACACACGTGATGGACCAGTCAAGCCATCTTCTTTTTAGGAATCACCAGTGGCATCTTCCTAGATGCCAAAAATATTTTTTTTCACACAGGCTAGTAGGGGAATCCCTTTATTTGCCAAGGTTATTGCTATATGAAGGGGTGTTTTCTGCACACCTTTCAGGATTAAACAAGACAGCAGGACACAGCCAGTTCTCTGGACTGAGACACAAATTCTTCTGTGAACATTCTCCTGAGGTGCGAGGAGAAAGACTGAACAACTCTGATCCCATTAGCCCAAATTAGAGCAATGAATATTAATGCTAAATGTATTGCAAGGACAGCAAGGCAGTTAAATGTTTAGAAAAAAAAATGTGTGTGTAATGGAAGGGAAAGTTGAGAGAGAATGTCTCATAACCTGACTGTGAGAGCAGGGTGGTGCCTTGGTGGAAGGCAAACAGGCTACTCCATGTGACACTGGGTTTACAACTGTGTTTCCTTGTTGGAAGAAGCTAAAGAATAAACAGAAAACTAGAGGACTTGCCCCCTCTGGTCAGTTTTGGCCCTGAGAGTGACAACAGGAAATAAACTGTGCATCAATAATTATTTAGTCATGTGGACAGAGATCATCTCACAACACAAGCCCTTTGAGGAAGGTAAATGAAGGCAGGGCAGACAGTGGAGGCTGTTGCATTTGGTTGCTTTCTGCCATTTGTCTTGTCAGTGGTATTTGCATTATTATACTGTAAGTGGTTTCTGTATTTTTTATACATATAGAACTAGGACTAAAATACCTTTTAGTGTTTAATAATCCATTTCTACTTCAACAGGAAAATAAGGAGAAGCTACAGTGCTCTGTAAGGCAAATATTTTCTAATTCACAAGGCCTTAAACCCATCAATTTACCATTTGCAATATTCTAGGGCATTAGCTCTTCCTCCCTCCATACATGCACTACAATAAATACCCTAAATTTCCCTTTCAACAAATTTGGTTTTAGTGTCTGCTGGTATAACTGACTGTAATTACTGTCTGACACAGTTATAAGAAGATAGATGGGTTTGATTAGAGTTGGTGAACTGTTTCTAGACAAGCATTTTATTTGAAAAACACAGCCACATTTTTCCTTACCAAATATCTAGAGAATGAACGTGCTTTACATGTTTCAAATGCTCATTGTTTGGAATTATGCAGTAGATGGTACATATTGCACATACTGAAGAATGATTAACTCTTTAATCTTGCTGCTGGCAATTTGAGATGCTGATTTTTGGTGTGGACAGCCATCCAAAGTACCTACTTTCCTTTTTCTTCCATCAACCAGAATAATTTCAGACCCACTAAGCAGAGAACACCCTTCCATGGGAATAGTCACTTTGTTCAAACTGGCATGTGACAGAAATGTTGGGGAAGTGGGGGAGGGAATATGTGGATGTGGGAAAGACGAAAAGGTGGCTCTTTTGCTTTGCTGGATTAGTAGCAGCCCCTAAAACTGCTCTGTTTCTGTGGTTCAGCTGCACACTCCAGCTGGAACCTATGTGGGTTTCTTCCACCCAACCTCTTTGAAGAAATTTCTGTGTCTCTGCTCAGTCCACATACATGGAAATTAACTCAGAGTTTGGGTCTGTTTTCTGCAGCAGCACTTACCAAGCTGGAGGAGACCTTCCCAACAGACCAGCACAAATAGTGGCAAACTGCACACACAGCACTGTGTTGAGTCCTAAAGGACCTTCAGCATAATTTTCCCAGCAGCTGTTATCCTGAGCTATTGACAGGCATTAGGGGCTTTTGTTGAAATGCATCTCTTCAGTCTCAAGAAAAGGCCATGTTGCACATTCTGCTTGCTGCTCTGTGCAGCTTACTGTGCTGCCTGCCAAGGGTGTCTCTGAAAGACTAATGATATTTACAGTGCTTCATCCTCATTTGAACACAATATTTTCATGATAATCTCATCTAGAATTCAGACCACCCCATGAGATGGCCTTCTCTGAGAAAAAGAAAAAATAGAAATATCTTCTAGTGAATGTGATTGGTAAAGCAATATAGAGCTTAATTAATGCCTAATTCTCTAAACCTTTTTAAATTGCAGTTGTAACTTATACAAATTTACAACTGCAGTTTATCACACATAGACAGAATTTCAAAAGCTATCACAGCAGGTCTCTTGTGTTGCAGCCTAGACCACTGCTGCAGAACTCAGTGCAAGGAGCGTTGAGACATATCAGGTTTTGGCCTGTGTGAACTGACAAGCTAGAAACCCACTGGAGCACCCCCTGCCCTGCTCCTCCTCAAAGTCCCTGGGAGCTGTGTCATGCCTCTCACTCCTGCCCAGTGCTCCCAAACACCAGCACTGCCCAGCATAGCCTGGGTCCCCAAATTAAAGGGTGCAGCAATGCTGCCATGGCCTCCTTGTTCAATCCCAATTCTTCTGCACAGCTTCACATCAATCACAGAACACACAGGCTGTCACTGCAGCAATTCTGACAGCTTAGATTAGATGCTACCAGTATTAGACATGACAATGTCACAGGGCAAGCCAGGTCCCCAACTATGTCCACACTGGTGGAACTGCCTATTTCAGCAGTGAAATAGATTGTATATAGAATATACCATTAGAGTTAATACACATGAAAGAAAAATGAAGGGGAATTGCACTTAAACAGCAAAGTAGAAGGACCAGAAATGTGATTCAGGAGCAATCAGATGAAGTTGGATCTCCCTGATCCATTCCAACTCTTGAATTGCTCTGCTCACCTTGATGGCCTGTATTAGAGGAAAACACTGCAGCATCAGGCAGCTCCCAAAGTCACCTGCTTTTTTAGATGGTCCTTGTCTTAGAGATCCTCTGGCCTGCTCACCCATCTCTCATTTGCATCAAAGAAGGATTGAAGGACAAGGTAAAGAAGCTTTCCTGAAGGTGAGTTAAAGTGCAGAGGCAGTTGCTGGGGATAGATATAGGCATGTTGGGGAAGAACAACCTTCATTTTTTCTTTAACATTAGATGAAAACTCCTATTTGTCCTCTTCTCAACTGTTGCAAATCCCTTTCTAAATACAATCTGTTTTGGGCTGATGTGATTGTTCTGAAGGACTTGACTCAGTAGTCAGGCAGTAGCCAGGGAGTAAACACCTGCACTCTATCCTCTGAAGAACATCTGTATTCCCCCTTTCTCTCTCCCTCTCTCTGCTGCCTGGGAAACTTCTGACATTATTACTTAGGCCCACAAATGGACAGCAGAGCTCTAGCTCTGTTAAAACACAAAAACTAAAATTGAAAGCAGAAACTTGTGATTCAAAGCAAGGTGTACTCACTGAACAGGTTCACACTGAGCAATGCCTGCTCTTTTCAAAGGCATGAGAGAAACCTACTTAGCACATTCTGTCTGTAAACAACCTCCTAAGACTGTGAATTTTAGGAGAGCCTCAAGATGCCCATTTTTTTCCACCAATGCAGCAGTCAATGATATTGCTCTGTGCCAGCAATTCTTGTGCCACATGGCACTGAAATTCAAAGAACTGGTGCAAGATTACTTGAGTGGATGCCAAGTAACTGAGGATATCATTGCCTTCCCAGGAGTGACATGACAATGTTGTCAACTCCTCAGAAAAGAGGAATACATGTCATTCTTCAGCCACATTTGAGCTGCTTCAGGGACAAAATCAGTGTACCACAGTGGAAACCTTGTCTTTTACAGGAGATGTGCATCTGAATCCTCAAGAATTGGGACAGAGGGAAGCAGAAAGACTGTGTACATGAACACACATGAGAGAGGAGCTGGGGGCTTGAAAACTTGTAAGGATATATGCTTAGCTCCCATGGTAACAGGTAACAGTTAATGTCCTTCCTGCAGAAACACCGTCAGAAATGCTGTTGCCAAGAAAGAGAGATGAGAAGGGCTCCAAACAACTGAAGAGGCCTGAAGAAGCTCCTAAGGATAGTTAGGCAGGATATTGTGGTTACCTAAATTATTTTGTATTACTTTTGCTAAGTGCCTATTTTATATGAAGAAAATCCTTAAAATTGTTCAGTTTAAATGTTTTAAAGTATTTTCTCCCCATTCACAGATGAAATATGGAGAAAGAACACTGCCAAATGTAATGTTAGTAATCTCCTGAGATTTCAGCATCCTGCTTTGTAAATATTCTGTAACCATAGATAGATAGATTGCTTCCAAGGAACGTGCACCAAGGACTAAAGTACACATTATGAAATTGCAAAATCATTTTTGTTGGAAGGGACGACCTGAGATTACCTAGTTCACCTAGATCACCCGTCTGTCTTAGCTGAAGGAGAAGACATGAACCTGTGCCACACCTAACCCAAGAGGGTTAGGAGGGAAGAGGAAGAGCCTTTTCTGTGGGGTCTGAACACAAGCCCCACGGGGTGGGCTCCTGACCTCCTGCATGGGCTAGAAACTCATGTCCTGAGGCTCCCAGCAGAATTTAGGATCAAGATATCCACCCAAAAGTGAGGCTCTGCCAAAGGTTGTGTGATTCTGTGAGTTCACGGATGAGAGTCACCAATTCCCATGGGATTTTTAGGAGCAGAAGTTTAAAGACCTGTACAATTAGTCAGCAAAGCAGTATCACTGACAGTGGTGAATGTACATTGATGTAATGAACCTAAAGGCCAAATTATCCCTGTGGATGGTCTGTTCTCTCACCAATACAATTGCTTTAATCTTGTTTGTCTTTTTCCTCTCAGCTGTAAATTTGCACAGCCAATTTAAGAAAACCGGAGCAGACCTAAGGTGATGGCAAACAGCTTGCTTAAGTCACTTTACTGGAATGTGGTTTTCACCCTTGCTCAGCTCTAGAAGACCCTGGGGCAGAATGCCATGGCATTTTTAAAGTTCTTTTGGCAGAAACACAGGTTCCCCAGGCAACAGTGAAGGACTGCAAAAACACTTCAAAGCACTGCTGCCCATTAACTGCCTTCTCCAAGGGATGATCTCTTACAGATTCATCTCTAACTAAAGGCTGTGCCAGGTGCGAGCATGGAAAACTTGAAGGCTACAGAGGGAGTCTGCAACAGCACAGATCCTTTGTCTGCAACAAGGCCAGTTTGGTTTACACCTCTGTGAGGACACAGAGAATGAATCATGTAACTTAGATGCTAGTGGAAGAATTCTTGCTGCCTTGTCCTTTTATGTACTACATTTTTAATGCATATTACCTGTGTTGCTTGGTTACTCTCAAACATTCCAATGCAGTTTTAAAAAATACATTTATTGCCTTGCCATACACCACCCTCTACTCAAAAAGAAGCACTCAAGGAAGCAGTGCTTGGCAACACAGAGCTGGATGCTGATGGTTTCTAACACCCTCCAGAACTCACAAACCTGAGCCCTTAGCTGCTGTGTCTCCTATGGAAGAACAGCAGTAAAGACTGCTCTGTCCTGTCTGAACTTCCCCAGAATCATTCCAGAGCATGTCTCATGAGAAAAGAGCTATTACAAACTCAGAATTACCAGTGTCTGCAATAATGGACAAACAAACTATGACGCAGGAGCTCTGGAATCAAACACTATGAAATATTATCAGAACACTAATGACCGCATTTCCCTTCCAATTATCACTCTTGCCAACAAGTCCTCTCAATGTAAATGGATATGCAAATAGCTGCAAAAGATTCAAAAATCATCAGTGCAAAACTCAGAACTGCAAATATGTAAACATGAGTTTACATGGCATGAAACAGCCTGTGGAGAGCACATCTCTGTGAGGTGGAGGATGATGGAAGCTATTTGACTGGTTTTCATGTGAATCAAGTGTGCCCAGGAGATGTTTCTGGACCAGCATCCAGCCTGACTTTCATATCCACACAACACTGTATGGATCGCAAACCATGAGCTGAGCATTGACCCAGTGTCCTGGATGGGTGGTAACTGAGCACTAGGCCTCCTTTTAAAGAAAGCTGGAAGCTTTTACAGTGGCTTGGAGTTTAAGGCAGCATTTGGAGTTGGAAAAGAAAGCTGTAATGTAGACACAGTCTTCACCTCCCCTCTGCAGCTGAAGGGTAATAAAAGAAGTCTTGGACATGTGAAGATGGTCATCTTTAACACACTTACAAAGTGTGAGCTCAAAACCAAAATATTGATTTTTCTGTGAGAAACATCTGAGAGTAAAAAATTAAAGCTTAGACTTCCATATGTTGTACTTAGTCTTGACTCAAGTAGGAATGGTCATGGAGGGCAGTAAATAGAAGTCATACAGACAAAGAGCAATGTGTCCTGGAAAGAAAAAGTCCCTGAGGCCAAAAAAACCCATAAAACAACAAAACCTAAACATAAGAGGAGCTGTAGCTAAAAAAGGAATAAAAAAGGATGAACGATAAATAATTTTTGTATGCAGCCAGAGAGTAATGCACACTTTTTGCTCAGAAGTTTTGAAGCCAGTCAGGCCCAGATCCCTGATGGCACAAAGAGAATTTTTTTCACTACTGTAATCTAGTTTGCATTCATTAAAGACAGTGCATGAATGAACTGAACTGTCTCATTTATAACTCATGATGTGTGGACACACAAGACTCTTCTACATTATATGCTTTGACAGTGTAAATCAAAATCATCTCCTCTCAAGAACATGTTCATAAGTTTAACACCTTGGCCAGTCAAATTCCTTCCTGTTCTGTGTAGACAAACAGCAACCACTAAACCTGCACACACACACAGCTTTGGGGGGTTACAACTACCTTTATTTCTAATGCTTGAGCTCCTCTGACTCTGTCAAGCAGGAATGAAATCCCTGCTCCCTCACAAATTTTGTCTACAGCTTTTGGCAAGAGGGTAATCCTCAAAGCTGGCTGTCATCACTGCCTCCAGACCAGTCTGCTCACAGAGGGATCCCTTCCCCAGAGCCTGGGCACAGACACTCCCCACAGGCTCCTGTCACTGACACTTGATGAAGGGTCTCCCTCAGTGTGAACCTATGGCTCCAGGACAGCTCCACAAACCTGAGAGTCCTCCAAGAATGCGGCAGAGGCAAGTGTGACTGAGGAATAGTTTGTGTTGGGTGCAGCTGCAGCAGGACAAAGTGGAGAGAGCTACTGCCTCCCTCTGTGCCACAAAGTCATCACTGCCCTACATCCCCTCCTGGCTATGTCTCCCCCAAAAGCTCTCTCCCAAAAGCTCACCATTTCTCTCTTCCATTTGCCCCATCCTTATGTGAAGGCATCTGCTCCTGGATGTTAAGGAAATGTGCCTGCCTTGCCAGGAGCTGGCTGCCATCATGATCAACAGCTTTGAAGGGCAGGTGGCCATGCAGGGAGCTTGGCTGGTCCAGGCTGGCAGATGAAGAGGTTCCATTGGAACATGATCAAAAATACCAGGACAGACTTTGTGAACAAATCTAAGAAAGCCAAGAACTCTGACAACATTTCAAAGACCAATGTTATGGATACCTAAGGCAGCTTTTCCTTCAGTGTTTCAAGTGTGAGATCAACTCGGGTACATGGGTAGGGCAATGTGAAGCAAAAATTTTCAGCACGGTGGTTTTTTTGGTATTGCAATGCTTTGAGTTCTCACTTCCTCTTCCTGCCAAAGCTGTAAATCATTCAGTTAGTGTAATAAGGAGAGCCATAATGGTATGAAAAGGGGGTTTGAAAAACTCTGTTTTATTTATTGTAATAATAACACTTCAAAATATTAGTTAATTATTGAGCTTTATTATTATTATTTAGATTATGAAAGCTGAGGCACAGAGGCACAAAGACCCAAATCAGAGCCATTGCTATTATTGAGTGAAAGAGTCCACCCTGTGACTGGAATTTCAGAGCATCATAAGAGGCTTGATGAGAGTATGCATATGCACACACACACAGGGAAGGAACCTTTCCTACAAGCAGTCTGAAATTTGAGAGGCATGTGTGAACATGTGACATACACAGATCTAGAGCCCAGCTAGGCTTTTTCTCTTGGACTCATTTTGCGACCAAGGAACAGTTGCTGAGCAGCCCCTCCTGGTAGAAATAAATTACTGCTTTTCCAGAAGAATTGGAATTCTAAGTGTTTAATTCCAGCTACAGTCACTGCAACTAAGTTGTTCTCTAACACTTTACCATGCTGTCGGTGAAAACCTGAAGGGGCTTAAAATCAGAAACTCTAACTCTAGAATAATCATCTGTTAAGCTGAATTTTGGTGATGATCCAAAAGTGCCACTTCATAAAATCAGGTATCTGAGAAGATGAATCACCCATTGCTTTAAATGTTCGTGACCTTCAGTGTGTCACACTCCACATATTGCTGTGAATTTCAGTTATTTGTATAAAAATTGAAATCAGTTTTCAAGCAAACACTTAAGGATATTTTCCTTTATTGCGAAAACCACTTACATGCTTACATGTATTGCTAACTTGGATTGACTTCTGTTTAACTGTTTTGCTAAATCTGAACGTTAGTCAAGATTACTCACAGTCAGGCTTTGTGGACGTTTAAACCTTTGGGGGTTTAACCATGTAGAAATAATAACAGCATATAAAATGCACTTTCTAAGTTACCTGTGGTGTAAGCAAAGCAAGTTTCATAATTTAATGTTATTGAGTCTTTACCAGTCTCCACACTACCCCCTGAGCTACTGGCAGAATCTGACATTTAGACCAATTAGACAACTATCACAATTGGCATAAAAACTGCATTGGTGTCATCCTACCGTGATAGCAGATTATTATTTATCCCAGCACAAATGGAGGTGCAGGCAGAATAAAAAGCATTGCTGCAAGATGCTAAATATCAAGGCTTTTTATACTAATTGATGTAGCAACAGAAATATAAAGAAAAGAGATCATATTATGCAAAATTTTTGTCAAGGCCAAGTCACATACTTTAATACAAATAAACACACATATCAGTGTTGACTAGTAAGCCTCACAATCAGAGAACAGCAAGATAATGAGAGTTCTTACATTTCATAAAAAGAGAAGAAAAGGAGGAAAAGAGATTTTATTTGTGCTTTGGTTAACAGAGAGAATTAGTTTGATAAACAAATGTCAGAATGTATTACCAAAAGCAGCAATAATTCATATCCTGCTATGACAGATAACAACAGATCCAAGTGCTCATAGGCAGTCTGCTTACAAGTTTGTAAATTCTCTTCAATTTCTCCCAGAGAGCAAATTAAGACATTAAGGTAACTGATCTTTGCTGAGGCCAAAATTTCTCATATATTTTTTTCAAGGACTCTGTTGGTTTGTCCTGCCCCAGATGAACTTTTTCTCCACTCATTTGTTCTTTCTCCTTTAGCTGAGGCAGGACTGAGGGATCTGTGAATGTGTGATGAACTGAATCAGGAAATTGATCCAGATTAAAACCCATTGATTATCCAGTTCTAGTTCTAACGCACCATGTAAGCACAAAACCAGGTATCCAGGAACAGCTTAGGAGGCAAAGCAGGACATTGATGGAGTAGCTACTGGAAAGAGCAGTGAAGGACAGCTTAAGCCACTTTGTGACCTAAATGTAATGCTTTAAAAAAAATACAGTACAATGTCACAGGAATTATATAGATGTAACTTGTTCTTCTCAGGTAAAATAATGGCTCCTGCCTCTTTATTAGAAAAGAATTTTTCTGGAAATAACTGTTTTATCCTCAATTCAAGGTATTTCTATGAATCATTATTAACACAGTTTTGCCACTTATAGATGGGGACAATAACATTTATTTCTAGTAGAACAGCATCTCAACAAAAAGATCATGTTTGTAAAACAACTCTCCATTTCCTCAGTTGCTGGGTAAAAGCGAACTGAAACATCTTTTAAGAACTGAAAAGTATCCAGAGAAAGCACAAACTTGCTGTAATATTGTCTTTTCAGGGTAGGAAGTTCAGTGCAGGACTCAACTCTGACATCAAGGACACAAAACAAGGTTGTTCTTCGACTAGACCAAAAGCTGGTGAGCAGGAAAAATATTTTTCCCATTTTTCACCATCTTCTCCCTTTGAATGAATGTCCTCTGATGGAAAATTAATTTACTAAGGGAAACCATGTCCTGAACTGTCCAAATGGCACATAAGCTTTTTAGCAGCATCACACCATGTGAGTGGGAGTCAGGCCACTAATCTGCATCATGATGATATGTTCCATTATTGGAGAGAGTAACATCTCCCAAAGTTAATGTGGCACTGCACCATCATGATTCAAGTGACTTGACTGTAACAGAATTTTCAGTTCTCAAATATTCTTAATGCAGTTTTCAGACTCTTCATTCTAAACAATGCATAGAACTCTTTTTAACATTGCAATACAAAGCAATTATCAGTGGTTTTTGAGAGGCCATATAGATGTATACGCATTTTCTAAATAAGCCTTTAGTAATTTTCTCTGTTTAAAGAGGAGGTAATTTAATGTCAGTAATTAATAAAGCTTTGTTTATATTACGATACATCACTTAGTTGTGAATGGCTTGGGAGACAGCACTACTTAATTTGCTGTGACTTTCCCTGATCACTGTGATTGAATGACTAAGACACTTAATTTTCATCTGTAGCAGCCACATCCTTGTTAGCATTTTCTGCCACTATGATCAGTTTCTTCTGAAGTCATAACCTCAGCATTACATTATGAACAACTAAAAACTTACCTTCTGAAAATGAGAAAAAAGTTGGGGAAATTATTGACAAGCCTTACAAAAAAACATTTCCTTTGTCATTGCATAAAGTGCTATATCTATTGCTCTTTTGCACGTATCTTGACTTCCTGGAATATTATCCTCATAATCACAATTATAATCCATGTAAGGTTGTACATTTTCCCAGCTAGAGGTACATATACCTAAAATTGACCTCAGCATCAACCATAGACCTCAGTGGTAATTTTCCAGCACTTTGTGTCCTGAATGACTTGAGCTTGTGTTGTCCTCAACATAAGTAGTTTCTGTCCCACAATAGATACATGGGATGAAGTTCAATTTATGAAACACATAATTTGCTGATTTTTATGCAAACAAGAGTTATTCTGAAAATATGTTTCAATTTTTTTTCTCTTTTTTTTACCATAGAGACAGCTGTTATTTATGGAAACACTCTGTAGAGAAATTCAGGATTTTTACATGTCAGAGGAATGTAAAGTCTTGCTGCGTGGAACTTAACGCAGTGGACTTGGTTTTAAACAGAAAAGCAATGGGAGGAAGGAAACAGCTTTCAGCAAAGCAGACTCAGTCATGTGGAAGTTACCCTGGAGACTAACCAAACTCTGTCAAAAAGCTCCCAGTTCTTTGCTGTAGTCTAAGCAGGTCCTTCAATTTTCAAACAGTAAAGAATTTGAAGGAGTCTTCTCTTTCAGTTCACTTCAAGTTCTCACTTTAGCCTTGCTAAAAATAGGCAGGGACACAGTTTCAGTTTTTCAGCTTTGCTATGGGTTTCTAAAAGATTTTTCAGCAGCTGAGAACACAGGTGAAGGTAGGAGCAGCCTGACACCTGCCTCCATGGACACTGGTGTAAAATCATAGTCCCAGTATCACCACATTTATTTACTTGTGCAATTGAAGAGAATTTACAAAGACAGATTTATATGTATATTTTAAACAATGATAGGACAAAATCAATTTGGATTTTGCAGTAAAAATAAAGTGTACTGAGAATCTGGTTTTGCTTAGTGTTTTCTGACAGTTTAGACTTCCCTTGACACACACCACAAATTGGCTGGAACAAAAACTCCTTGGAAAAAGAAAGGGAGTGATATCAGTATGTTACAGAGAGAAAAGAGAAAGCTGTGTGCCCATCACTCCCTGCCCCAGGACCCACTGCTGAACACTCAGGGTTGGTTCCCTAAAACACAGGGGAAGATCAGAAAGGCGCTGTTTTCCTACTAACAGAAAAGGACAGTGACTGTGCTTTGAAAACAAATACCTCTGTCCTTCCTCAGGATGCCTTGATGCTTGCACCCAGCTTCCTCCTCAGCTAGCAGGCTCTGTTCAGGCAGGTGAACTCACCTCACTGTCATTTCTCTACATTAACTTTGCTGCAGAGATGAGTTCTGCAAAAAGCAACAAGTACCAAGAGCTGTTAGTCAGCAACACAAAGAGGACTTCAGTGAACCTGTTTGTATAGCTACTCGTAAAACGTGTAGTAAGAAAAAAACCCTAACAAATCCCAAACGTTTTTCAGACATTCAATGTTAGTCTGAAAAATCTATTGTCTCTTTATGCTGTCTGCATGGCAAGTTTAAATTTCAGTGATTGCCCCTGAAGTAGCTGGACTGATCAAGAAATTCAGAGACAAAAGCACTTACCAGCAAACCTCAGGGGTGGCAGAAATAACAACACTGCTCAGCTTTATTCATCAACCTTCCTTGCTTTTTCTGCATCTTCACAAATATCTGTTAAAACTATTCTTGGGGCTTCATGCTTAATAGGAAGCAGCATCAGTAAAAATTCAGGTCGAGGACAACAAGGCAAGATGGTTATGATGAAAATTGCATCTGAAAACCTTCTCTCTTAATGTCAGTGTGGATCTTCGCATTAAATTATACGAGAGGCTTAGGGCAACGACATAGAGGCATTAATGGTTAATGTAGTGGGACACGCTCCCTTGTAATTGCGTCCTGTCATTGCTGCAGTGCCTGTGAGATATTGTGAGGAGACAGAGCCCAGTTTACAAGCCCACATCAATGGATTTTCTCAAACTCAGAGGAAGTTTTTCTTTTTGAATGAATTGTCAAACTCTATTGTATTAACAGATTTACCTGGAGGGACATCACCTCTGGTTGG
Source organism: Sylvia atricapilla (assembly GCF_009819655.1). Classification (NCBI taxonomy): domain Eukaryota; kingdom Metazoa; phylum Chordata; class Aves; order Passeriformes; family Sylviidae; genus Sylvia; species Sylvia atricapilla. Next base: position 47,288,234 of record NC_089145.1, read on the forward strand.
GAAAAGGAAAAAGGGCATTCTTGCCAATAAGTTACAATTCTTATGAAAGAGCAGTAGCAAAACCAGAAAGCCATGACTAGGGACTATACTTTTGGCTGGTGTAAACAGAATTCAGCTATCAAGTAAGAGGGTTTTCCTCTAATGGAATTGCTATAATTGCTCCCTCTCATTTACATTTGTTGCATTTGGCCTGGCAGCTGTTCTGAGGAAAATAAGCACTCAGAGGGATAAAGGACATGGAAAAGAAGAGAAGGAGCAAACACTATTGCAAAGTAATTGAAAGGCCAAGAGAAAATGGAACTTGAACAACAGTGGAAGCCTCATGTCTAAAATAAATACTTTCAGGGCTCTAAAAGACACTTCTCTCACTGAGTACACAGAGACAGGCCATAATGACGGTAAAGTATTTTATTTTATTGAATAATTCCAGGAAACATTTCAGATCTGTTCAATATTACTAAAGAGAGAAATGTTACCAAGGATTTTAACTTAAAAACTTGTATCACTATAAATAACCTGCTTATAAAACTACGCACTACTTTTGCAATCCTCTCATGGCACACTCTGCTTTTCTATCACTTTTCCATCCAGAGTATCACGTGTTGTGCACGTGTCCATCGATCACTGCCACGTCTCTGTGCTATGGTTGCATCAGCTGCAATGAATCCAGATGTGTCCAATACTCAGCACAGCAAAGCACATACCCATGCTGTAGTCTTACCAGCACTCTCAGAGCCCCCCCTATGCCATTTCATCTTCTGTGGTTCAGGCACTGTGCCTGCACCTGCCATTTGGCCGAGGACTGCCAGTGTTGCGATGACAGTGCGGAACTGTCAAACATCCTCAAACTCACAACCTGAAGTCTCCCTGAGACTGTATGTACACACAGTAGGAAGCATTTTCAAACTCATCAGGGAGAGAAGGGGAAGAAAGTAAGTCATCCTGGGACATTCATGGAGTTGTTGGGCCACCAACAAATCTTCAGAACCAGACAACAACCAAGTGTTGAAGCCTAAAGGTGCAAGGTAAAGGTTTCTAATGGAAACAGCTCCTACTTATTTTATCTTTGTTCTCATGAGCTACAGAGGACCAAGTGCCATCTTACTGAGTTCTGTGGCATATCTCCAAAACTGAAGCAACCTTTCCCCTGCTCTGATCATTTAATCTCTTTTCCTCTTGGAGGCTTCCTTCCTCAATCTTCAACCTGCAAGAGCCAAATTTAACACTCGTGCTCTTAATAAAGAAAGAAATGAACAAAAGAGCAAGTCATTAGATACACAAATAAAAGCCTGAAAACAGAACTACACTACAGGTATCTCAGAAACCCTCATGACAGACACCTAAGAAGCTTGAACTGCTTCCTTGCCTGTGGGGCCATGAATACTTCATTGTTGCCCTTCATTAAGTTCTTCTTTCCTCTAATCACTCTGTTTCAGGATGAAACAGTCTGAAACCTCAGTTATATGTCATAAAAAGGCAGCTTTATTACTTTTATAACCTGTGATAATAGAGATAGTTTAGAAATATGAATTGGTAGAAAATACCCCACTATTTAATACTACTTTTCAGATATTTTTGATATTTCAAATATTTTTGATAACAAAATTCACTAACGGTGAAAAAAAAAGGAGCATTTGAGCCAGAGTCATCCTCAATTAGAAATAGAAATCAAGGATACCAGCTCATGTTGCTCTGGGTTAGTACGACTTCCTGGTGGCTTTCCATAAATTCTCAGGTAGTTGGAGTGTCATTAGTCTCCTCTGCTCCTCTGGGGTCTAACCTGGAGACATCAGGATTATCCCTGGTACGTCCTAGTATTGCAAAGAGATAAAGAACTTGGATACTTTCCCTTAATCCACCATGAGGTCCATGAGGTCTTGTAAATTAAAAAAAAAAAAAAAAAAAAGTTTGGGGGAAGAGAAACCAGATAGGGTGGGAGTCAGCTCCCTGCTTAAATGAAGGGTCGCTGTTTGCCAGAAGTTATCCAGCCTTATACAGTGACCACCCCTCACCCCCCAAATTATACCATCATTACCAAACACAGAATTGTTTCCACCTGTCACATTATTCAGTGGTCTGGCACTGGCACCAGCATTCAATATCGCCCAACACCCAGAATTTTAAGATCTCGTGTAACTAAACACACATGAAGTGGGCATGAGAGAAGAATGCTGAAGGGAATTAAGTATTTTGCATTCTTCACAGGGTTTGGAAGCTGACGAAGCTTTAACAGCCTCCACTAAATGTAGAGATAAAAAATACATTCTTAATAACTTAATGTAGCAACAGGCCTATGAGGGACACAAAATCTGATCATCCAGGTAAAGAGAGCTTGGTTGATGCACAACAGAAGTGGTTTCAGGTTATATCAGCCAGCTAAATTATTTTCCTACCTTTTGAACTTTGCGTAATTTTAAAACTTTCTCTTTTTGAGTCAGTGACTTTTTTTTTTTTGAGGTACAACTCTTAGCTTTAGCAGTTAATTCTGGTACTTTGGGAGACTGTTTTGTGTCAGTTATATTCACAGGTAGAGAAAACCAACTCAAGGAACAAATTAAGATATTTATTTTTGCATTGTTACAAATTTGTGGGGGATTCTTCCATTAAATGTATTTAACGAACAATCTATTTGCACTCAGGCCTTTCAGCATTTTAGATATGCTAAAATATATACTTTTGGTGCCATACAAATTATGGTTAAAAATAATTCTCAAGGACATACTGAGGGGACAAGAACTTTAAGCAAAATAACTCAAGTTGAAATAGTCAATTCCCTTCAACAGTGGTTTCTATTTCATGAGATTATATTCTTTACACTAGCAAACTATATACAAACAAATACCACAAAACTACCGTAAGTGCAAAAATGTAAAAAATATACACAAACATATACACAAATATGTCTGAGCTTTCTGTCTGAGCTACCTTACAGTTAAGAAATCCAGTACAAATGCATGATTTGTATTTATGTATTTGACTTGTAAGTATCTAATATTTAATTGTAAACAAGATTCAGCATGTACAGCAACTTAAAACAGTTGTCAGAAGCTTAAATCATGAGGCCTGGAGACTGAACTGTGCACACTAAAATCCAAACTGACATACATACCCACATGTTTTCTGACTTATCTCACAGGGGCATTTAGACTACTTAAGAGATTTAGAAGTATTCATCTACTCTAAACAAATTCTTGGATTTCATTGTTTTACAAAATGCTTAAATTTCAATATTTAAAGGAAAATCAGTATCACATTTGCAGGTGTATGTTTCATGTTTGGTAAGTGTCTTGTTCATAACCATTGAATAGCTTTTTGTTTCTTAAGAAACCTTTCTTGGCAACTCAATTAAGGAACAGCAAATGAAAGCAAGCAATGCATGTTCACAATCAACCACGTAGCAAGCAAATAGAAGCAGACACATCCCTTAAGCATAGATGAACTCACGGGGGATTATCCAGTGAGTCACTGGCAGTGCTGATCATTCGGCAAGTATACATAGGGTACACTGCATTGCTGCAAACCTGCAGGATTTAGAAGAGATAGTGGAAAGAAAATGGAAGCTGCCTTTGCATTGATTTGATGATTTGCTGCTCTCAGTCACTGGTAAGATTCTTAGCAAGAACAGTTTGTTTTACAAAAGATGCCTGTCTTTTGCTCAGGTACTTCCAAGGCACTCATGGATGTGTTATTTGAAACGTGGATATTTAAGAAAACCCAGGATGACACATCTGTTTAGTAGAATGGTGCTGGGCTAAGTAATAGCAATAGCAATAGTAGTGTTAAGAGTATTTGGAGAGAATTAAAACATTGTCTATGCCAGTTTACAGCCTCTACAATTATGAAAACTACCCATCATATCTATAGCAACTGATGTCAGTGGAAAATTCAAGTACAAGAATATTTTTGTCAACCTCCTTGTGCTAATGGAAAATACAGCAATGTTATCCATAAGCTTCCATTTCCAGGAAATAGGTCCAGAGTCAATCTCATTTTGTGTATTTTTTAAGTGCTTGAAAACTCTCACAGTATTGAGCAGAGCAATTGATGAATCCCTTCTCATACATGATACTTTTTGTTTTAAAACACAAGCCGAGCCCTACAACAGATTCTGCAAACTAGTCTTAATGTAAAGACTAGTTTGATACATTTTGTGATTTTTTTTTAAACATTTCAAACACTGCAACAATGCAGAATATACACCCAAAAATTAAAAAACCATTTCCAAAATAAAATGTTGAAGTAAATTAAGAGTAAATGTCACTGAAAAGGCTCAATAAAGTGCAAGCAGTAAACGAGAGGGTTTATATAGTGAAAAGTGAAGTTTAATAAATTTGTACAATCCGTATTGCTGATAATGAGAGATGCTATAAAAATGTTTTAACTTGACATCATGCCCTCATATAAAAATATATTCTAATTGCCTTGCACTGTCAGATCCTGACAGAACTGAAAAAGAAAAGAACACTGAAGTGCCACTTCTTTCCAGCAGTGTCTGAAAGGCAGAAAATACGTCGATTTACGCTACTGCAGGTGTACTCTAATTAAAGTGGATGAACTGGATTAGTTATTTACTAGTACTAGCTAATTACTAGTACAGTAATTGCCAATGAGAAAGGTGCATTACTACTTACTTGCATTGATTCACCACCACTTCTTGAGAAGGCATTCAGGAGGTGCCACATTGCAAACACAGAACTCATTCCTGTGCAAAATGCTCATGCTTTGAGCTCTCACTAAAGCAGAGCTCTCTAATTACTGAGCAGAAGTATGCACTACATCAGAAAATCACATCATTACATCAGAAAATATTTTATGTTATTAAATCTGCAGGTATTTCTCCTCTCAAAAGCATCTCCTCCTGCTTGCAGCAAGTCATTTAGCTGAAATAACCAGGTCTTCAAAGTGTACAACAACTTCAGTGATTCCAGTGAATTAAAACAAAACTTCATAATATCACCTGTCATTCTATGCAGGAATTTGTTTTTACCTGGAGCTTTGTTTTATGAAAAATAATAAAACAGACTGCAGAAGTCTTCCCAACAGAGGGGACGTTTTCAAATCATTTACTGTCCAGCCAGATTCTTTGGCGTTCAGGAACAGCTAATATAGTATCAGCGTGAACAAGCAGAAAAAAAAATTCCTTCATACACTCTTGCTTGTCCCTTATGGCCCATCAGCAAAGTTTCTGCTAGAGGCAGGGTAATTGAACAAAGAGATTGGAAACACTTCCTCATTACCCTTTGAGACTGAAGTCTGATCAACAGCATCCGATGTCCCCCTTTCAGTGGGGATTTTCCACATGGCATATGGGCAGGATTTCCACTTAAGACTAGCATAGAAGTACAACAAACTTACATACTGGCTAGTCCTTTAAAGTTTAATCTACTGAAATTCAAAGCGAGTACTGTTCTATTCAAAAGAATCTTTACTTTTTATTCTCCAGTTTTTAATAATACAAGACAAAAAAGTTCATTATTGCACATCTATCGCCAAGACTTTTAACTGCCCCAAAATGGTGCAATGTCAGGTGCTTAATAAAGCTCTGTGGAGATGCATGTCATCTAGTAAATGTTAAACAACGTCAGTACCAGCTTTGATTTTTGAAGTTTTGCTGTCCTTGTTTAAAAACGTCTCACCCATTCCCAGTTTCAATTAAAGGACCCCAAATACTCACTGTAAAATAACTGATGACAAACAATCTAAATTAAGAACACCTTGTGAGAGCAGCAACTTTGCAACAATATGAACTTTAAATAAAAGCAGATTACTAAAATAAAGTCTGTATAGCCTTTTAACTAAGAAATTATGAAATAATTTTTTACTTATGATTTTTCATTCTTACAAAGAACCGTTGGCGACAATTATAATTAATTGCTTTCCTGAAGAGTAGGTATTTTTAGCATTGTAATTAGTGTAACAGTAGACAAAGTTTTTACATATAATGAATTTAAATAAATTTAAGACACTTTTTTGTAGGAGCATCATCAAATGATACTCTTTTCAATAATTTGTGTAAGCTTCTAAACCACATAAAGGATAATGCACATTACATTTTATTCACACTATAAAAAAAGCACAATATACAGGCCATATCCTTTAAAGTGCAACACAACAGAACATTTCTGCAACATTCAGATTCTTCAAAAACCCACAAAAGTAGGTATTTAATATTTAGGAACAAATTCTGTTCGTAGGTGTATTGACACTGAATCTAAACTCTGAATGGTTACCAAGCTTGTCCTTGCTGTAAGTGCCACGCTAAAAGCGAATGTTAATGACCACTAAACAGTATTTTCTTATCTGCTTCCATATCAGACAGCCTCATGTCTCATGTCCACAATGAAAGCTTTTATCCTTTAGTCAGTGAAGAGCATCTGCAGAGCCCTTTATTGAAGACAGTTCTTTGACTATGCTCAGAAAACCTCTTTAAAGTCCACTTAGCTTCACCATACAGGCTACCACTTCAGATGTCAAATCTACCAAGAAAAATATGGTAAATGGAACAGAGCAAGCATGTCTCTGAGTTGGCAGCGCATGCTTCACTATGTTTGGCACTATCTACCAAATGTATTGGTAACACACAGTATAAGCACGTACCAATTTGCTTTTCACTTCATAAATATATTTGGTTGGATGTTTTGCTAGTAACAGTTGGAAAACCTCATTTGTTCCTGAGATGAGCACGACAAAACAAAGTGAGCTCCATCTAAAGCTGCCAACAGGACATTCCTCTGCATTTCCAGCCTTGCCACCTGCCTGCTGAACCAGATTTACAATCTCAATCCTCCCCAAGGCGCCACTTCTGAGACTCTTCTTGACGCACATCTGGCCTGATCTGGTTTCTCATTCCACCCAGAACATTTGAGGTCGCCTCTGTTGCAACAATGAAAGGTTTCACCACAGTTGGTGGGATTTGGCGGAGGACTCCTCCTACGGCTCCAGTGACTCCTCTGTTCTCATGCTCACGAGCAGCAGTCTCATAGATGGTTTGGGCTGTGTCCGTAATCCCCTTGGAGAAAAGAAAGGAAATCAGTTACATGGAAAAAGAAAAAGCAACCTCTCCTAGTTTTAAGGAAAATTTTAAACTGCTCAACACTTTTCTACTTGGTAATTTGTATTGTAACTGTAGTAAAACATTACTGATATAAACATGATTTAGTTCTTCTAATGAGGCTTAAATTAACACTCCTATGGACTTAGAGATGTAAATATTTCATGCAACTTCTGGTGGCACATCTTGTGCATAAGAAGCAGCTTTGGGGTACTGTGAACTATTGGAAAATCACAAACTTCACTGGAAACTCAGCTGACACCTTACTTGACAGACACTACATAAGGTGCAACTACCAAAGTATAACAGAAAATATAATAAAATATAGAACATAAAAAAAATAAAAACAGGTCAGCATTCTAATTTATAATACACTGTCATAATAGAGAAAGGCTTCACTTCTTCTAAATCCTGCATTATGCTTAAACTCTACCTCTCTCAGAATTAACAGTAACTGCGAAGGTGGTTGAGCAGAAAGGGAAGAATGGATTGCAGAGCACAGGAAATCAAGTTTGTGTGGCTCAGAATAATTGTAAACCATCCCAACCACAGAGCACTCAAGTTCTATTCACACTCATCTGCATGACATCTTAGTTTTTTTCCTGCTTCTTCCATTCAAGATATCTGTTGGTTTAAGATAACTGATGAAGACAGCCTTGTTCAAAACTGAAATCTCCCTCTCCATTTGGTCAGCCTAAACTAACATCTGTTATTTTATTCACCATTTTAGGAAATAATTCTTAGCTTTGCTGCCTAATAGTTGTTTCTGCACTCACCTCCTTCACAACGCTGTATGCTTTGGCTACGCCCTCCCGCAGGTCGACGGGCTGATGGGCCAAGCGATGGTGGCGAGGGAACCGTTTGATCTTTTTCGCTTCAATGAAGGTAGGCCCTGGGGATACCATGTCATAAGCAGTTTCTGCAGCTGCCTGCACATCAGGAGCAAATGAAAAACACCTAAGTATTATAGCACCTGATCACAAATTTAAACTACTAATAGGGTGATGTCACTGAAATAAAAGAATTCTTATTTCACAAAAATATTCACTTGCATCAGATTACAGTTTTGAACAAGAATCTCTGGAACGTGCAGCTCTAACTATACATTAAATCCAAAACGAAAGAATTAATGTTGTATGTTTGGGTGGGGTTTTCTCCCCTCCTAATTGTTGTCTCTTCAAAGGCATCTTCTAAACTGCATAAAAAGCTCAAGATAAAAACTGAACATTTAATCAATGGTATTTCTTACAAACACAAAAGTACACATACAATCCCACTTGGGATTTAATAACACTGGTTTTCTGACTATATATGCTCAAGCTTAGGAATATATACTATTTTTGCAAGATTAGGGGCTGAAAGTACATTTAATTTTTTTATGTATTTCATATTAAGGAACATATATTTATTAACACTTTAATCCAAGATTGCCTTAGGGTTAAATCCAGGAAGCTTTATAGACAACTCATCTTTCTCAGCATCAGTGATTTTTTTTAGTGAAGCTGAACATTTTCCATGTTAAACTGTACGCTGTAATACATTAAAGACACTAAGAAACAAGCAGCAACTTGGTGTTCAGCAGTATTTTAACACAATTTTCTAACCAATGCATTTGATGCAATATTCTTACCTCACAGACTGCTGCAAACTTTACCCAGTCTTTGTTCTCCTATTTATACAGCTGCCTTTTCTTTTTTTAGTAGATGCTCCCAACCTTAAATCTATAGCATCACGATATTAGCTTAATACAATACATTCACTAGCAACACCTCTCATTTTACAACTTACTTCAGGAATAATGCACTCTACCTGTATAGTCTGAACCATTCTGTTTGTTAGCTCCAGTGCTGCCATAGCAGTGGAAGTACCAAAAGAAGCTGCTCCTCTTTGAAAGCCTCTGACAATCCGACCGTCCTTGCGGTACTGCTCTATTGGCAACCAAACCAGGTCTTTCAGACCTTGCACTGAAAATGAAGACAACACCAGAGTCAGACAGCTCTCTTAGATACACAGAATGCCTTGAAAGGAAGTGAAAACAAGAGTTAACATGGTTTGTGTTGTTGTTTGAGAGAGGAGAGGTTGTTTGGTTTTTAAAGAAACAAACACATTCCTATGTAGGTGAATAGAAGTAAGAACTAACTTACCTAACTGCACAAGCGAATGCATAGGCCCTACTCCTCCCAAAATTCCTGGTAGCTGGTTCTTCTTTATATCATTAAGCCATTCACTGATGGCATAGGAGAACAATTTATCCACACCTAATAAACTAAAGTAAATACAATTATTAATTTTTTTGAACAAACAATTCCTAATAAGACAACTGCATTCATTATTCACTGAAGTAAAAGATGTCATTTGAACAAAAGGAAAACTTCTTCAAATGTCATTTTTTTGCTGTTGCCTAAGTCAAGTATTTCAAATGTATATGCTTCACAAAATGAACTCAAAACTGTATAATCACATACAGCTCCATAGGAAGGAAACACGAAACTAAAATGAACAGTTTATCATCAAGAATAGCACATATATTAAATTCTGTTCTGAGTTAAAGTTCTTCTTGAATTTTCCACATTTAAAAAAAAAACTAGAAACAAGAAATATTTGTAAAGTCCAGAAGTATTTTGGATTTTAGATGGGCATCTTAAGAGAAAATTTGCTCTGCATTTGCAATGTTCAGTTATTCCTCATAAACTTGTCTAATTTGCAATAGCATTGATCCACATTTTGAGAAACTCACCCGTGTCTGTAACAAAGCCTCTTCAACTTTAATTCTGAGCAGTTCAACTGAGCAAGCCCAATAAGAATCCCAGCTAATGTTCCCTGTAAGTGAAATATTTTATTAGCACATACATTTACTCAACCCATACAACCTGTGAGAAATAATTCAATCATCTCGATTCTTACAAATATTCTGTCTAAACATTCTCCCTCAGTCTCCCAAATGCAACTCGTGCTATGAATCATGTTACATGGAAACTTGTAAAAAAGGAAACTTGACTTAACCTGCTACTCAAAGAAAAACACCTGGATACAAGAGGGCTTCTTCAGAAATAAGAAGATATAACTTATTACTTAAACAGTTCTGGCTTTAGCATTTTCCAGGTATTCTAAAGCTATCATATTTCATGTTCTGATTTCTGATAGTCAGGCAAATTCAAGATGTTGCTGCTTTCCATGTTTTCCTACTGATTTGCCATGACAAAGTGCACGTCTTGTTGTGCAAATAGGATTTTTTGATGTCAGCTTCTAAACTCAGTGTGATAAAGAATGCATATTTTAACAAGAAGCATGAGCATGAGCATATTTTTCATCTGTAATAGATTCTGCCATTGCCACTGAGGCCCCCATTTGTTACTAGACTGCAAGGAAAGGAAACAAAGAGAACAAACAAGAATATTTTGTTCTAGCATTAATGAGGAAAAAATAAGTAAGATGCACGATTCTGGCACCAGACATCATACTTTGAGGGGCACTGCACCTAGACACTATGATTTCAAGCTAACCATTGAGCTCATAAACGTGACATTCAAGTTCAATCCTGGGTTAAACACATGTGGGGGATCCATCCCCTAGCTTTCCAATAAAGAGTGAAACAAGGTTAAGCTTCACTAAAACTAAGGGTGAAAAAGTGGTTTATATTTGTCATGATCGCATCATTCATAAGGAGGGAGCAAAAAAATATACCTCCATTCATGGGGAGCAGGGAAGGGAAACAAACCAAACATCCAATTTTTGCTCTACAGCATCAGCATTATACACAAACCTGATCCATTGACACATGCTTGCCGTGGTAATCAAGCCGTATTGGAACTTCTGATGTAAAGCGAAATTCTCTGGGACATACAAAGAAAATATAATAGTGAGAAACGTGAAAAGGAAATAAAATTATCCTTCTGAAAAGAAACACATCATTTCCCTATTGTCCTGGAACAGGATGTCATACCCTTTTCTGTAAGCCATAAATCTTTCATTGCTGTGTTAGTAGTTCAGAATAAATGTACAAAATACAGTGGCAAATTCAGCTTTTCTTGGTTTATTCACATCTGTTTCAGGTTAGCATTTGTAATAAATTTAAAAATCTTGGAAATGGGCTACTAATCCTACAGGTGAGTATCTTTATGTTAAAAAAAAACAAAACAAAACAAAACAAAACAACAAAAAAAACCCCACACAAACAAGCCAACACCCACAAAATGATGGTTCTGTGGGCAAAATTTAGTGCGGCAAGTGGAACTTGATAAAAATTCTGTTGGCAACATATGTGGTGAAATAGAACCACAGCCACACTATTACAATCTAACTCTGCACTGCTTACCACAGCACACATCTATTGTTAAGAAGCACTTATGACCTGAATACACACAAAAAACCTTCTGTATAACAAGCTACAACTTTCATAGTCACTTCTCAGTCAGGGCTATATTAGAGTTTCTCTTCTGATATTTTAATTTCATACCTCTCTTCCATATATCTTTATATCCTCTTCCTTTGTATACTCTCATCTCCGATTATATTAGATAATTTATAGTTATACATAAGAGTACAAACACTGTTCTTTTTATGCATTTGTAAAACATCTCATTACTGGTTCTGTTTGGGGCAGAGATCTAAGTTTTATTTCCTTGTGCACAATAGCATGCAAAAGTTAAAAAAAAAAAAAATCATTGGTGGCCTTCCAGTGATAGAAACAAATGTATTTGCTTTCTACAAGCAGCCAATAAACAAACAGCCTGAAGGTCCGAATAGTTTATCAACACACTTTTTTAAAACATTCAGCTATGTGTCATTGGAAATTTTGTAAGAGAAGTTTACCTGAAAAATACCGGCTGATCGCTGTATGATGTTGTTTCTTGTGAGAAATGATCATCATCTCCATTAACCACGTCCAGAGAATCAATGCTGCCATTTTCATTTGCTTGCTTGTGTGATGCAAAAGAAATGACTGGACTCGGTTCCTTAAGGCCGCTGACATGTCTGGGCAAACTACACGTAACTTCAGCACCAGGAGACTTTTTAACTAAGAAAAGAAGTTATACACAGTAAAGTGACTCATATTTTTCACAGCGATTACAGAGAGATTACATTTACACAACTACTGCGTCCTTAGTAAGTTCTAATGCTTATTGGTAGGAATTACTAGCAGGGCAATATTTAGATTATCTTTGTTTTTGATAGTTATTTTATGCTGCTGAAGTTGAGGTTAGTGCATCAGCATAAATAATGTATCTGGTTCTAACAGCAGTACTGCAGAGTGCTCCACCACCTATGCATTTCAGCATGACATCTCCACAGAAATAGGTAAAGTATAGCTGCTAAGAAATATCCAAATATAGCTAACAGTAGAAATATGCCTTTCAACAGATACTACTTTTGCATCAGATAATGTAATTGGTAAGAAGTACTGCTTCAACTGCATAGATACATTATTTAATATCCCTTGTATAAAATAGTATGTTTGTCAAATAGCTTGAAGTTGTCTAACACAGAATTCAACTTTATAAATAAGCAGTACATTGTATTAGTTTTATCTAACTTCTCAATAGAAGATACATGGTTCTCAATTTTTCCAGAAGCTCTTTTTAAATATGCTCAAATTTTGGTTAAACTTTTTATAGAATTAAGATTCCAGGTGTTGAAGACCTTTGTTCATATTTCTAAAATAAAAAGCTCAAATACCTAAGGCTTTTGAGTTCTAAAAAATCAGTTATTAATGTTAGTGCTCAAACCCCAACACAAGTCTTTATACACACAAGATTCACATGTGAATTTATAGACACATACACAAATTAAAGGAAAAAGAAGCAGCACTTTTAATGACAGATTTTTTTAGAAATATACCTTCAGGATCTGGAGTAACTAAGAGTTCTACTTCTGTAGAAAGGCTAGTGAAGAAGTCCTTCAGGAAAAACAAGGCATCCTAACAGCAAAAAGTAAAATACCATCAGGTTGAAATAAATACAAAGACCTAATTCCCTAAAAACATTATCTACTATTCCAGATCTATTTCTATGCAGATATGAAACAAAACTTTTTTTTTTTTTTTTCTTTTTTATCCTTTAACATATGCACAAACCACACAGAAATTTACGATAGAAACCAGGAAGACCTTCTTAGCCACTGCACCCTGCTCCATATAACAGGATTTTATGATCTACCTAGCTCGGTCTTAAAAATTCAATGTTATTTTCAATTTTCTACTCTCATTTTGAAGACTCTTCCAGAATCCATCTATTTTAAAGGCTATAAACTTCTCTCTGATTTGCAGTAGAAAGTATTTAAATATAGTTTACATTCTTCTCTAGTACTGCCGAAGTCAATCAAATCATTACTAATCAGGGCTCATTACTGCTTCATTAGAAGTCATTAATATCTATGGTATTAATGTCTTAAGAATGTCATAAAGCTATTACATCCCAGCTTCTTTTCCAGACAAATGCATCACACTGGCGCCCGATTCATTCTATCATTGACAACAACTGGACTTTTTTTTCCGTTTTAATTCCAGCTGGTAAGAATGACAGCCTAAGTAGTAATAACAAGTATTTCTAATGACTGCATGCACCCCTGTGCTTCCAAAACAGCTGTGTTTCATTTCATAGAAGTTGTAAAGGTGAATTCCGTTTATGGTACAAAACATAAAAAGTAACCAAGAGGGAACATATTTTCTCCCTAGATGGCAGTATTTCCAGGCCATTTTTTTCTAGATTAAATTATTGCAAACCAGACAGAACTCAGTTTTGCTAAAAGCAAAACAAAAACCTGGTCTCTAATGTGTGGAAAGAAAGAAAAGGCATGGAAATCCTAATTATGCTGCTGAAAAACCCAAATCCCATGTAGCTCTCTGAAGACGACAAGGAATAAATGCCTCAACAAAGAGTAGTAACTGCACTTGACATTTGCCAGCACACACATATATAGCTCTTACTGGTTTAGAAAAAACCCAAATGTTTCTTGAATATATCAAAAATGCCTTGCACAAAGACGTGCTAAAGCGAGTAAAACAATTTCTGCTCCCCCTACCACTGCAGTTGATGGCAAGACAAAACATTCAGGTTATAGAGGAATTTCTCAAATGTCAAGTGCCCTTGACCAAGTGTGAACCAGTTCTGAATTAATGATTAACCTTTTCCAATTAAAAACATGAATGAAGTCACTTCATGAACAAACAAAACCAGACCATTCAAGAAAAGGTAGCTATTTTTAAAAGTCATGAATCTAAACTCTTTGAGATTATCAGAAGTTTCAGGAGGAAAAATTACTGAGAAAACAGTTTTGCCTAAAGATATTCTTATGCGTTTTTTAATTAAAAAATCTAGCCTTTGTAATAGCTGGAGCAGAGGGCAAGTTCTAGCCTGGATATAAATGAAACAACAGAGATCCAAAGATTAAATAAAAAATGTATCCCACCAAGAAAATGTAAAACATAAAATATGTATGACGGCTAAAAGTATCTGGTTAAGAGAAACCCCAGGTATCATTCAATAAAGAAAAAATAATTTTATTTTTTGCACTGCCACAACCAACCTGGTCAATATTGAGGCGAAGTGGCATTAGTGAAACACGTAAACAACATTCCTGTGGGGATCTGCCAGACTCTGGACGGACATGTAATGCTTTAACTGTTAACTGAAAAAAAAACCAAGATCAATAAAAGCACTAACATTCACAATTATTAAATCTCAGAACACCAGCTAGGAAAAATATCTACTGCAAAATCTCTGTACTAGTATGATTCCACTTAGCAATTACTGTTTGAATAAAAAAACTACACTCTGAAGGTTATAAAAAAATAGTTAAAGAAATCCTTAAAAATTATGAAATCCTTTACAGAACTACTGTCTACCATAAAAATACAAATCTGGATGTGTAGTGAAAAGTCTCCTCAATGATACAAGCAGACATTTGCTCAAAACCAAATTATGAAAGCTACCAAAGTAGTCTTGCACACCTACTTTTTAACCAGCAGTCTCAAACCCATTAATACCTGACATGCGACATTCAGACCGACCTTTGAATTAGTCTTAATATCCAAATAACTATCAACAAGTTATATTACTTCAGTGTTCCACAAACTCGTGTTTCTACTTCTGCAAGATTAAGAAGTGCACATAGCCCCGACAATAACAACCATTGTAATTGTAAGAAATTAACATTTCATAGTTATACCATGTTTGAATGTGCTTTTCTGGGCATCTCTTTACTACAGTATAGATAGAGAAATTTATTCATTTGTGATGTAGCTAAGCGATCTCTGATCTCCAGGTCTTGAACAATAAAAACTTGTCGTGACACTGGCTGCTCCAACAGACAGGATTCACCATCAGCACCACCTGGAGGATACACCTCATGCTGGAATTTCACCTTTTAAAAGGAAAGAAAACAAGCATAATCAGTTTCATTGAAAAATGCCATTTTACAGCAGAGTAGTTCTTTAAAAATAAATAAAGAAAAATCAGGGAAGTATACCACATATAAGAACTTTTAAAGCTGTCCCCTACTTTAAATTTACAGAAATACTATTGAGATTTCTGAACACTATGCAGGTTTTTACTTATCTAGCAGTAGAAATCTTCCAATTCCAGTAGTGTACATGTTTGTACTTTGATATGCAAATTCAAGCCAAAGAGTCAGTATAAGATGAGGAATAAATTTCACTTTTTTTTTAAATTGACTCAGCTTTTTCCTCTCAATCCTGACATCTTTCTCACTCCACGGTGAAGCCTGTACTAGACAATCTTGTAGTTCTTGAGTCTTGCACCCTCTAATACTTGAGAAAAAAAAATGTTTCTTCCCTACCAACCGATTTCTCAAGCGGATTTTTGCCACGTTGTTTCCCTTTCCTTACCCACTTTACTCCACATAAATCTAAGTGAGCATTTCTCTAAGTGACCTCGTTTGGTCTCCCCTTGATGCAGCGCTCATTCCCAGCTGTGCTGACGCACAAACCCAGCCCGGCCGGCCGTGGGACGCCGCTGAGCGCACACAGCGCACACGGCAGCGGCCCCTGCCGGCCCCGCGCTGAGCTCCCGGGCAGCACCGCTTGTGACACTCGTGTTCTCCTTCAGCGCTTTAAACATTGCCATCCAGCCTTGCACCGAGTATGGGGCCCAAGCAGGGGAAAAAACCTTCATACCGCTTCAGTGCTAACACCAGCTCTCATTAAAGATCTGCAAATTGGGAGATGGCTATAATTCTACATACGAAGTTTTCCAGGAGGAATATTAAATGCTTCCCTTTTCCCTCTTTTTTATTGCAATGTCATTTTTTTTTCTTGAAAAGGCTACCTTAAGTATCACATATTTCTGGCATATTTGCTTGAAGTACTAATGGTACTGAATTTTAAGTTTTAGAAATGCACACAGACTAAAAAAAGGCCTTTATTTTTATGTAGTTCCTTTCATGTTTATGGAAATGTTTGAAAACATCTTCTTTTAAAAAGATTCTATTATTGATCCATGTAACATGAAACATGTTTATTTCCTTACCAATATTATGCACAGTACCAAAAAAACTCCCCTAGTTCCTATGTTAGAGCTAAGCACAGGCCTAAAAACAATAGTAAGATACTTACACCTGAAGGGTGCTAAATATGTTAGGGGAAACACAGAAACAATACTCTGATATAACTAGATGTTATTTCATAACCAGTTGTCAAACAGATACACTGAATATTCTCAACAGATCTAATCTTGCTTATTTTGTTAGAACACTATTTCATAACAGGTGTACCTATTCAGAATGCAACTGAAGAGAGAAAAACAGAAGAGCAGCTGCAAATCTTGGTTATAATAAACAAGAACTTTTAAGAATACTGTGATGGATATACTCCATCTTTAGAAATAAGCTTATGCAGCCTGTAAATGCTATGCTAATACTAACAGCTTTTGTTAAACAAATTCTACTTTCATCACCATCAAAGTGATTGCTTAGAAAGAAATAGTACTGAACTCTAATGGAAAGGTGCTATCAAAGGAGTAAAACATGTAAAGATACCCACACACAGAAGTCATGGCTGAAGCTGTTTCTGTTACTCACCTTGCTTAACTGTATTTCCATTAGGAAGTCTGGGTTTCTTCCTCTTCCTCCACACGCTGTATTCCGTCCATGCCTCGTTGGTGTATGAGAAGGAGAACTATGGGGACTTCTGGGGAAATAAAAAGGAAAAATACACTTTTGCAGATTAAATTATCTGACTGTTAATCTAAAAACTAAATGCACTGCATGTAACTTCTTACTATTTTAATTACATTTTAAAAAAATTGAAATTACGTTACTGTTAACAAAATAATTTCTTTTTGCTCAGATAATACACAGCTTAACAGAATGCCAGGAGCATGTATCCCATCAAATTAACATTCATGAAACATTTCCTTAATTTTGGCTGTAATAATTTTTATTCTCTAGCTCACATGACATGCTGTAAATCTGACTCTTATGCTCCTTAAGTCCTGATCTCTTTAGGAAAACATGACTACTAATATTACCCTAAAACAAAATTCCTCCACCCCACTCCAAAAATCATCAAAATCAAACCCAGCTTGTCCAGGTTAACACAAGAAAAATACACTATGACGTTTGGAGTTAAACTGAGTAAGAATCTAGATGATCTTTAAGATCCCTTCCAACCCAAATTGATTCCTTTTAAGAAGAGAGCCAAGAAGCAAACAAGGGAGACTTCCGACTGGACAATAATATTACTCCAAATCAAAAGAAAAGAAAGTATTTCTAAATTTTCTAATCCACATAATTAGATCAAACACTTACATGAAACTTTTAGCTGGAGAAGTTGGTGGTGCAGTCCCAAAATCCCTTCCACCATAAAGATGCCAAATAAGAGATATTTCCTTTACAACATAGCGTACCAGAGGAACAGGAAAATGAAGGGGAGCTTTGCTTGTATCCGTTTTTTTAATAGGTTGACTGAAATGATTTTCCTTTATGATAATTGCATCATCAACCATTATTTTTATAACTGGTTCTTCCTCTTTTTCCTAATTAAAAATAAAAGCATATAGCATTGAGAAGGTGAAATCTGCTTTCTTTATTGAGATGTCTAATTCCTTCCTATGAAAGGGAAAACTTTTCTGTACTGTCTTCTAAAGCCTATACAACACATGATCCGTTTAGAAATGTTCCTTACAAAGTACAGACAAAAGCATATGAAAAAAAGCAGAAGCTGTCATGCAGTTAAAAACAACAGTAAAAAAACCCAAGCCAAAACAAAAAACTTCCCTCCCCAAACTATAAACAAAATGAAGTACTAGTTGAAAGCACACAGAAAACCACAGAAGAGCCCAGGCTATCCTATTAGCACTTTCGGAAACAAACAAGCTCAGCTATAACTGGGAAAATGCAGCTTCTAATCAGGGACCCAGGAACTGCTCCTGACTATTACAAAGAATAACACCAGACAACATGCAGAGGACAGACAGTGGTGTAAAGCAACACATGAGCTTTTCTCTGAGGTTTGGAAACGATCTTAGGTCCTCAGAAGCACTGAGAGCTTAGATTAAAAGAGAAATGAACAAAAGATCAGAAGACACGCAAAGCTGATGCTTTGATAAATGCTGGTTTTTGCTTAACACATTTTTTCCTAACTATACCACTATTGTAAGTCAATATGACAATGATTGAACATGACTAAAATGGAGGAAAACTGCCAATACAGCTCAATATAGCATTCAGATGAGAGAACAACTACATAGTGCTGAAATATAGAAAAATCATATCTATTTGAAAATGCTGAAATATAGAAAAATCATATCTATTTGAAAATACTTCCACTCATTCCTAACAGTAACAATGCATGAATTCCTTTCAAACAGAAAAGCTTTACTAAGCAATTGCTGAAATCTATGATCTCTTATTTGTCACGGTTTTACATAGGCTTTTCTCTAATTCAGTTTATATATGCATTTTTAAAAGTAATTTTCAAAGTATCTTACAGCAACAGCAACTTTAGGAGCAAAAAGAATGCAGAAATCATCACTTTCTGCTGGAACATCTCCCATGGCCTCACTTATCAGGTGATGAGTGAATGAAGCGTAAGTGGGACTTGGTTCTTGTGAGATATTTCCACTTTCATCTGGAAACAGGAAGAGATCTGAGCAAGATGGTTCCTGAGTTTGAGATCTGTCATCCAAAACCCCTGAGAGTTGGAGGAGGGTGAAAAAAAAAAAACATGTTTCAGTGTTAAAATCCTTACAAAATATGAAAATGAGATAAACTAATGTTTGTAACCTCAAGTGTATCAAGGAACTTTCCTTATTACATCTTGAATCAATTCCTACTATAAATAATACACAATTCTCAAGTTTCTCATTCTGGTAGTAAGACCACAGCATCAAAAACTTTCAGTAGTACAGTGTCTATTCACCTTCCACCACAGAAAAGATGACCAGACATTATGGAAATAGTAATGGAATAGAAATCTACTTGCAGTACAAAATCCTTATCAAATTTAAACCTGAATTGCACTCTAGCCATGAAACCGAAGTTAATTTTTATCACAGGGTTATGGCTATCTTGTTGTATCTGCTAATTGGAAAAATTCTTTATAGCTAAAAGTTCTTCCTGTGACTCAGAGCTGCACCATCTTCCTGGACCTCCCTCAGACATAGAAAAGAGGTCTTCGGTTCCTCCACACTAACTTATACTCCTACAGGATTTGGGGTCTTGACAGAGTCCCAGAGATTTCTTCCCGGCTGCTTTCAGTGCCTCAGTAACGTGGATTTGACTAGAACCTCAAAGTACTTCTGCATTACTATTATTAAACACAAGAATCTGTTCCATAGTTTGAAGATTTCAGACATCCTAAGTACGTGCTCCCATTCTTACTGCAGCACCTCTACAGACACAGAACTTTCAATCCCACTTTCTTTACAGAAAAGTTGTCCTTTATATGTAGTTAGGCCTTCAGAGGATTCTTACCATTAGACTCTTGCTTCATGGCAGAAGCAGTCTGTTGAGTCTCAATTTCTTCCATTGCATCACTCATCAAATCCCGTAAAATCTGCTGCTCTGATTCAGCAAGGCCTGGTCCGTGGGAAGACGGTTGGCTAAAGGTCTCTACCTGTAAGAGAGGAACTGCACATGGTTACATCTCAAAACCAACAAATGTCAAAAAAGATTTTGCAAGAACAGCTTGATTCACAGCTCTTGAACTGTGAGAAAAATCACCTTAACTTGTTAAATAGTCAAGTGATCTGAAACACCAAGCTGGAGAATTCATAAAGTAGGTTAGAACATTATTGTTCGGGGTATTTAGATCATGAGACGACCTGGACAGCTCATATATGCCCTGGAGTTTTCTTCTTTAGGTAAGAGTAAAGTACAAGAGGTGAACAGAGTAATGTTTAAAAATATTTAGTGACCAAAGCAGAAAAAAAAATCTATTTTAACTCTGAAATATATTTTAAATTAGATACAATTTGTTAATATCTTTGCAGAAAATCTCATATTATTTGTAAACAGAATGGGGATTAAAATTAAAATATATTACCAAGAAGCAGAAAGTTAAAGCAGAAATTTGTTATCATTTTGCCATTCTATACCTTCATTTTCGGCTTGCTAACTCCACGTTTGACCTCTGTCTTAGCAGGTGGATGTAAATCACCATAACTTGCAATATACTGTATGAGATTCATTAGTGCAGCACATGAATCAGAGCAGGTACGAATATGGATTACATCACTGGAACAGTGCAGCTCAAAACGTGGTTTAGTCTAGATAGCAACAATGAAAAAACAAGAATAAACTTCAAATTCCTAACGTTCCATAGAAACTACATACACTGTTGTTTTTAAATTATTTTACTTAACTTATCAAAAAAGTAGTTAAAAAACCACAAGTAAACGGAAAAACCTTCGATTTTAAGTGTAATAAAGTAATTTTCAAATCACAATCTCTCATGAAGACTTTACATTTTAGTTTGTTTGTGATTGAATACTTACTCTTTCTCCCTCAGAATCAGATTTTACTGCTGTAATGGTTAGTTCCAGCAGTCCCATATCCATAACACGAACATAATCTGAAATATGAGGATTTAAAAAATTACTAAGAAAATAACAAAATCCTATATACCTATAGTTATAAAACCAGCATGAGCTGTAAAGGAATCACAACTTTTTACATCTCTGCATCTCCTTCTTTGATAAGGATTACTTTCAGAGTTCAGTTTCAGCTACTCAAATCAAGAACTTGAATCTTTTCAGTCCAATGTATCACTCCCACTACCACCATCTGCGTGCATTGTAATCCTTTAAGATTTATCTTCATCCCACCTGTATGAGTTAGAGAAACTACGGCACACAGAAGCTGAATGACTAAACATTCTACCAGTTTTTTAGCTGAAGTGAGAGAGAACGTGTTCATATTGTACTAATGTTTCAGTGCTATGAGCAACTTATTTGTCCTCTTTTGTTGTTTAAAGAAAACAGGCTTACCTTTCACTGTGCCCCCTACTTGAGACCTCTTACCTAAGCTAAATACATTTGTGGGCACAAGGTTTCATTATTTCTCCAACTCATTTGTTAAATATTGATTCAAGTTCCTCAGTCCTTAAAGGTTCTTACTATTTCAATGAGAGCAACCCAGCTGGTATGATCCTTTTCAGAACTTACAACTCTGTGCCATATAGCACCTTTCAACTATTTCAACTAGTTGAATCCAGTTCAACTATTAAGAATATATATCTCATGAGATCTCTTTCCTAAGAAAATTCCTTTCTGTGAAACTCCAGATTTTTAAATATATGCTTTTTCAAATATCCCTTATAAACCATAACAAGATACAAAAGGAATTGCAAGATGCTTTTCTCTGACATAATTCTGGAGCCAGAAATCCAAACCAGAGCACTCAAATTTTTATCAACACTACACTGTTCCCTCACACTCGATTTTCTGCTCCTTATCTCCTCAGTCCTCTTCTTCAATAACCATTGTACATGCTGAATATGCCTGTAAGTTTGGTTTTTTAGGCTCTGCAATTGATTAACCACATCTGAAGCATCCTTACCTCTATGGAGGTTCACCATGACAGTGTTGCACTTGTCAGACAAATGCAAAGCAGCTTCATCCAAAATTATCCTAAGAGATAATAACAAGAGGAAATCAAAATGCTAGAGAAATGCTGTGCAATTAGTAAGTCAAAAGAAATTAGTATGTAAAAAAATTTAAAACACAAATATACCTACCATACCTTAAATCCAAACTATTCACTTTAAACTTTCATAATTCTCACATCTATTGACAATTAACCACTGTAAGATATTTTCCCCATTGCTAATTATTTATTTCTTACACTTCAGTTTATATATTTGATCCTTCCTAGAATAGGAAATAATGCCTTAATCGTTAACACTTGTTTCTATCTCTGTTTTTTTCTCTTCTTAACAAAGTTAACAGAACATTTGTTTCAAAGGTCACTTAAAAGGTTTTTCAATAAAAACAACCAACTGTATAGATACTTCACAACAAAACAGGTAAAACAGAATGAATATTCAACTGAAGTTACAAGAAATTACAGATTTACTCATTAGTCATTAAATATTCAATTAATTAATACACTGTCTCCAAGTAAGAAATTACAAGAAATCTTAAGGTCTTACTAATTCATAAAATAGACATAACTTCATTTCAAGACATTCCTATCTTATTAAAAATATAGAATTGCTTGCTGTAAAAAGGAAGCAATACAACTAAAAAGCATAAATAAACAAAATTATTTAACCTAATAAAACAGAAGGATTACATGTGAGCAAATTGTAACATTAATACTTCTAAGGCCAAAAAAGCATATAGGCATTACAAGTTGCACAGGAGCTTACATGATTCACAATCATTTACACCATACCTGAGGGTAGATGAGGATTTATCTACTGCAACACTGCTGGAAATGCTGAAAGTTTCAACAGTAAGTAGAGACCTGACTGGCAAAAACAAGGGCCTAATAACAAACAAGAAAAACGAATTAGTGCTCTGTACCTCTTTGGAAGTTCGCTCAAAGCCTTATAGATTACCTAATTCCATATTCCCAGACCTAGCTAAGTCATAGCCTGCTTTAAATTCCTTCCAGTTAAGGGATTTCTGTCAAGCACATTTTTCAAAAGTGCCTAAATAAATACTATTTATAGTAAGTACATAGTTGCAGAGCCAAGTGACACACTTGCATTTTACTTACCTGTAATCAAGAGCACAACTCCACAGATGTACATGAAAAGTTGTAATTGTAGCTGGAGGATTATATCCCAGAACAGGCTCATCAGAAATATTCAAAAAATATAAAATCTAAAAATCACAAACATATTAATACTTCAATATCTGTTAATTAGCAAACAACTATGCAACACAAAAGAGAAACTCTAAAAGGTAAGACAATAAAATTTTAGATTAGTAGAAGGAAAAGGTGTGAACAACCTCAGATATATCAAGACACTTAATATCTTTATAGAGAGAAGCATGGAATGTAAACAACACAAAAAACCCCATAAAAACTGCAGCTTCAAAGGTATGGAAAAGACCAATCTACATACACTCAAGTGGCTCCTTGTAACAAAGCTTGATAATGCATTTTTAAAACACTGCCCAAATACAGTCTTATTCATCCCTCTTTGTAGCTGTTATTAAAGTGTTTGCATTTTCCTTGTTCTCTCTCTGAAGAGTTCACTTTTCTTGTAACCCTCTACATCGTTTAAGTTATCTTCAAGTCTTTCTTGAGAAGTGGGTGTGGGAAATACACTCAGAACCATGTGCACATTCCTTGTATAAACAGCTTTTTCATGTACTACAATATAAAACTAGCTGTTGTCCTCCTCTAGAAGATCTGTCATAGTTCACTCTCCAATATGTTACACTGAAAAAGTTCTTAAAATATTCCAAGCCTGAGGCATACCATTGCTGATAGTCTTTTGATTTTTTTCTTCTAACTACTTTGGACAATTTTTTATTCGATCCCTCCCCCTCCAAAAAATATTGCCTGTGATGCACTTGGGAATGTTACTTGAGGAAAATTTCATAGAGCAAAGAAGCAATGTGGTGTAAAGCACGTTACACAAACCCACAGGAATATTATGGAGAGAATAATGAGGAGAAAATAACAGCACAGCAGAGTCCAAAGTCCCAAGTTCAGCTCCACGGAGTTATACAGTAACAATGTATGTAAAAATCAGTATATTACAGAGACTGGAGGATAAACAGGAGAGGCTTGAGTGTCAAGGGTTACTATCTGTAATCCAGTATGGGACATTCAACAACACTGCCTCTGTGCTAATGGCCTGTGTTGCCTCATGTGCACACCCACAGACCAAGGGGCTCCAGCCCTGGCTGCTGTGCTCTACCCTCTGCATCCACACCTATGAACTACAAACCCTTCTCATTCAGAAACGTTTGTGCAAACTGCTGCTCACTGCCACCCTGAAGTCCTCCAGTACTGCTATTCCAGCAATACAAAACAGGAAATGTACAACTGAGAAATGAGACTTGAGGGATAAAGTCAGCAGAAGGGAATAATACAGAAATGCTTTCAGAATGGCAAATAACACTTTTGCTTGTTTTGAGGGTATTTTTAACTTCGTGATTATTTATGCACTTGAATTGTATTAGACTACTGATATTTTTCATCTTAATTTTAAACAAAACCCAAACCCCGAGAGAATGAAGTAAACTCCCCACAACAACCTCCCTGACATGTTATGGGCAGAAAGTTAGAATGATGAGAGGAATCAAGTGAATAGACATGAAATAATTTAAAAATAAGATTATCATCTGTCAATAGTCTCAAAGAGAAACAGGAAAGAAATAATAACACCTTCAAGAGCAGAGTATGGTAATATGGCACAGCCTAACACCAAGATTTTTAATCAAGATTTAGTCTGATAGTAAAGGCAATGAGACTGAAATTGAAGCTGCAGTCAAGAAAACTGTAGCAACCTGACCTGTTCATGCCAGCTTAAACCTGAAGGCAGCACTCGGTGCTGAAGGGTGGCTCCTCGTAGTCCGACAGCAACCAGAAATTCCTGCACAACAAAGTTGCCAGACTTGGCTTACAAGGAAACACATGCAACTATTTCACACAGAGATTATGAAACAGTCTCATCCTTCTGCTCCCAAAAATCTCCTGGTGTCTAGAAAAAACCTGCTTCCCAATACACAAATCCTGGATAACACTGTATCATACTTTTTGCAACAGGATAGCGTAGAAATGGCAGCTTTGTGTTGGTAGTAGGAAAGCAGGCTGCCTGTACATTCACTCCGGTATTCAGCAGAAATTACCAGGAATACTAACCCAAAGTAGCCTCACATGTGAGGAAACTGAACCCCCCACAATATTTTGCTGGCCTGCAGAACCCTTCTTTAGATAACTCAACCAACTTGTTTACCACCACTACGCTAAGACGTCATCTTTCAGCCACACTTATAAATGCTCCTGTCATTTTACCAGTCCCATTCCAAATAGGTAAGCAAAGGCTGCCTATTAAATGACACTGCTAGTTAACTGCAGTGTAACTCTACAGTTGTTCTTGCCTGTTTTGAACACCAGATAAACTCAACAAAACCAAAAAGGGTCAACTATTCATAAGATGCATTCAATAAAGAAATAGCAAAATCAGCAAAGTGAAGTATTGGAAAAATTAGTAAATCATCTGCTGCTCAAATTTTATAATCTACCCAAAAGATTCTAACAGACAATTATAGTTTGGAAATGAGTATCTTAGAACTATATGGTTCCTTAATCTATAACCCTTCTGACTCTACGTCTAGATGCTTCCATACAAACTGAGATAACTCAACTTATAAAAGCACAAATAACACAAACCTTTGTATTGCTCTCTATTTTATCTGATTGGATTTTGACTGCAACAGTCAGCATACTTGGACTATCCACTCCTACACCATCTGAAGTAGTCCTACTAAGACCATCTTCTTCAGAAAAACAAATAGTAGGCTCTAACCAATGGGGACGTATTGTGCTAGGCAGTCGCACTTCAGAGGAAGGGACGACTCCATCTACCAAACCTGCAAAGAGATTTTGGAATGAATTATCAAAGCTGTTACTGATGAAGTGTTAAGGAAAATTCATTTTATGCTTAATGCCTACAAAATTATTTTAATTACAAAGTTAGTCATGCACAATCAAGATCTGTGAAGGGAAGGCTATGGGTGAACCAGTATTCAAAACCACAGTTCCAGCTATAATCTTCAATGTGGCTATTAAGGATGGAGTTTTTTATTTGCCCAACAAAACAGCCAAGTCAAAATAAAGGCCAGAAATCTCCTACAGGTTACATGGAGGAACATGTGTCCCCTCTTTATTTTATGAGACAGTGCCAGGCTAACATCTAAACGCACAATATCCAAGCCTTGCACTGTAACATGAGTACCACTGATTCAAAGGCATCTGAGGGGGAAACCTTATGCTGAACTACATGGGGATTAGCAGACATACACAAACTGCACAGTCAAAATTCTTCACCTGTGGACTACGACTAGCTACTCAAGAAAAACACAGCAGCCACTGATAACCTGTAGCTTTTTCAATAAAACAACCAATAACATGTACAAAGATTGTATTTTCATAGCAAAGAACAGGCTGTACAACGAATTTGCCAGAGGATCACAGCATCTTTAAAGACCAGCAGTTGTCTGGAAAGTTGGAGTTACACTCTAAGTAAATACAGCTATAACAAAGTTGCATTACTGTAGCATTTAGAAAATTAGCCATAAATTATATCCATTGTGCCACTACCAGAGAAAAGAGGAAAAAAACCCCAGCCTTTTTCCTAAGAAGTTTCAAGCTTAGTTAATTTCAAATTTAGTCCCAAGGCCACCTCAAGCCCACTCCTACCTTGATGATATAAATTGAGACTGCTAGAATGGACACAAACATAGTGTCTGTCCTCAAAGCCTTCATATTTAGTCACACTGAAAAGGGAACCACTGTTGAATTCAAACCAAAATTCGCCGTATTTTCCTTCCAGTGTATTTCCATCATCCTGCTGAAGGAAGAATAGAAAAGATAAAATTATCGTTTGCTGATAGTTTGCTGTATTTAGGCAGTCTAAACTAACACAACACTTGCTACCAATACATGCTTTCCTGTTTGCATTTTAGTTATTCTCACATGAAGCAAAGTAAACAGAATTTGCAAAATACTGTGTTGCATTGCTGCCTACTTATAACAGTATAAAGATTACAGAATAACTGTTAAAAAACACTACCTCCTTCCACATAAGTACACACAGTATTAAGGGGATCCATGATCAAAACAACAAAACACTTGTTCCAGCCCCTATGCCTCACCTTTACATCTGTGAATATTGACACTAATCCATGTGTCACATTTAGCAGAACAGACAGAAAGCTCTGTGAGTTCTTATTCTGTGAGTCAAGCTTTTTCCTTCTGCGTGAACGATAGTTCGGATCAACAGTGGAGTAATACTGTAGTGTTTCTTCCTCAGATCCACTTTCATCATCTAACAAATAAAATCAAGAACAACTCATTCTCTAGCCAGTATACATATTATGCCAATAACTCATTGTTTCTCCATTGGTAATGCAATTGAATTTCATACTTATTTTACCCAATTAAAGAGTAATCTACTTTTTTTTTCCCTTGGTTTATGTTTTCCTGTAAGTTTACAAAATCTTTCCACTAACACCTTGATCACATCAGACAATTATGCTTCTAAAGTTCAATAGCTCTAGATGATTTATTAAGTGTATTACCATAATGAACTGCAGATTTAAATTGACTAAAGCTGTCTTTACTGAAAGTGTTGATGAGCTGACTGGCCACAGATAGTCCAACACCATAAGAAAGGTTTTCAAACGTTTCTACAGGAGATGGAGCTGTGGGTTCCCACAACAATAAATCATTGCTGATCCTAGGAAGAAATACATTATCAGTACACAAAATATATGACTATATTCCCATTTTGTGTTAAGTCAATCAAGCACAATTCCTTTGCAGACTTTATATAACAAGACATCCATAAACAAGATAAAGTTCACAAGCACAAGAAATAATATATTCATGAGTAAAAGCAATAAAAAATGGAAGTAACTTTTATTCTGTAACTATGGCATGCACATATCAAAGTCTACCATGTGATAGTGACACAAAAGCCTCTATAAGTAGATATCTATTAGTTCAGTAGGCTGGAGAGGGTGTTGAGAAACCCCTATTTTGATCACATGAATTTTCAACTGAGTTGCAGGAAATATTCATTCTTTTGATTTCAAGGGAGTGTGTCTGTTAGGGTAAAGATGTGTGACATTCAGTACAGAAGTATGGCAACAGAATATTCAATGGAAGGTTCTGCTTTGTCACTTTGGAAGTGAAAATACTCAATGTAAAGTAACATCTATGAGAGACTAAAATAGATCAGCATCTCTCTAGCATATTGCACAGCACAGTTACAATCCAATAGTATTTTTTTCTTTTTCAGACAACAAACTAACAGAAATAAATGGCAAACACCCATCTGTAAATTGGGCTCACTTTCTCTACATTTTTATAAACCCTTGTGAGCATTACAAAACTGAATTTGGGGACTTTTTTCTGACTGCCTTGTAAGCCCTAGAGTTTTAGATGGAAAGAATAAAATTCACCTCAAGTTTTTTAAGTATCTGTTTAAAGAAGAAATCAGAAAGATTAGAGCAAAATGAAACCATGCACAGAGACCTGAACAAAGTATTCACTGAGAGCCAAAGACTATTCAGCTGCACTCCTTGTTCACAAAATCTGCCAAACACTTTCTAGCAGACAGCTGCCATGGCACCAATCAGATGCATGACACAATGGTGTCACGTTAACTTGGAAAAATATTTATATAGCACTTTGTGGTTTTAAATAAACTACACAAATAAGTTCCTGCTATACATGCTTAGACAATTGCTTTTATCAAAAGTGACACAGAACTAAGAGCACAGGTCATGATAACCAAGGAAAACAATTATACTTGCCTGTTGTAAAGTTTTTCATAAAAGCTTTTGTTTGGTAATGTTAAATGAATGTTTGGTAACATGAGTTCCAGTACATAATGAGAATTGCTAATTGTTTTATCCTGAAACTCAGTCATTTCAACTACATCTCCTGGCATCACCATCTGAAAGAAAAAAGAAAAAAGAAAAAAAAAAAAATCACACAATCAAAAAAAAACCCCAAAACAAAACCAGAAAGTGGAAGCCAGAAATTGCATGTAAAGTAGTTAGAAGACACTAATTTATTCTATCATAAGCACAAAGCAATAACAAAATTTTATAGTACCTCTTCATTTTCAAACATGACCCTACGAGAAGAAAATGGAGAAGGCTCTGGTCTTCTAATATCACAGACATCTTTCAAAGAATGAGATCCTCCTTCTTCTTCCTCTTGAAAGTTATTATCACCTTCCTCCTCCTCAGCTGCTATCCTCTCCAGAATAGAGTGCATAGCCAGAGGGTTTATTTTCAATACAATCCTGACATAGGAGAATTTATGGAGAATAAGTCATCAGAGATGGTTATAATGTTTATATTTCTGTTCTGTCACATGTCCACTAGTTCTACTGGCTTGCCATTAAATAAACTCAGACTAAATAGCTCAAAAGTCCAGGGAGTTTTTTATTAGATAATAGCATGTTTTATTACCCAAAGCAATACTACTAATAAGAAACTAACTTATACACACAAAGGGACATGGAAAAGCTACAATCAGGTGAAAAAAAATGTTACATGTTGGCTTTATTCAACTCCATATAGGTGACCTAAGAAAAACCTAGCACTCTCCCAAAATAAAGCTTGTTTCACTAGACCACTAACAGCTATTTATTTAAGTGCTCTACTGCATGGTGTAGCTCCTTACATTTAAACATTGTTATAGAAAATTTCATTTGTGCCATTATAAAAGAAAAAAATGTCCATATAAACTTGCTGTCAGAAAGCCACTGAATTTTGTGGCAAAAAAATGTATACAGAAAATTCTGTAGTAAATCTAAGATTGCCTCTTTAAACATCTTATTACATGCTTCAGCTGCCAGGTTCTTCTCTTCAGTAAGTCTGAAGTACTCTATTGCCTTACATGAGATACAAGCTGCAACAATTCAGTCACAATATAATTATTCTTACTATTCTTATGGCTTATACTATTTTGAGGCAAAACTCAGCTAGGATGGGCTGTTTGATATTCAGTCATGAATGCAGGAGAAAAGGTAAAGCAAAAAAATGGAAGAAAATCTCAAGTCTCTCATCATTTCCCTAACTTTCACTGAAATTTACTCAAGTCCATGCAAGAGCCATTATATATTAAAAACCACGTTGCATTATTATAATACGTAGAATTTCCAGGGTTTCTTTTTATAAATTCTTGGGGTCTTTTTGATAGTTACATGCTCTTTCCTTGCAAATTATTTTCAGTCATTTACCACACAGGCATTCTGGATTAAAATCAGAAAAACAACAATGCTTTATAAAAATTTAATCAATCCACATTAAAAAGATGGAAATTTTACCGAGGCCAGTCAAAATTGTCTGATGATGATGTTATATCTCCATCTGTGCCACCTGACACCTGAAAAAATTTTACTGGTCTTTCTGCATTATCTTCTTCAAATGAACCTGAACAGAAAGAGATTTTTTTAGAAATTAACAGAGGAATGACAACTGCTAACTTCAGGTTAGCCCCTCCTCAGGCTGGAGTCTAAAAAGACTAACTATCAATGCTACTTACTGAGCTACTTAGGCAAAGTTTGTCGTCTCTTCTTCCAAAAAATTAATGTTAACTTTTAGAAACAAAAATGATTTTACATTATTTTCTAGCTAGCAGTAGTTAGCAAATCAGATGTTTCTAATGCACAGATATCTGTATTTACATTTATAGCATCACTATATTTTGTCACAGTCTTGAATAAGCACACAGAATGAGATAGCAGAGAAGACTGCAAATATAAACCAGTCTCATAGATTTATTACACTAAAAGATATAAGAGGCATGAAATTATTACAGTTTTTCAGTTATAGTTATTTAGGGAATCAGTCTCAGCATCACAGCACTTTTAGGGTTGAAAAGGACCTTTGGCTATTATCTAGTCCCAGCCTTCTGCCAAGGCAGGGTCACCTAGAGCAGGTTACACAGGAACACATCCAAGGTGGGTTCTGAATGTCTCCAGACAGGGAGACTCCACAACCTCCCTGGGCACCTGTTCCCACTGCTCAGCCACCCTCAACATACAGAAGCTCTTCCTCATGTTAATGTGAAAATTCTTGAGTTTCAGTTTATGGCCATAGGTCCTTGTCCTGTCTCTGGGCACCACTGAAGACAGTCTGGCACCATCTTCTTGGTTCCTGTTTTTGAGACATTCATTTTCTTATGAGATCCCCTCTCAGTCTTCTCTAGACCAAACAGGCCCAGCTCCTGCAGCCTCTCATTGTATGAAAGGTGCTCCAGAGCCTTCATTATCTTTGTGGCCTCCATTGGACTCTCTCCAGAAGCTCACTGTCTTTCTTGTACTGAGGAGCCCAGAACTGGACACGCAGCCTCTCCTTGTAGTAATGTTTGAACTTATGTTGGTATTTAGTACAGAAAACAAAACTACAGTAGAGATATCATATCTACTCCAAAATTCAGGTGGAAAGACACTCCTGCAGGATACTCCATATGAGAGGACCTTTCCCTCAACTACATAAGTACATAGAAAAATGAAAAAGGACTTTTGAATATAGTATTAACATTCTTACCAGTTAGCTCTTTAAAGGTAAGCTCTAATTTAACTTGTTCTGGAGTTGACCCTCCTAGAAATTCAGTTTTAAATTCCATATCTGTAAATTCAAGATGAAGAATCTCCTTCTGAAGTGACTTCTTAAACCATGGTCCTCTTTCCTGATCTGACCGTAGATCAGGTATTGGGAAGCGAACAGAGAGATTTAATGCTGGGGCAGTGACTTGGACTGAAACTCTACAGTTTGCAGGAGTATGTGAATCATCCAGAAAAACTTCAGTAAATGCTTTATGCTAAAAAACCAAACAACAAAACACATACCAGAGTGAATAAAAAACCCCTCTGAATTAGAGAGAAGAACGTTAAAAGTGACTATGAGGAAAGCTTTTGATGATGTAATATCTGAAAATGAAAAATATTATTTATATACCACATATAACACATCAAGACCAACTGCTACTGTTCTTAGGACATTTTTCTGTTATTTGCGTTGTAAAGATTCTACTTAGAAGTCAAGATTTTGCAGAGATTAGCAATCTTTCAAAAAAAAAGATATTTTTGCAATTTTTTTCTCCTTTTAAATCAGATAATAAGAGTACCAAACAACACTCAGGTGCAGTTAGGAAATATCGTGTCTCAGACACTCATTTAAAAATTGCTGTTGTTGAAAAAGTAGGAATTACTATCATGTGTATTTGTCCCCTTCAGGAAGTCAGGGTGTCCAGCTCCTGTCACTTTCATGTCCTTCGTATTCTCCCTTTTTTTGCTAATCATTAAAAGGAATCAAACTCACAAGACAATTATATATTTACAGAGATGACTGATGTCTTACATTTTTTTAAAGTTTCTCCTAAACAGTTTTGAAAGCTGATTTTTCTGTAATCAGTAAATGCAGCAATAAACATAGATGAAGATTTTTGTTGCTGTGCAGAAAATCAGTTAATTCTATTCATTAATCATTGCTCAAGTATTTTAAGGAAAGTCTTTAAGTTTAATGCTATTGTGACAACCCAAACCAAGGCAAGTAAGCTTCAACTTCTTTCTGTTGGTCCCAGATCACTGGAATGCAATGCATATGCCCCCCATTCTCTCTGTCACCTACCCCAAAAGCAAGTAATGCACAGCAGAGGCAACCGGGCTGCTTGTGACAGCTAAAGATTTCAACATATAAGTGGAATTGTTAGCAACACCATATCACCTGCTGGAGATGATGATGGGACAGTTTAGGGATGAGAAGTCAGTCAAGATTACCCCTTTTTGCCCAGTTCTCCCTGCTTCAAGAGGCTGAGAACTTATACAGTTTGTGAAGCATCTACCACTGTCTTTCAGTCTGTTTTCAAGCACACAACCGCTGAATGCAAAATGAGATTGTGTCAGATGGCTACTGGTCTGTGTCAGAAACTGAAAAAATCCCAAACCAACCCCAGCAAAATAAACCCTCTTACACTAAAAAAAAAAAAGAGCACCTTAGCCACCACAAATCAATCAGAACCAGCAATCTCAGGCTTATTGTCACCCTGACCTCCTCCTGCAAAAAAATCCCCAGCAAGTTTATTACTCAATTTCACTTTAACTTACCAGACTTATGTGCTTATTGTAAGAAGCATACATGTGAGATGCCATCATCTCCACTGTAGTTAGTTTCTGGGGCTGAAGTAAGGAATTCAATCTGTCTACAATACTGATATCCAGCTCACAGAACACTGGACTTAACTTTATTTGTAACTCTGCTTTCTGTGGAACAGAACTGAGTCTCCCTTGACTACCCTGAAAAGAAAGAGAAAAAGCACTAAAATCTTCAACACAACAGTGAAACAAATTATAACAAGCAGGAGTTAAGAACTCTGTTATACAATCTATTTTCTGTCCTAACTCACAGCAGCTACAAAGCATTTTACTAATATCAGATAAAAACCTATAATAATGTACCACCACAGTTTTTTTTCAATGAACCAAATTAGACAAAGGTTATTGTACAGAAACTTGGATTTTTTAATCTCCCACCTTACCTGAGGTCCTCTGTTATCTAAATGCTTATAATGCAGCTGAAGGCATGGCATAGAATGAGAATCATTTCTTTCTTCAGAATGAAATGTCAGCAGCTTCAGAAAAAAAAAAAAGTTAAAAATGCTTAATAAATAAGAAGGAAAGAGTTGCCACAGGAAAATAAATTTATGACATTTTACCTAGAACAGACAGGTAACCCCAAACTGAAGCCAGTGAACAGAGCCCCAGCTCAACTGTTTACTCAGACCACATATTCAGCTACCTTACTGGATGCCTCCAACCATTAAAAGAGCTGGAAGAATAATCACCACCACAAGAAACCTTTGCATTGCTCAACTCCATTGCTTGGTTTTTGGAAAACATTTGCTTAATTGCCCAAACCATGCTAAGCATATTTAAAAGAAGTAGCTAACAAAGTTTGGCTGTTTGGTGCTGTTCCTGTCAGGTATGACAGAAGCTGGGTTCACTATTTGAGCTCAGAATTAAAATGTAAATTTTATATTTAATATGCAACATATTAAAAAAAATAAAAAATATTAAGAAACATTTAAATTACAATCATTTTGAAATCTAGCATTCCCAGTTATACAATCAACATTTCCTGTCTATGGAACTCCCTTTATTTTTAACATACCTCTGTATAGTGAGGCTGCATGGAATGAGAGTCAGTAGAAAAAAGGCATTCCAGGAACTCCATATCTCCAATGGATAAGTCAGTACTAAAACTTCGAGAGGCAGTTCTTTGTCTTTGCTCATAAGACACTTTGATGCCAGTACCTATAAACCTGGATCATTAAAATAATGAATTATTAAAAGTCGCAGAAATCAGTAACAATGATGAAAAGTCAAGACTTAAGTATGCAAAAAAAGGATCACTACAATCCTTTTAAAACCATTAAAACACCATAACTTCTCAAAATATATGAAAGTTGCTAATTATAACAGATTTAGCAACAAAGACAATGAAGCTCATGTAACATAATCAACAATGGTCAACACAGAGAAATTTGTAAAGAACATTTTAAGCATCTAACCTGAGGTGCTGTTCATATAAATCTAACATCCTTAGATAGCCAACAAAGCAGTCAAATGTCTCACAAAGTCTAAATTACATACAGTAAGAAAAGGTATATACACCCTTAAATATTTTACTTCATACGCTGTACTGGGATGGTAAAAATTTCTGCAAAAAAAGACTGTTGCCTGACTTTATTATCTTGTTCTCACTTAGGCTTTATCCCTACTGATATCATATTTTGCATTAAGTAAAACCCTAAGCTCCTTCAAGCAGTAATCACTATAATGGAATAACAATAGTTCTGTAAAACACAGCTACGGATAAAGAAATAATTTACTTAAAACATTCTTAACTCTCTAGGCTCCTGTTGTAGAAACTGTACCTGATTTAATTCATCTATTAAAAAGCTAGGTGATTTTAATATTTATTCTCCTTTCTTCTTTTGTTTTAAATTTAAAAAGAAAAGATGTCTTGGACAACAGATGTCAAAATTCAAGACTATTTTGAAATTAATAAAGAAGAATAATGCAATTCAAATATTAAGTGACACAACTCCAATGGAAATAAACTTACTTTATTCAAATTTACTTAAAATATATTTTTGTTACTTATATTTATTAATAAGCAAAGTTATACCTAAGGTGATCATGAGAACAAGCTTCTGCAAATACTTCTCGGAAGGACAGAAAATCTTCTGTTGAAAACTTAATTGGCTCAATCTTTTCTATTCGGGCAAAGAAATCCCGAGCCATTGGTGTCAATGGGTTAAGGTTCAGTGAACTTTCAGGTGGGGGTAAAGGGTCAATATGAAGTACAGACACTGAGAAAGTTCCAACTGCCAGTCTAAAAAGTAGCTCAGGTCTGGATTCATCCACAGAAACAGATCTGGATGGAATAGCTGAAATACAAAATTAAGTTCACATAATTTTTCAGCAATAACACATTTATAAAATCATCTTACTTTTGATTTTCATTTCTTTTTACCAAGTTGCTGCATAACAATTCATTTTCATTATCTAGGGAGAACTATCTGTGTGTTGTTACTTACATGTCCTTCTTAAGGAAGTCTGGTGAACCATATTGGCTGCTAGTGAGGAACCTCTTGGAGGCTGTAATTCTTGTTTGTTACGATCAAGAAAATCACCCCAAGTTGGTTGCAGCTAAAACAAAAAATATATATGACCTTAAATATGCAAAGAGTTGTTAGACATTCGATAAAACAAACAGCAAGGTAAATTACCAAAAACCTCTAACACACAAACAATCAACAGCATGTCATTTCATGGCGAATTAGTGCTTAGCTTATCAATGTAGGCATGCTTCACTTTGAGATATGCTTTCCAATTCCACAGATTCTTAAAGCCAAAGTTGCAGTCCCCATGAGCATATATTTTCTAGTTCCACAACTACTCTCCATGGTTTTCATTAAGGAAAACATTAGGTTCACAATAGATTTGGGAAAGATGATGATAACAACAGCATAGTTTTTATGCTGTTTGAGGAAAGATTCAATACAACAATTTCATACAACATTGCCTGTGTAGTCTAGCTTAAAAGAAAACCAAGTGGTACACATGCAGTAATTAAAAAGAAAATAAATCACAAAGCATCCTAAATAAGCTTCATGGCATTTGAAAACACATTTCCTAGCTCAGTAGCCAAATAAATGGGAATAATTCCAATACCATTTCTATAGCAGAAAAGAAGTACTATTGGCTCTAAACACTTCAATTGTTCTAGAATTTGGCAACAGTTCCTGACATTGTAAAGACTGCAGCAATTATGCAACAGTTTCAGACAGAAGTGTTAATTTCTAGAAGATTCCAAATGCAGCTAATACTATACCACTGTAGTGCTCAGTGGAGATCCTGCTGGTGTAGTTGTGTATGTACTGGTTAAAGACAAGTCCAGATCCATGGTTGGAGGATCTCCAAGAGGTGGAAGGGAGGAAAGGCTGTGGGACATGTCCATTTCAGCCATTGAGAAGAAAACTTCTTCCTCTAGTAGAGAACCACAGATAGTAGAGAGTTATTTACCAATTAAAAAAAAAACCCTTAATTTCTAACAGAAATGTATTTTAAAGTCCAGAAATCTAACTGCTAGATAGAATAACCAGCTAAATACATCATTTACACAAGTGTCAGGTTTTCTTGACATGAGACTAGTAGTGTCTATTGAGATATATTTAAATAAAAAAATCAAAAGACAAAACCCCTCATGAACACTAAAACAGTTCAGTATTTCATTTTCATATTCAAGCTTATATAATTTCTATAAATTGATAGTCTACTTTTGATGAATCAAAGTATTTCACATTAAAAACAATTATCTGATTTATGTGAATACTTTTTGCTAAACACAACTATTATTCTAGATGCAATTTCCTCAACCACACATTTGAAAAGATATCATGCTGTATGTGCTTTTAGCATGTTGCACATTAACATAATCTGAACAGCTTTAAGGAAATACTGAATCAAGTCCAGCCTGATACCTGACCTAGCTATTTTTTTACTGAACTTTACCATTGATGGTATGTAATTACTTTAGTTCAACGTTATTTTAATACATAAATTGCTAAGATTAAAAGACAAACAATCAATTTAAACAAACTTAGCAACACATTATTTGCTATTTTGCATCATTTTTTATACTTGCCACGACTAGAAGGCGTTCTGGCACTCTCTGTCTCGTAGAAGCTTTGTTCAGATGATGCTCCTGCAGATAAAGACTCTTTCCTTAAATAACGTTTCAGCTCCATCTGAATCCGATACTCATCCTCCTGTTGCATTGGCCGGTTCTTCCTATCTTTATTTGACAGTTCTATCCTGCTTAGACTCTCTGAATTCAAAAAAAGGACAGAAATCCTACTATAATTTCCTTGATGGTATCCCTAAGAAAATCCAAAACTTAATCTGAGAATGAATCATTGGTGCATATATTTGCATGTGTAGCTATATACATGCCTGTTATATATCAGACATGTATATTTATGCATTTTGTCGGTTTGAAGGTTTTATTTGCTCAGAACAGATTACTCTCTCCTAGCATTTATTAACTTCACATCTGATGAAAATATTTCAAGGTTATATATGCAATGCGTTGGCATATAATATGCATACATTCCTCTTCTCAGTCAGCTTCGGGGACTAAGGCCACAACCTCTTAAAGGTCTTCCTATTAAGGAATTATTAACGTTTCAGGTTTGAAGATGACACACACGGGAAACTGTATGTAATATTTCTCCAGCTGTCCAAAAACAATGAACATATCCAATAAAACAAGTACATCAGTATTAGAAGAATATTAAGCACCTACCCAGGACATGACAGACCTTTCAAAAGATCTGCCTAACAGACCTACCCTAACAAGTATTGTTACATAAAATAGATGGGGGAAACAAACCAAAACACTCTCATACTTCTACTGCAGTAGCTGAAATACTGCTCTTAATCCTTCACAAACACAGACAAACAAACTCAACTACAGCCTGTTCTATATTTTCTGTGCCTGTCTCTAAAACATAGGACAGAGAAGCTAAGTTCCTCTTGTGAAACAGAAGCTACAAGAACCAACCAGAATTTGTTTGGTCTCCTGGTTTTCGCTACCTAGAATTTCCTTATTTCTTGTATTAATACATAGTCCTGTGTCAAGCCTTATTTGTCGGGTTTTTTTCATTACTAGATGTACAATTTGCAATTGAAGACAATAAATAAACCACACTCCTAACTCACAGCAGCTACAAAGCATTTTACTAATATCAGATAAAAACCTATAATAATGTACCACCAGTTTTTTTTCAACTGAGGAAACTTTCTTATCTTGCAAAAATTATTTTTTCATTTCTTGTAATACATATTTAACTTTTACAGAATGTTCACTTGCCTGGTCCAGCAATAGCTGCTACCATGTCCAAAAGAAGATGAACCTGCCTTGGTGACAGAAACAGATGTACAGAATCTATTTGTCCATCTATATCCAACTAAAAAGAAAAGGAAAGGATGCTGTCAAGAACAATGAAGGAATTTTTCTTTACACAACGTTAATCAATTATTTAGTTAACTGATCTTTATGCTGGAAAGAATACAGTCAATTCCAACACTATCTTCATCTTTTATACAACTAGAAACTTAATTTTGTGTTTCTTCCAACCTGTACGTTGGCAGGATAAATGCAGATGTGTCACTGACTATTGGCTTAAAATAAATACACAATCTCGTAACAGAAAAATATCAAGAATTCCATTAACCTGCTCATTTTTTTCTTTACTAATTCCCAAAATAATAATAAAAAAAATTTAGTTTTACTTATTAATTAAGAGATATTCAAGTAAGCACCTTTTGAAATAAACCTTAAAACTATAAAGGTTTCCTGTTTTGTATATTTATACTTTTGAAATTGGCTTCATTTCTCTATTTCACACCAAGGAAAATCTTAATTTACTTTTAAAGGACTCTTCTTAAACTAGTCTTGTTTATTCAGTTAAGATTGACTAGAAATTACTGGACATAAAAAACCCTTCTCTACTGCAGCAGAAACTTTGTACTTTCTATAAAATATGGTACACTATACAAAACAGGACAACAGCCAATTTAAAAACCGGAGAGAAGGGGAATATATTTTAGCTTTACAGCTTCACTTACATACTCACCACCATGTCTACTTGTTTTTTGAACACTTAAATTCAGTCTGTCTCCAAAATAAAGGAATTCTAATTTAACAGATTTCAGTGTGCCCTGACTCATCTGGCTACCATAAAGATGTCTTTTTACACGTATTTATTAGGTTAGAATGTAAAGAATCAACATGAGAACTATGACAATTCTGTTCCTCTGAGAATATTGCACTTATTCATATGTACTAGAAATAAAAATTTACAGCATTATTAATTTAAAGACCAGGAAAGCATGACTAACCTTAGCTCCAGGAAGTACTTCATTTTGCTTTAATGTTAGGCTTAGCTCCATTCTACCAATCAGCTTACAGATCTGTACAGGGTCAGAAGGAGTAATTTCTGGCAAGTTTCTTGTTAGTTGTGGATGTGGCTCATAAATGATTTTTGGATTCCAGCTAGGTGAAAGCTTTGGTTCAGTTGCCTTAAAAAGTCACAGATAAAAGAATAAGAATGTACCTCATTTCTTAAGAAAAAAATGCAAAACACAAGCATTTCAAGTAAGCCTATCACACAAATAATCACTTTACAAACTGTAAAGACAAAGGCATTAAAAAGACGTACTGATAACTGTGAAAAAACAAGGCACATGGAATGTGAAGCATTAGGCCTTTGAAAAAAAGAAGGGCAAGTTTCCACAGAATAGTGAATTGCAGAGTTCTTAAAATTCTAGTTCTTAAAGTTGCAACCAGATTCCAGTACAATACATCCTAATTTCTACTCAGTCCTAAAGTCCATGTCTCTCCTCAAAATCAACAGGAACTGATTATAAGACTTCCCAAACACAGATTTAAGTACAAGTTCAACGCCTGTATCCTTCAGAATTAAACTAATATATTAGTGCATTGATATATTCTTTCATCAATTTACATCCTTATATAATGTATTTATTTTTACCAGCTGTGTAGCTGAACACACTGGGGAGGATTTGGCCGATGCAGGAAACTCATCCCAGAAGAAAGAGACACCTGAGAGCTGCAGTAATTTGTGAGCAAAAGCTGTGGGCTGATGCACATTAATTCCAGAGCACTCATCTGCAGTTTCATCACAGTACATGGTTCTGGGAGGCAAAAGAAAGGAAATAAAGACAGTGGGTGCCTGCAAATGGTTACTCCTCTGGTGCTTTTTAGCCTTTAAGTTTGTACACGGTCTCCCTGGACTTTTACAGCGCTGTTCACTGCCATGAAATGAAAACCCACCACTCTCTGGGAATGGGTGGAAATGTTAACTCTTCTATGGGACACCACCAGAAGATCAAGACATGCTTCCAATGTGAACATACCCCAGAGAACACTTGAAGTTTCTAAGTGTTTAAAACAAATTGTATTTCATTAACAATTCTCCGTAAGCATCAGTTCCATTCGATGCTGATCTCAGTGCTTTGCAAGAAAATATTATCACACTCTCACATAGGTTGAAAATAATCTACATTAAGAACATGTACAGTATTCATGTTCAAAGTAATTACAGAATTCATACAGGCTCTTTTGAAAGCTCACATAGAACCTAAATTTTTTCAGGGTTTGGGATTCTTTTTTCAGGGTTGTAATTTTTTTTTCTAAAAAGATGTGAAGTGCCTTACTCAAAAGGGTCAGTTCGCTTTTCTAACTGCACACATGGTCAACAATATACATTGGCTGTTGAATGTCTGGGTAATGTTATTCACTAATTGCAAAAGTTGATGAAAAGGTATATGAGGACAAAACAACTCTTATAATTTGATAGTTAAATAACTAGCATAAATATGCTTAGCGGAATCTTGAGGGAAGGCAATGCTCACTTAGCATTATAAAAGAGGTGCTCAAGAGTGAATGTCTAACTATATGCTAAGAACGTGTGTGTATGAGTAAAATGTATTTCACAGGAAATGGCAAAAAGTG
This sequence comes from Sylvia atricapilla, assembly GCF_009819655.1. Classification (NCBI taxonomy): domain Eukaryota; kingdom Metazoa; phylum Chordata; class Aves; order Passeriformes; family Sylviidae; genus Sylvia; species Sylvia atricapilla. Next base: position 47,329,556 of record NC_089145.1, read on the forward strand.
CCTTGGGAAAAAGATCCACAGATATAAAAATTAATAAAAAAAAATTACCTTTCAACTCTGATTTCAAGTGCAGTTCCACTTTTAGAGTTTTCCGGCACATGTTCTATTCGTAACACAGTATCTAAAAAGGTAACTTTCACTCTTCTCAGAACTTAAAAGAGAAAACAACAACAAAAAAATACAGTGTAGACTATTAAGTCAAATTACTGAATAATTACTTTTGTAATTATATTAAATGGTCTTGGATTTTAAGCTCTCGGTATTTATTTTAGTGGAAATTCAGTTGAGTTTAATAAGGTAACAAGACCTCAAGAGACAATATAAACTCCTATTAAATGACCAATATGTATATCTACAGCATGCAACTACTCTCTTAAGGCTCAGATATTTGAGCAAGCGACAGTTCAAACCAAGTTTTCCTGTAGCTCAGAGTGGATGATCCTCAAGGAAAGCAACACCTTCATTGTTCACCATATGTCTGAACTATTAAGCAGCATATTGCCCCAACTGAGTAGATCTGTCTTTAAATGGGACATTAAACATTTCCCTTAGCTCAGACATTTCTGCAAGGAGGTTCCCCACCACATAATGTGGGCATAAGCCCTTAGTTTTGTCCACTTAGAAAAACCACCTCCAACAAAAAACAGTTTCTGAAGTACTTCTATCAACATGGTGTGATTTTGGAGATCCATACAACGCAACAGGTCAGCTTTGCATAAACACAGCTGAAACAACTTTCTCAATTTCTCCTTCAACAGCATCACTACTAGCAACTGATGAATTACACAGTCATCTTCAAAACTAAGACATGTCCTCCATCAATCCCTCAGGTACAGATTTTTTTTTTTTCCCCACTTCAAAATCAAGATCATTTATCCTGCATTTCTTTTTAGATTTTACAAGCAATGCTAACAAGTGAAAATTAGTCAGCCAAGTTGTGGCAGTTGAGATGCCACTTTGTAAAGCAGACACAACATAAACCAATTAAATCTCAGGTGTTAATTCAGATCTCAGTAATTGATCCATACCTGTTTCAATAGTTTCTGCAAACTTCTCAAGTCCTTCAAAAGGCTGGGACCCTTCTCCTTGTTCATCTGTCAGTTTTTGGCTAAGACACTCTTTTGCAAGTTGCATACTACTGGTCATAAAACTTGACCAGTACATAGGCTCAGAACCAGATGCTGTGGAGTAAATTAAGTCTTAATAAATTAAATTTGAACTTTATGAAACTATAAAGACAAAACAGAGCAATACATTTGGCACATCCAGTGAAGAGTTTCAACGGCTTAATAAGAAGTTATACTCAACAACAAATCAGACTTTACTGCTTTAAAATTAATTGCACTGCTAAGATTCTGGTATTTGAAAACTCAGTATAAACAAGATGAAATCAGGTAATCAACAATATAATCAATTTTCAGCAGTGGTTTAAGTAATTTAAGCAATGAAATAATTTCTGGAGTTCTTTTACAATATTGTTGTAAAAGTAGTGTTGGTATGTTTTTGCAGCCAAAATTGGCAAAATGAAGTCCAATTCTTAAGAATTATTTCAAAGTTTCTTATTCCTCTTGAAACATATCCTGCACAGAGAAACACTAAGCAATGGTTAAAATGCTACCTTAGCATATTTTAACAGGTTTTAAATGCCTAACACAGACGTGACACAGTAAGTAAAACATCATAAAATCCAAAAGCACAGCAGGTATTAAGCTGAACAAGTTTTTCATCAGCCAGATTAACTTAATTGACAATGCAATCCTATCAGCTAATGCCAAGGCCATTGTGAGCAAATACTATAAAACTATGGATTAGAAAAGTTAATCAAATTCAACTATCACACTCCAGTACAGGCAGACAAAAATAAAACTAGCTCAAATACAAATACATTCAACAGGCAAAACATTTCAGTAAAGCATTCAGGTCTGGAAACATCCACATGGCAACAGATATGTGGTAAAAGCAGCACCATGGGGTTTTTTCTACACTATTTGGTCCATTATAAAGCACTGTACATCAAAGAGAGCTAATTGGACACAGGTGAAGAAATAAAAGTTTCTTCCTAATACTACCATTCCTTCAAAGCAATAATCTTACATCAGAAAATAACAGCTTAAAACTTAATACCAGTTAAACAACTAAGGATGAAATGCAAAGTACATGTAAGCAAGGAAGTCATTTAAGGTAACTCACAAAAAATGAGAAATAGGTTTTACACGTTTTGTTCTTCTTTTTATGTTTAAAAAATGTTTTCTTCCACCTTTTCTACACTACGAGAAGGAAACTTAATTAAAATCCTTCAGACATTCAAACGATTTTCACCACTAAAAATACACTATTCTATGTTCCACAGAATTTATGGAAGATTGATGACCAGTAAAAAACTTTATCATCGGGACAATCTACACTAGATCAGTAAAAAGCATCAGGAAACAGACAAGCTAGAAGAACTCAGACAACCCTCTCAGCATCATAATAAAAGTTAGTATGTATTTAGAGTACTTAAAATTCATTATTTCACACTGCAATGGCTATTAAATTGCATTTGTTGTTCTCTAAGTATACAAGAAGATGCATCTTTTAGCCAAAAGTAGACAAAGAAAGCCTGCAAAATCTCCTTCCCACGCTGCCATTTATATAGGCCTGAAACACCTTGGAAGACAGTGTGAACATTATATGCATTACAAGTTATTTATCAGAGTAACAACTAATTGAGTTGACAATCAACTGACAAACACCTGACAGGTTTTTTATTAATTCTCAGTCGTTAATGTATGGAAGCTAAATGTCATTTTAAATAAGGCTAAGAATTGACTATAGCAAGGGTGGACTTTTTACTCTGAAGAACTGTAAAGAGTCTCCTTTTCTAAAACCAAAAAATAAGCCTACCCAGCCTTGGTCTTGGCCTGAAGACCATCTCTAATCCTTTCACTTCTAATGCACAGTTATCCTGCAGCAATGACCCCCACGGGACAGATAAAGAAATTGATTGGATAAATCCATCTGTGACTTCCAGAGGTGCATCAGCAGACTCCAGGATCTCATTAAGACACTAGAAAACAATAAAATAAAATTTAAAAATCATAACGTTTTTTAAAAGGACATCCATAATTTCACATCTAACAAACAAAACACTTTGACACTACTAGAAAACTAATTATACTCAGACAAAAAAAATAGACACTTTCAAGTATTTCAATTCCATTGCAATTTCACACTACCTAGCTTTCAGAATTGATCTGTGGTGGGTGTATAACCTGTATTTTTGCACTATACAAAATATATCTGCTAACTTACTCTTATAAATACTAGAATACTGACAAAAGTTAATCTGTTCTTTCTTTGGCAGTACTTGAAGAAAATTGAAAACAGGCTCAAAGTAAAAGCATAAAAAGTATCTAGTTTCTATGACAGGAGTATTTAATAACATGTAATTTCAGTGTAAAGTTCATCTTTGATTTCTGTGTGACTGTGAAATAACAGACCCAAACAATCCTCTCTTGCTGTGTAACATACTTGCCATTCCTAAATCATATCTTTATAGTGGCATTATAAACACTGCTACCATCGAGTTGCCCAAAGTACCACATCAGCTCTAACGTCGTAATTTAGGATTTTCAAGTTTTCTACAATCCTGAGAAGACTCATTTGTTGCTCTATAAAGGTTTCATTACATCCACACACATGAAACATATTCTTCAGCTAGGCTAATAAAAAAGTGAGTGGTCTGATTTTAAAATGTAGCTAAAACCTAAGTTCTTAAACAAGAAGTATTTAGGCTGCTTTAATGAAACAAATTCCAATCTTATTCACATACCAAATTCAGTGAGTGCAACTTTGCACTCAAGGTAAACAAGACCCTACTAAAGACCTAGGTTGTAATAATACAGTCAAAATAATAACTGGCAAGAAAAAGTGTGGTTTTGACCTTCCTGAGTTTTGAACAAGGTCACTGTTTTTACCTGAGAAAATGCATAAATTCAACATCATAAGTTTTGAAAAAATATAAGGATTCAAAAGTTGTTTGCCATTTTAATTGTATTTAAAAATATATTCTTGTATTATGCTTATAATGATAAATTATACAGAATAAGTTAAAAAGAAAGAAAATTTTCAGAAAGTTACATTCTTAATTCTTACATCTCCAGGTGCAACTTTCCCATCATACTAACTTGTTGCTCTCCTTATGCTCTTAATAACCTTGCTTTTAGAATTTTGTTTGCCTTGCATGTTCAGTTTTTCTAGTTTCTGTTCCAAAGTCCACTCAAGCAGCAGAAAAAGACATCAGCTTTAAAGAAACAGAATCTGAACAGTCCTATTGGGAAATTATCAAGGAATCAAATAATCAACTAAAATACAGTGACACTAAAATGTTATAAAATAAATAATATAAAAGGTAAAGCATATTTGAACTTATATTTAAGAATTATACATGTGTCAATAGCATGAGATAAGGTAAAAAATCATTAAAAATGAAAACTGCATTTTAAAATACCATAGGTTCATTTAAATTTCTTAAACAAATTTAAAATATAGCAAGTAATTTGCTGTAGTAGGAAGTAAGCTAGCTACCATTTTTTGAATAAATCTGACCCAGATGCCTTTTTGCTACCCCTGTGCATGGTGATAAAAAATATTTTAGTACACTGCTTATTATTTTAAAATAGAGATTTACTATCTAAAAGAAAAACAAAAAACACTGAAGCACTCTTGAGCTAAATTGCTTCATAAATAGGCCAGCTGTTCCTGGAAGGAAGTAATTAGAGCATTCCAAGTGAAATTTTAAAACTGAAGCACAGCCTTCACACCAGGACTTGTTTCCACATTATTGACCAACAGTCCAAAAAAGTAGTATTTAATGTATACTAAAATTCAACCACAAACATCATCCACTACATTTTGATTCTTTTCAACAGCCCAGGCCCCAAAAGGCAAAGGTATTATACTAATAGCCCCAAGAATTCCTATATATCTCTACAATGTATAAACACATACAATACTGGCTAAAGTATCTACAGTGCTGTGAGGAACAGAAGTATCCACAAAAATGGATGCCATGTAAATATGTAGTCATCCTGGTGATTCACTGAGACCAAGGTTACAGTGACTAGGGGAAAAAAAAAAGAGCTGTAGTACTTCCGTGACATTTGCTTTTGCAATCTGTCATACATGAGAGTCACGTGCAGAGAACCTCAAACATGTAATTGTTTACAAGAGCAACAGAAAATTCTGATCTACAAATGGGGAAGATCACCTAAGCATTACAGCATATCCATTTAATCACTGTGCGTTCGTTATGCACACTTCATTCAGTACTGGCCCGTAACTGTTTTGTTATTAAGTATTTTACATTTTAAATAACATAACTTTGACTCGCAAAAGTGCCCCATACCCACTAGAGGGCATAACAATTCAATTAAAGCGAGGCAGCCTCACTACAAGCCTTCCACAGTGAAAACAAGCTGCAGACACAGCCAGAAAAGAATAGAAGGAAACAAACAAGCAAACCACAAAAAAAGTCCACACTCAAACACTAGTAACACTGAGCATTTCTGCGAGCGTCCGTCCCCTACCACTTTCAAACATATTTTCACACAAACAACATTAAAAAGCTTTACCTGAAAACATCACAGATTCGTAAGTATTTTAAAATGTACCCTGCATGGCCTAATACTAATACACACTCTAGTAAAAATGTGCTTTGGAAAACACTGAAGCAAAGGACCTAGCTCATCATCTACGGTACCCTGGAAGTCAGTGACTGATTCACTGCAGCGCTTAAGCCTATTCATGACAGACACGCTAACAGGTATGCAGTAACATTGGCAATTAAACTAAGAACCTTTACAAAATATTGCAAACACAGTAATCCAAAGGTCTGTCTCTACAGTAGGCTAGAAATACACGTATCTGTGTACAGACATATACATACAACAAACACATCCCGGGACGAGTGTGACAGGCCGCCTGCTGAGCAAACTCCAGCTGAAATCAGCTTTTTGTCAACAAGTGCCTTCACCACTACAAGACAGGGGGACAATCTTTAGAGACCTACACAGACTAAGCTCAGCATAATACTATCATTAAGAACCGAGACGTCTCCAAGACAAAGACAAAGCACAGACACCACAGGGATTACTTTGTTCTCACCATCTCTAGTAGTCAGTAAACATACTACTCATTAACTACAGGGATTTCTAGCAGTTTCAGCTACACTAGTTCGTTCTCCTTCAAATATCAGCAGCAATTGCCTTCTTTCAGTTTTTGTTTCCTTTCTCATAATTAAAAATCATGCAATAGAAGTGTGGCTAGAAAAACGTAACCGTAATAAATGCCACGATTTTTTTAAAGTGGTACCACATCAGACAACAGTTGCCTGGATTGAATGCTAATTATGGCTGTAACTTTTTGCACAAGAGAGGCTGGGTAGCGAAAATAAAGTGGGTGGCAGCCGGGGGCAGAGCATCAGCTGGTTCCTCAGACACAGCAGGAGCCGAGAGGGTGAAGCGCCAGCATCTCTTACCCACTTATCCAGAGGAACCTGCGTCAAGGAGCCGGTGCCCTGGTAGAGATCCAGGCTGAGCTGTTCCAGGCTGAGCTTCTCCTGCAAGAAGTGGCCGAGGTACCTCTGCAGCAGGTACCTGCAGGCTCTCTTCTTGATGGACTCCGAGAAAGGCCACGGCATGGCGGCTGCACGCCGGGGGCCGCGAGGCCGGGCGGCGGGCCGGGGCCGGGGCCGGGCGGAGAGCGGAGGCGAGAGGGAGCTGAGCGGGGGCCGCCAGGCCAAGCCTCGCCCCTCGCCGAGGTCTACAGCGGCGGCTCCCCGCTGCCGGGCGGCACCGCCGCCGCCCCTCACGCCCCGGCGGGGCGGCACTGCCCGCCCTAGGGCCAAGAGGCGCTGACAGGCAGCTCCATCCTCACTCGGACACCGCCGCCATCTTCTCGGCGGCCGCGGAGGGGCCGCTGCGGCCGCGCTGCGCGGGGAAGGGGCCGGGGTCCGGCGGGCGGGCGGCCCGTCCCCGTCAGCTCAGCGCCGCCGGCGAGAGCGGCCGGGCCGATCGCGGCTGTTCGCCTCCTTCCTCCCGGCGCCCCCCAGCCGACCACCGGCACCGTGACGTGCGGGAAGTGGCGTCCCCGAGCGGAGGAGGCGGGGGCGGAAGCGGGCGCGGAGGGGGCGGCGCGGCCGGAAGGCGTCGCGCAGCCGGTGCCGCCGGGGCCGCCTCTCCGGGGAGCGGCCCGGGAAGCAGCGGGGCGGGCCCTGTCACCGAGCGGGGCGGGCCCTGTCACCGAGCGGGGCGGAGCGGCGCGGAGGGCGCGTCCGGAGCCGTGCGGGGTCGGGCGGCGGAGCCTCGGCCGCACGCCAGAGCCGGTGGGTGCGCTCCTGGGTGCGGTCCGTGGGAGCGGGAGGCTGCGCAGCTCGGTATCCAGCTCCCCGGTTGCTTTCAGCTTCTTCGGCATTTGTTTGTAGGTCGAAGGTGGGATTTGGCAGTAAGCGGTGGGTCCCAGCAGTAATTGTCCCTCATATTGCGGATCCGTGATTGGCAGCCCCCATTTCCTCCTGGCAGCAGTGCTCAGCCACCAGAGCTGTCGGGGCAGCGTCCCGAGGGGCTTTCCCTGCTGCCTCGGGCAGTTCCGCGGGTGTCAGCCGAGCCTCCTGGCCACACTGCTGCTGGCGGGCCGCTGCCGCAGCCGGGGACGGCTGGGGCTGTCCCGTGTTGGCACCAGTCACTCGCGAAGACCAGCAGCCTGTGTTGCTGAAATGTATCGGCACTTGTGCGTAGAAGATGAACGAGTGCCTTATTCTTTATTGATCGCAACAAACAGCTGCCGTTCATTCCTAAAGTCTCTGATAACCTATTTAGTTCACAGACTTTTCTAAGTCTTCCTTAAATTCACCAACAGTAGGTTTCACTTTTTCCAGGCATGACTTGTCTTCCGCCTGCATTCTGGATCAGCAAAGGGCAGAATTAATGACCGCTGAATCGTAACAGAGTTCTTATACCACAGAATACAAATTAACTTGCCTAAGAAAAACTAGCTTCACTGATACTGTTACCAATTCTAAATGTCGGTGTAATCTTCTTCATCTCTTGTTCTGAATATCTTTGGTTCTCTAGACTGTCATTTCATGAGTTACAGGAGTCACTGGATCTCATAGTTTCCTTTTTTTTTTTTTTAATGTAACTTGTGTTTTATGGTGTTAATATATATTGAGCGCAGTGGTATAATTAATCTAAAGTAAATGTTTCTATATGCAGAATGGAGACTGATTACAATCCTATGGAGTTGCCCAATAATACAGGGTTTGAAGAGGATTCTGATTATAGAGACTTCGAAGGAACAGACGTGAAAGATATGAGACTAGAAGCCGAAGCTGTTGTAAATGATGTTTTGTTTGCTGTCAGCAACATGTTTGTGTCAAAAACCCTTCCCTGCGCAGAGGATGTGGCATATATCAATGTGGAAACCAGGGAAAGGAACAGATACTGTCTGGAGCTCACTGAAGCAGGACTCAGGGTAAACTAATTTGTTTATTATTTCTTAAACTTCTTTGTTTTGAACAGTGATCATATTTAAAAGGTGCCTACAGAAATACTTCACTGACAACTATACATATTCCTATTGTACTTTTATGAAAGCCTGATCTACATGTTTTCTTCTAGGAGAGGGAACTTTAGCTAGTTACTTCTAACAAAGTAGGAAAGGAAGTTAATAAAAAACAGGAATTTATTCAAGACACAAAATGGTGAAGATTGACACACCTGTAATAAATTGCTGATTCTATCTTTGAGTGTCTCAGGTACCCGAAGAAGTCAATAATATAACATCTATACAGTTTTTTTTGCTCACCATTTGTAGTTTTTGTACAGACATGTAGATGTGATACTTCTTTTCAAAGGATGTATTTTATTAATATTCTGAGATTTGGACAAAAGGTATTTGAAATTGTCTTAAATACTGTATAACCAGTAAACTCCATAGTAGAAAGCAGAGACTACGATTTAAATCCAGCATTTTTTGTTCTTAGGTTACTGTACTACCCTGACTGGTGAAGTTAAATGTTGTGCTACGTGTGCCAAGGCAATCATCAGCACCGAAATTTAACCACCCAATTCTTTGTTGCAGGTAGTAGCTTATGATTTTGATCAGACTGATGACAGACTACAAACTCCGTATCATGAAACTGTCTACTCCTTGTTGGACTCTCTCAGCCCTGCATATCGAGAGGTGTTTGGAAATGCAATACTACAAAGACTAGAAGCTTTGAAGAAAGAAAGTCAGTCATGATTTACCCAGCTATGAGGAAGATTTAGTGCTAGAAGGAATTCTTAGTATGAATCACTGAGATCTTCCTTACAAACATCTTAAGGTTCATTTCTTGCATTAAAGTCTACTTTGTGCTAGTACATTATTACATAATTTTTATATGTTATAATAAGTATATTATATAACATTTTGCTACCATGGATTTGGATATATTGCAATGTTATTAAAGGCCACTTTGGTAAATAGCAGAAAAAATTCTTAATTTTACTTTTTGTTGTAAATGAGCATGTAAGTTGCTCCATACCATGTTCAAAAACCTTGGTCTCTTTTCCAAGTCTTAGTATTCAAACTAAAAAAATTGAGACTGAATGTTATAGATAAGTAGTAATTCTTTGTGTGTGTGCTTACTGATAATTTTCATGCCTTTCTTTTAAGATAGAAGGTAATTACTTGCTCTACCTAGTTAATGAAAAAATAACTGGAAAACCTCTGCAAAGAATTTCTGCTTGATTTGCTATACATAAATCTGAAAGTTGTCAGCTTTGTAGCTAGAAAGTTGGTTCTTCAACAGTTGAGCATTGCTTACATAGTGGCAGTATCTTGAGTTAAAAGCAAGGCTCAGCATTAATTGATCTGTCCTTGTCTTTGGCAACCAGCAAGCTCCAAATAATACACGAGATGAACTGCTTATATATGAATGTATTGTCTGAACCCTGAATGATTAAGCACAGAATTAATGGGCTACACATTTCCTAAAAATTATGTTATATATGCTATATATATGTACGCTATACCACAACTGTTTAAGAGGCTTGGAAGGCCTGTTTACTATTTTGAATGTGTGTTTACATGATGTACAGGATAGACTCAAGAGTATTTTTGCTTCAGCCTTTACTTTCTATAATACAGTACTTTGGTACTCCCAATTTTCACATTTTCTCCCTCAATTGTACAGTGTCCTCTCCTACTGAATACTAAAGTAAGCACTGTAATGTTAATTGTATTGGTTTGAAACCAAAGGCTACATGAAATTTGCTAAGACTAATACAAGCTGGAAGATATAACTTGTATTTTCTACTGAAAAACTGGTACAACTCTCTTTATAAATCTATTGTTCTGCTGTAACTTTTCAACTATGTACTGGATGGTAGACTTTTTAAAAATCAGAGTTGGGTAGAAATGCTTGTACATTTGAACTGGCATTCTGTGACATTCACACTTTTTGTATTCTTCTATTCTATATTTGTCTGTCTTTATTTAAATAATCCCGCCATTATTCTTCTATGCTTTTGTGACAAGTACATGCAGTAGCTTTTTTGGAGCCACATTTAGGGATTTATTGGTTTTCACAGATTCCAGTGACTTCAGCAGAGCTGTGTTGACTTCTACCTGCTATGGGTTAATCATATCAATGAGACGAGCCTAGTAGAGCTTTTGTAATGGCTTTGGGTTAGCAATGGGCAACTATGACAAGAGAACTGTAATTAGTGCTTCTGTTTTTGAGAGCTTAATTTCACGCTTATTATCTTTTGGGGTTGAAACTTCTGAAACTAGTCCATTGCCCTAGGGTATGCTTCCATGCTCCAAATATTGTTCATAGGCTCTCTTTTGCACACAGGTCTGTGGCACGTGGTTAGTCCTCTGTGAGGAGAATGTACTTTAGCAAATTTATATTTGAATATTTTTCCTTGCAACTGATTTACTTGTTCAATTTCAATTACTAAAGAATTAAATAAGTGGACTGGTGTGTTGTATTATTGTGGGGGGCGGAGCTACTGCTAAGTGGGCAGTGAACAACTGAAGTCATCATAGATGAGTTAGAAAAATCTTCAATAGCTGTCAAGTATTTGGAAAAAGTGGCTGCAAACTTGCATCAGCTGAAACTTTGTCGTGAAAAAGCAAGGTAAGGTACGTGTTTGTAAAGGACTTGGCGTGTTAGAAATCCAAGTGGGAAAATGCCAGAGTCATGGGGTTTGGTTTGGGGTTTTTGGGGGGTGGTTTTTTGTTTGTTTGGGAGGGAATGGATTGTTTGGTTTGTTTTTTTGGAGTTTTGTTTTTGGTTTGGTTTGGTGTTTTGGGGAGGGCGGGTTGTTGTGTTTGGTGGGTTGTTTTTTTTTTTTTTTTTTTTTTTTTGTCTTGGAGACCTTCAAGCCATCATTTTTTGTGATGACTATAAGCATACTTTCAAAAGAGGTATTTTGTAGGTGTTAACAGATAAAAGTTGTGCTATTTCTTAGACTGTAATACAGCAATGTCATTGCACTACTTCGGGGTTACTGAGGATGACCAAAATGCTCTCCCAAGCCCGTCCTGGGCCATTGCTGCCCCTGTGGAGGAACATCTCCGTATCACTGAGGCGGGGGAATTTCAGGAGCTCTCTCCTTCAGCTGCCAGTTGTTTCCATTGTCCGGAGCCCTAAGTGCTGCCGCTGCAGCTGTTCATCTGTGAATCGCCTAAGCAGCCCCAGAGCCTGCCTGCCGTCGGAACGGATGGTACACAACCTAACTAGAATCTGGTTTTGTCTCGGCAGTGCCACACAGCTGTTGTGCGGCCCGGAACGCACCCGGACCGAAGGGCCGCGGCCGCCGCGCGTGTCCCGAGCCGGGTGCCCACGGCGGCTGCGCGCGGCGCGTGAGCTGCCGTGCCGGGGCGGCGCGCCCCCAGCGGCGGCCGGGGGAAGTGCGCCCGCCGCCGGTCGCGGGGCAACGAGCCGCGTCCCGGGCTGCGGCCATGGCCGGGGCGCTGCCGAGCCGCCGCGTCTTCCTCAACCACCTCGACTCTTACTGCGGCCGCAGCATCGGCCAGGTGACCGCGGGGCGGGCCCGCAGCTGCCCCCGGCCGCGGCTTTCTGCCTCAGGCACCTTGTCCCGCCGGGCAGCTCGGGCAGGAGGGCCAGCTGAAATAGCTGCTGAGGAGAGGCACCGGCGCAACTAAAGGGATAGGACGGAGTAAAAATGAGGAGTGAAAATAAAGAGTTAGGAGCAGGAGGTGTGGATAAAGGCGGTGGGGAGAGTTCAGGCAGCAGTGGATGGCTGTGGAGGGCGATAACCAGCTCCCCTGTGAGGTAACCCGTGCCCGAGGGGAGCCGGGCGCGGAGCGGAGCCGTCCAGGGACTCGGCGGCACCTGCGGCTTCGAGGCGTAGGACACGAGTAGAGACAAAACATTTCAGCTGAGGCTGAGCAGTCCCCAAGGTTTTCTCTTCAATGGGAAGCTGTTTCTGAAGCGTGTTGCCAACACCAGGGGCAGGGCTGGTCAGATGGTGCTGGTGCCTTTCGGAGATGACGAGAAGCTGCGTAGGGCTCAATAGATATTTGTATACAAATTACGTGTCTTGTATATTGCAGTATTTAGCCACCTGTGCTGTTGGGGCGACGCTTGAAAGCCAAGATGAAGAAGAGGAGGGAGATGAAAATGGCTCAGATGCTGATTTTCCCAAGGCCTCAGAGGAAGTCTACGAAATAGTGGGTACTCTTTCTAAACCAGAGAGTACTGATCCACTTTTTGCAAGGGAAATATATGCAGTAAGTATGAGTCTGATTTCAGATTGCCTTTAGACAACATTAGAAGTATCGTATGTCACGTAAAATGACCTGCACTAATGAAATGGTCTTTTGTTGGTGCTGGAAGCTGTATATATCTATTTTATTCCTTCTGCTTCCTGCATGTGCCCTGGCTTCCTCTCTTCTAGATCTGACACAGCAAATAGTAAAAGGAAGAAACGCAGACAGAAAATAGATTATGTCTTCTTCATAACTTAAAGAAAAAAAATCTATCTTGTTCATCTACAGCTCTGCCTTCTTTTTCTCTCAAAGCTTATACTTCAAGTATCTCTTGTCCTCTTTTTGTCTCTTATCACCATTTTGAAGGCAGTGGTGCTGGAATCAAAGCTAGTGTCCCTCTTAACTGTTCACTGAAACCACAGCTTTCACTGGCAGCTAATTGAATACTTCCACCTTTGTATAAAGATGTGTATGTCCAGAATTTAATTAACTAATGGAGGCTTGCACTTATGAATGTGATTGCTTATTGCTTGATTTAGTTTTCTGAAACTAGAATTGCCTCTGTCTCAAACTGCTTGTTATAAACTGGTTATTCTTCTTCATATTGAAGAATCTCTTCCAATGTTTGAAAATCTTGATTCAGATGTCTATGCAGCTGAACTGTTCAATGAGGAATTTATGGCTGGTGGTGTTTAGTTTTAACCACTGCTTTTACCCAGTGTTTGCTCAAGTGATACAGACAATCCGCATTTAATAAGAATTACAGGATGCTATTTTGCAAGGAAATGGATATTTTTAAATGTCTTCCCTTTCTAGCAATGGATAGTTGTTTAAAATACCTGGATACGTAGTAGGTATTTTTTGATACTCACAATTGCACTAAAATATGGATTGAAAGTCCATATTTTTCATCTGTGTTAATGTGTACTCTAAATTAGGAATTTCAGTATTTAATTTCCATCTCATCAGCTTGCTGATATCTGACAGATAAAAGTTTGATAACTATCTTATGAATAATTCCAACATCCTACTGTTAGAAAACCACTTTCTATCCAGAAATTGAACTTGAAAAGGATTTTTTTCCCCCTAATGACAGAATTTATCTGTTTTACCCTCAGGTTTCTTCTCGAGAAGTACTGTTAAGCCACTTGCTTGAGTGTGAGATTGTTTTATATAATATCACTGAGGATGCTAGCCAAATTGAGGAGGCAACATGGGCTGCTTCTGGTTAGTATAGCTGTACTTGAACAGAAATTTGGTTTCTATGTGGTCATCACAACTTGCCATAAATGTATAATGAACTTATCAGGGATTCATTGTTCACTTTAATATAAAATTGGGTTCCTTGATGGAGAAGTGTTGCACAAATTATTTGGTTAAATAGCAAGGAACTGTGGAATGAGCTGTCACATTTAGAAGGGAGAGAAGCTGACATGGAATGGTCCAACTCTTTAACTGACACATCTGTGTAGGCAGTAATTTCCCTAAAAAACTGTCAACCATCATCTCATCTATTTGCATTGGGAGGTGGGTAGAATATTTGCTCCTGCGATATTCAAAGAATGTTTAAATATTTTATATAATTATTTTAAGTTTATTTTTCTTAAAAATCCAATAAAAATATTGGTAACAGTCTTTTGGAAACTCTCTTTATTGTTACACCCAAGTTCTAATAAGCAGCTGGAATCCTTTTATGGTGAGAGTGCAATATCATTCTTTATATGGCAGCTAAACTAAATTATGCTTTCCTCTTTATAGTATGAACATAGACAACAGAGTAATTTATGTAACAGAAAATTCATTATCTTGTTTGGTATTAAAATAAACTTTGTTTGCCTTCTGTAGCTTTTTTTTTTTTTTCCTGTCACAAAAACCCCACAATTCTTATTTTGTTTCAGTATTTCAGGAGTCAAGGAAGATGAATCATTTCCTAGTACAGATTGTTTTGTTGGGAATTTTTTCCACACCTACATATTTTGTAATATGTAGGTCTGTGGCAATTATGTCAATTCCCGATAATTTGATTCATTTTATATAAACTCAAAGAGGATTTGCTTAAAAAGACATCCCCATAGAACATTGATATGAGTGTCTATACAAGACCTTTAAATAAAAGCAAAAATACAGGTTGAATAATGCAATTTAAAATAAAATACTTGCTTTCATTTAACAGCTCTACATAACGAAATAAAGACTTTTGCAAAGCAAAAGTTATTCATCCTTATTTCAACAATAATGACCTGGGGAAATACCAAACACCGTGACCCTGTAAGTAATACCAAAGCTTTTTTTTTTTTTAACCAAATGCTGCAATTTAATGAAAAATATTCATTATATTCTATTATACAATATATTTCAGATGGTTACTTCAATGATAGCTAGTAAAGTGAGCAGGTTTTTAGGATTCTTTTACCCTTACTCACTACTTACTGCCAAAATTGCTGGATATAATTCACTGACAGAAAAGTTTAGGCATTGGGCTATAATGATACAGAAAGACATAAGGAGTTGCTTGGTCAAGAGGCAAGACAAATGCTAACCACAATATGCACTGTCTTTCAGTCATTAAAAAAATCCCATGTTAACTGCATATTTAATGAAATACATAATTAAAATAGATACATCTTTATATCAATATATGTGAAGTATTTTCAGGAACCATGTTGGGCACTTTGTAATATGTTATTGCAATTCTCAAATTCAGTTTTACAGAAATAGAGTTTCTCAACCTCATATAATGCTATATATAATAAAAAATAATGTTTTTTTAAAATATGAAAAATAGTTTAAAATCTTTTACTGTGAAATTTGAAACTGAACTAATGACATTTTCAAAATGTTGAAACTCAAGCACCAAATTCAAAACCTTGAAGAATTTCAAATGAAGACAAAGTTAAAACAGATTTCAAAATACTTTTAAAGAACTTCCTTTAACCATCTAGACCTTTAAAAATTGTTCTAAGAAATGCATGTCTGTCACAATTTTTTTCTTCATAGGAAAGTGCTGAGAATCCTTTTAGTGATCATGATTTTCGCAAAAGAAAAGCTCATCCTAATTTTGTGGATTACATAAATGCTGAAAAACACATTTTAAAACTCGGGAAAACTGTATGTATAGAACTCTTCTATTAAAAAGTTGGTTTATGTTCTCATTTTGAGCTTTAGCATAGTAATGGATATGATAAACCATTTGAATAAGTTTTAAGAATATATTGTGGTTTTTATGAATACGAATGATACAAATTCTTATTAAAATATAGCATAGAGAATATAGCATAGAGAATACCATAGTGTCTTTCAAAACCAAAGTGTATGCATAATATAAATCCCTTTTTTTTTTTTTCCTTAGGTAGGGAGTAAATCGTGCTTATCTTAAAAAAATTCTGTTTCTGTGGTTGTACCAGAGACAATCAAAGCTGGGGATCTGTGTGGAAAGATTTGAGGAACATTGCAGAGCAATGGGATATTAGTAATGCTCTAAAGAAAAGCAGCGTATTTAATACCAGCAGCTATGTTAGTTTTGTCTCATTTAAATACTTGGATCTGGCCACACCTATCATGTCCCTGGATAGTTTGTGTTCTTGGAGCAGAGCCTGGCTGACTTTTGTTCCACCCTCTAATTTACTTTAAAATTGTGGCCATAGAGCTGACACAGAATAGCTAAAATATGTTGTCACTTGATATGTTTTAAAATCCCCTCCTTCAGCTTTGCTTGCTTTGGTCTGATTAGACTATTAATCTTACTAAAGAACAGACTATGCCTTTATTTGTACTTAAGAACTATTATTAAATAAATACCAACAGTGGCTCAGGTTACAATTCAGGAAAATGGAAGCTGTTGTCATTAGTGGTGGAGTAGTGAGGAAGTTAGGTAGACAACAAAATACACTGGATGATGAAGGTATCATTTGGTTGTTCTTTTTCTGTGTTAGGAGTCTCCCATAATCAGTATAATTCAATGTCCATCACAGAAATTTATCCAGCTAATAACAGAGTTTATTGTGAAAAGACTTTTCTCTGTTTGGAGCATACATTTGCCATCTTATGCCCTGTTGAGAAAATAGCACTAAAATTATATTCTGTTCTACTCTGGATCTAATAGTACAGATACAAGTAAAGATTTGGTTTACTGCTTGAAAAAGTGGTGGTAAATTGTTTTTTCTTTTACTGTGCTAACATGGATTTATAAGACCATGGGAGAAGTTTCACACTTGTGGTGTTAAAAACGTGAAAATTTTAAACAGCATCCATCAAACCTTGCGTTAACTTCTGCAACCACTTAACAGCCAGATGAATTATTGACTATTTTTTTGAGTAGTCCAAGGCATTGAATCACTACATACCAAAAGTATTTATATAATTAGCTTCTAAGTGTTGGGCTGAACATCTGTTGAGAAGATAGATATGTAGCAGTACGTGATGAAGCAGCTTGAATATTTTCAATACCTATCTGCTGTAGCCCTTTCAAAAGGAGCCCTTTCCCTCCAGAACTCCAGTGTCAGCACCAATGGGTATCATTGACCTTGGATGGTTTCTGTCAGCACTTTGGAACAGGAAGGCTCCAAAGCACCTGTTCCTCCCATGAAATTAGCTTTGGCTTCCTGTGATGGCTGGAGACTTCTGGATTAGTCTTTACTCTTTTCTAAATCCAGTGGTATCTAGGGAACCTACCATCAGTGAAAGAAATTACAGTGTTATTGTTGCCTGTAAAGAACTCAGACACTAGGATTCATCAGTCGTGTCAGGCAGGTAAAAAAGCTCTTGCACCAAGAATAGAAGGTTTTCTAAGCCTTGTTGTGTGTTCAGAGTGCAACTTAATGGAAGTTGTTTCTTAAAGCAATATTCCACCTCTTTTCATTAGAGTACTCGCCTGTTTTTTCATTAAAATTCAGTAACAGTCTGAGAGTTTAAGAGTCTTTGTTTTTTATCACTTGCAGGTTTTTTACCTTTACTTTTGTGGCATCCAGGGCGTTCAGGCTGTGTTGCTTTTCTCGGAAGTTGCAATCTCTGGGGTCCTGCCCAATTCAGAATCCTTGGAGAAATGTCTGCCTATCAAAGGCAGAACAGCTCTTCATCCCCAGCTCTGTTTTCAGTGACATCACAGTTCCCGAATCCATTTAGCCGTGTTTCTCACTTCAATCAATTTACTAGAGCAAAGCAAGCAAACGAGGGTAAAGCAACCACAGCCTAGAACTGACGGTCCCAGCTAGTAAGTGACACCTAGTGGCCTTAATGACCAATACATGAACGTGACATTCCTTACTCGGGACTAAACATGCCGTAAGGAACAGCGACTTGCCTAAGAATTGCCTTATTTTTAAAATTACCTATAGCCAAGTAACGTCAAGTAGTGCCATCCCAATAGGGTGGCTTGTGACACTAAGTAAACTGTTGTTAGAGGAATTGTTAGAGTAACTGTTGTTGGAGAAGCTGTTTTAGAGGTATGTGTTTCGGTGAAATACAGCACTCAGTGCAAAACTGTGGTTTGTCCTCACGTGAGACAGGAGTTAGCACAAGATTCATGGCAGAAAATCCTGTGTTGCATTCTTCTTAAGGGAAATGAGAAATAGCACCTCCTGTACATTCAGAAGAGGCAGGTTTTTCCTGCTAGGAGACAGAAATTACTACATGTCTTCTGGGGCATGTCTGTGGTCTGTCCAGAGCAAGTCCGGGACCTGCTGCTCTTAGCTGTGAACAGTATCTGTCGTGGTATTACCCGAGCAAATGCAGTGTGTGTTAAGATCTGAGTAGTAGGAGATACCTCTCCCAAAATCAAGATGCAAATAAGACCATAAACTGAAGTCAATAATATAGATTTTATTAAACAATGAATGTGAGGTAGGGAGATAGAGAGAAATAAAAAACAGAGGAGAGATATCAAGCAGATGATAGTCACCATTCAGGGATCCAGTGGCGTTGCATTGGTCCTTCTTCATACTGGACTTCTCAGTGATGGGGGTCCCAAGATAGTTCAAAACTTTTCATATTATACATTTTAGCAAACAATGGAATTAATATTCATTGGCTACACAGTTCTCTTAGTCTATTGCTTAAATTATTCCTTCACTTCTAATGCTAATTAGTCCCCTGGTCAGTCTTTCTCTTTTGAGTTGATGGGTCAGCTCAAAAACCCGTTTTGAGTTGGTGGGTTTCTTGGATCAGAAGGCTATGAATTGGTGGTCATGACCTCCCCCTGCCAGAATTACCTTTTACACAGCTGGAGCTGATTTCAGCACACTTGCTGAGCTGGCTTTCCTTATGGCCTGTAAAGTCTGCATTCTTTGTGATCACTATCAGCAAAACATTCTTCTCCCCAAGCTTTGTTAATGTCCCCCTGGGATAACACCCAGACAACTGGACCACCTTTATCTTTTCTTATCGGAAGTTGTGGCTGTGGTGGCTTATCTTAGAGTCCAAGTTCCAGGTATCCACAGGAGGCATATTCCATATCCACAGGGGGGCTTCAGCGATGGTTGGTGGCCACCATTTTACCTGTAACTAGGGGTGATCTTTGTTGGACCATTGATATACATATGAGCAGTTACTTCATTACACTCTTGGCCACAGTGGGAATTCTTGTCCAGATGCATTAACCAGGATGTACTAATCAGATCACCCCTGCCATGCCTGGAGTTAGTGTTATTCTGCTGTAGCTCCCTTCTGTGTTTATCCCATGGCAAAGTCCATCTGTAGCACTAGCAGGGTTTGAAACAGGCAGCTGTCCTTACAGTGTGGAAGCTCTTCTGCTATCTGTAGTGTCTTTTCATTTTAGTGTTTCTTGTGATTAATAATAAGCTGTTGAATTCGGTTGAGTTGAAATAGTCTTTATAACAAAGTTTCACTTTGCAGGTATATAGATAAAGCAGCATACATAAAACACACTGACTTTGCAACTTGTCATGGAGTATATGATGCTTTGCTTATATAATCAAAGATTGCCTAAGACCTACCTTATTTTTCTAAAATACTATAAAGATGATAACAAAAGGTTCATCCCCCCCCAAAAATAGTAGATCCCAAATCTGCACATGTGTTCCCACTTCTGATGAACGCAGATTCTTTTACATTGTATGATGGAGATATATAATGCCTAGGATCTTTACAGCCTGAGAATGATTTAATAATTTGTTTCATCTTAAAAATTGCAAAGTGACAATTCAAAAAACTTATTTGAAAGTTTTTTCCTTTCAGATGATTTAAAAAACTTTTTTTCCCTTCTGTATAACCATCCTCACCATTGATACAAACAGTTACATGTATATCCAAACAGACAAGCAAATTTATGACATTGCACAATAATGATCAGCCAAAAATAGGTGGGTTAATCATGATGTGTGGTTAGGAAAACATTTAAATAGTTCAAAGATTTTTTTTTTTCATTGTGCATCAAAATGAAAGTAAAGAAATTGTAAAATCAATGAATTTCAGGTTGTTTTTTTCCTTGAAAATAGGAAGCAGAAGCATGAGTTATCCTCTTTACTTAATTGATTTACATAACTTCCAAATTTTACCTCGTAATTTTATTTTAATCTTATAATTTTGGTTCCAATGTACATGAACTTTTTTTGTTTTTTTAGGAATAAATAATAATATGACTCAGGATATGCAACACGATATGCAACAATTGATCTGGTTACAATTTGGAAGTGATACAGTTTGCACACTTTGTATCTTCAGTGTATATGTATTCAAGAGTCAGTGTAAACCTGTATCCCAATTGCTGTACCAGATTTTAATAAAAACTTCCTTGCTTATTTCACTTTACAGAACAAAGAAAAGTTTTCAACTTACGTTGTTGCCTCGGGACATCAATATGGAGCTGAGGAAGATCTCTTTCACTACTTTTTTAAGGTAGACATCCAGCTACATTTGAAAGATCATTTAGTTTCTAGGGGCAAACTGCACTGGAATTGAATACATTTTTAGCAGCCTTGCTATAGTAAGCTTAATGCTTTCATGAGCAGAACCCTTTATTTGATCCTTTTGAAATATTTAAGCTGCATTGGAAGTGGTTTTCACTTTTTTGGCTCTATTTTTTCTTAGATATTTCTCTGGTTTTTGAACAGCATCTCCATATGTACTTTCCAGTGAGAGCATGTCATGTCATGTAAATGGAATCCAGGGAAATGTCTTTCTTCTCAACATTATATCAAAAGCATAATAAAAGTTTCCTTCCCCCCTGCCCACCCCCACCCCCCCCCCAAGTAAGCATTTTTTGGGGGGGGTGATACAAAGTAATACTTCTCAAGATTAAAGAATAGTCTTTAAATAACCAAAAAAACCAACAAACAAACCTCTTGTTTTCAGTAGGCTGGCAATCAGTATTTCTCAAGAATGGTCTCTGTTCCTGCAGTTCTATTAGTTATTCAATAAACTGAACTTTAAATCTTAAATATGCAGATTTGACTGGTAATCAAATGTTCCTTGTTTAGCTGTAGTTAATGGTAACCTTTTTTTCTCACTTTATTCTCTGTATTTTCAGTTATGTTGGCTTGGTGAAACTCCTGTAATACCTGTTTTTGGAGATGGAGACAATATTATTCCAACCATCCATATTCGTGATTTAGCAATGTAAGTGGAAAAAGAGTTCTCTGAACAAAAACTGATACCTAGCTAGATTACAAATCCAAATCTGCTAGAGAGTACTGCAGCTTTTAAATTGGGTGGGTTGGTTTAAGGTCACTCTTAGGCCCTTTTAACTGAGTCAAACAGACTTTTCAGTTTCTTTGAAAGCAGATGTGCCTTCTAGAAAACTTATCTGACTGTTGCACTGGTACTTTGCTTTTAATAAATGACGAGTCATGCTCAGTCTAGAGTGTGATACCAGTTAACTGGCACAGAACTGGAAATGGATTATGTACTCTGCAGCAGACTAAGACAATTTCTCCTACAGGTATAGCTTTTTATTCTTTTGACTTCTTTCCAGTAAAAATGTGTAGTTGTGCTTCTTCATTAAGTAAAATATATATATGAAAATGTCATGCTGTGAAACGTTCTGCAAGAATTTGTAGACGCTTGGTACCATTTCATGAAATGCATTTAACAAGGGAAGCCCTGGATGCCTCTCCAAATACCAGCCCGGGCTGTCCTTGCTATGTTTCAGGGTGTTGCAAAACATAGCAGACCACAGGCCAGACTTTCAGTATATACTTGGAATAGATACATCGATGCACACACTTGAAGAGTTAGTAAAGGTAAGAGAGTATATAAAAATAAGAGATTTGAGTTTCTTTTTGTTTTTTAGTATATCTGTATGTAAGGTTTTAAAACTCTGCATTTTACTGAAGTAGAAGTTCCTAGATCTTCCTGAATTATCCTGAGTAGTAAATTACATGGAAGATTATTTTGAAATCCTCTAAGACTTCTGCCCTTTAAACAAAATAGTCACTTGATTTTGCAGAACTAATTTTTGCAGTATTATCATTAACTTAAATAGAAATTTTGCCCAAGAAAGTTATGGAAAATTGTTATGGGATTCACAGAACTGTGATTAGATGCTCAGTCTTTACCATGCGTTTCCCTTCCTGTTGTGGAAGATACTTTGTTTTTCCAAGAGTTTTGAAATTAAGTCTGAATGACACTGGCAAACTACACACTGTAACAGCGAGAGTCAACTCATAGGACACTTGCTCACGTAAATGAAGTAAAAGTTACATAAGTACCAAACATAAGAGCCCGTTGTTGTTGTATCAGTGTTTCATGAAACAGGAGACTCACTAGAAGATGAAATTTGTGCTTTGGTTCAAGTAGGCACCCAAAAGAGAGTGGTTGGTGTCCTTTCATGGGTATGTGGTTGCTTAGAAATGTGAAATAGAGGGTGGAAGTAAGTGGACAGTTTTGGGGGACAGGAATTCACCAGTGAAGAGGATGCTACAGAGAGTTGCTTTAGCAGGAGTTGTACCAGCCCAGGGTAAGACTGGAAAGGTGCATGGGAAAGAAACACCTTGAGAGTTATAGTTAAAAATAGCTGGAGATTAGAAGACTGTTTGAAAGGAACATTATATATGCCTTTTCTATGCTTACTTTCATTTAGCTGTCCACTAAGTTACATCACTGAAACCTGAATGCTGGATTATTTGATCTGATGTTGTTACAGACCAGCTTAAACCCAAAAGAGCAAAGAAAATTAAGTCTCTGTATATAAAATGAAAAGAACTTTGAAGGTTCAAAATATACCCCTAAAATGTGACTAAAACCAAGAGAGGTTTGATGTTGGTGCCAAAAATTTGATAGATTTTATTTGATAGTAAAAGAGGCAAAGAGAGGGGGAAAAGGGAGACAGAGAGAGAGAGAGAGAGAGGGAAAGAAGGAAGGAAAGAAGGGGAAAAAAAGAAAGGAAGGAACGGAAGGAAAGAAAGAAAAAGAGAGAATTCATTTTGTGGGGACAGGAAGAGAATGACAAGAGTTAGGTGGAAGCATATCACCCATTCGAGGGTCCCAACGATGTCTCGTTGCTTTCCTCCATCTGCACTTCTGATGGTGAGGGTCCCCTCCGCCATGGCAGAGTGTAGAATCCAGCGGGTTAAAATACACTGCAGGTGGGATCACTGAGGTGCCTCCCTTGCAGGGGGCCGGTTTGATGCAGTCCTTCGCAACACTGAGGAGCTGTAGCCTCATGCTGCAGTGCTCTGATGCAGGGTCTTGGGGAGCATTTGATGGGCCATGACACCCCTTGTGCTGTGGATAAGCTTTTCCCTGGGTGAAAGGCCCCCCAGCTGAGCTGGTCTGCACAGCGGAGGATGGACGTCCAAAACCTTTCAGCAGACGCTTTTTCGCTGCACACCCCAGACGTCCCCCAGCCCCAACACGCACCTTTTGGTGACAGGGTCTGGCAGCTGGTAGCCCTGGGGCTTCAGTCACCGCTCAGAAGGTGTTGGGCTTGTGCTCTGTGAATGTATCCTTTTTGCCCAGCCGTGAGTTGTTACTTTATCTATCTTCATCAGTGAGCGGTCCGGGGCCTTAGTCCGAGCACCATTCAGGGTGTGGTGGTCTTCACTGCAGCCTTTATAATACTGTCTTTACTATAATAGGCAAAGTCCTTCATGAAAATGCTTAAGTCATAAACTTAAGCATAATATTTCAGTCTCCAACAATGATCTGTATAAATGTTTATGATTTTATGGAAAGTAGTGGGATTTAAATGTATTTTAAAGGGCTGTAGGAGTAACTAACAGGTAGACTTTCTGTCTAATGATGAAATGCAAGTTGTATATAGGTACTTATCACTGGCATTGATCTGAAAACCCTTCCCAATTGTTAATGGAATGAAATACCTCAGAACTTCCAAACAGATCTTAACCACTAGAAATTTATTCATACATTTAGGAGCTTTATAATATTTTCTATGGTTTTGGGTTGTTTGTTTTTGTTTTTGGGGTTTTTTTTATTACAGGTACTAAGGAAGAAGTGTTACTTAGCAATCAAAAGCTATTTAATACTAACATTAAAATTAGTATATTGTTCTTAGATCTATTTCAAATCAGTATCCTGATTTTCCAGGCACAGTGTAACATAAAATTTTAAGCACGTATTTTATCCACAGGAATCCTGTTCAGTTTTGGTTTTTTTTTTGGTTTGTTGTTGTTTTTTTTTTTTCCTAATAATCTGATTTGTTGCACGGTTTTGGTGTGGGTTTTTTTTTTTTTATTGGTTTGTTTGTTTTTCTAATAGTGCATCAGTAAAAATGTTGGACCAGGAAAAATCGAGAAGGTTCCTGCAGCAAATGCATTCCTGAGCAAAGAGCTAACAGTCAGTACTTTTCTTTCTTTTATTATTTCAGGAAAGTTTTTAAACTTAAAAGTGTAGTATAATGAAATATATTATTTCTTGTTTCTTTATTTCACCAGAAAAATTTAGCCCCAAAATATGCTTAAAAATATTTCAAGTGAGTTTAAATTTGGAAAATGAACAAAGTAAAATCTAGCTATCATAAACCACAGAATTTTGAAGGGTTACAGCCTCATCTAAAAGAATAAAACACTGAAGCTCTGTTGTCACTGTTTCCTTAGCCTATGGGAGTACTCTAACAAAATCTAAACAAAATGATAAAAAGAACCAAAATAAAGTTTATAATCCAGTGCTGCTAGGGCTGTTGAACACAGAATACATAAATTACGTTGTATTCATCTATTTATCTGTAACGAACTGTTCATAGGATAATAAGCAAAATATGGCCCAGATAGTTTTAAGATGGTACCTGATAAATTTATGAAAGAGATGATTCCTTGCAATTACATGAAAATTTTTCATTGCACAGAATAATTGTTTAGTGTTCCATGTTCTACTAGATCATGAGAACACTCAAATACAAATATACAGTGAAAATAAATATGTTTAAAATCTTAAAATATCTGCTTTGCTTTGTATGCTTCTTTCCGAACGTTTAATTCTTTCTATTCTCCCCATACATTCTGGTCTCTTGGTCCAGCTGTTCTTTTAACATGCATAGCTTAAGTCTGTAAATAAACATAGCTTTTCTCCCTCAGCAAAAGCAATTGGATATGTTGTTTGTGAACCTGCGAATGGAACCTATTTATCTGAAAGAGAATTTCAACATTAAATGGGTCGCTGAGGAAGGACTGATAGAGAACATTGTACAAGTCGTCACAGAATACAAGCAAACTCGAGGATTACTGGTAATACTTGGGATATACTATTTTAAACTGCCTTTCTTCTCTCTTTGTCCCCAATAAAAATGGTTATATAAGCACAAGTCTTAAATTAATAAGTAAAAATTCATAGAAGATGGATGTAGATGCAAAATAAGTGAACATAAAATTAAATTGAAGAAGTTAAATAAGAGGCAATAGAAGTTTAAGAAATAGTGACTGAGTTTTATTTCCTTTATGCCTTAAACTGAAATTCTGTAAATGCAAATAGCTCCATAATGGAAACCTGCTATTCTGAAGCTAGTTTCTTTATGCAGTATATGGCATATTTGCCTCAGGAATGCAATAAGTGTATCTTTTATTTAAGTTTTTTTGTAATAGTCAACAGTTAGGTTAGTATTTTATGCCTTGTATACATTCAGTGAGTGTGGATATTCCAGTGCAATATAGCCTTCATTTTACCCTGCTCTGTTGTGTAACTTACTGGGCAACTTCACTATGTTAGCTTAATATTTACAACTTCTGTATTCAAATGTATAGGTTACTTATACAAGAAAAATGCTTGTTTACATTCTAGTATTGATAAAGCTGTTCAGCATGTCTATATCTGGTTAAAACTTTGCATAAGAGTTCAGGGCATGAAAAATATGAAGCTACTAAAGTTTAAAGTTATTTATTGAAAGTCCCTTCATAGCTCTGAAAGTATTATCAAATCTGCATTTGGGTTAAACTATTGCATCTAAGTACATAGGGCATCTAAATAAAAAAAACAAAACAAAACAAAACAAAACAAAAAAAAAACCAGCAAGCAAGGAGAAGGAAGCCTAACTAGACTGTGTCTGCCACTACTCTATGGCAGAGTTTGTACTGACACATTTACTAAATTAAGATAGGCACTTTATTAAGTATGATTTTGAGTTTCTTGCATAACATATTTAATAAGTGTATACTGAAATCCTAATTACACTTACTCATCCTCAGGCTAGGTAGAGCCTGAAATGAGACATGACTTAAGATTGTGATGGATCTGGAACTTTTGAGGTCAAAATAATAATTTTGATGACAGTAACTCTACCTCAATTGGGAAGTAGAACGATTGCATGTTTATAGTAGAATATCTGCTACCGCATTCTAATATTCACTGCATCCTATCTATGGGATTGAATTTTGTCTCTTTGGATTATTCAAACATTAACTAGCCAAAACAAACTGATCTGTGAGTTTACTAAATAGAAGCATGCTTTTTCTGCAACAGTAAATTTCTTCACTTAAGTAACTACATTACTCAAGACCTGTGGGTGATAAAGAAGATATTCATCAAGAAATAAATAAATGAGTAAAACAAAAAACATAGTTTTAAGTACAGTTGCTATTTCCTGTTAGTCATATTAAAAATATTGTTGCTTTTACATAAAATATATGCTGTTTGAATAATGTTATATCTTTATCCTTTTTTCCAGCCTCTCAAAGTTTGCATTCATGGTCCTCCTGCGTCTGGCAAATCTACCATTGCTAAGGAGCTCTGCAACCACTACAAGCTACACTATGTTAGGACAAATGATGCAATTTCTGAAAAAATTGCAGATCTGGTGTGTTGCTGTTTTCTAATATTCCTGTTATTTTAATTTCTCTGATTTTAAAATGTTTGGCAGCATTTAAAAATTACTTATAATCCCATTATTTTAGAATGAAAATGTCTTTCAACATACTGATCATCTCTGGCAGTTGCACTGAGATCTTTTTAGAGAATGGAAGTTGCTCAGTATCTCACTGCTCATAGGCAAACACAAAAGGATTTATTTATTTATTTATTTATTTATTATTAAATCTGTGTATAAAATGAATTTGGTAATGGAATTTTGGAGACAATTCATATCTCTATTCTTGTCATCAGGAGCAAATTGTGGCTAAAGAACGTGACAGGGTGGAAGTAGAAGGAGAAAGAGAAGGAGAAGATGTACAGGAGGAGGAGGGTGAAGATATAGAAGCAGCAAAGGAATTATTAGAGGCAATAAAAGAAAACATGAAGAAGCACAGAGGTAGGAAGTACAAAGCACAATGATGGGATTCAGGTAGCTAATGCAACTCTATGCAAATGGAAATCAGGAAATAAATTTCTGGTCTAGACTTTTACTTCCTATTAAAATCAAGAATCAGTTGGACAAGGGAGAGGAAGTATAATGAAGTGTTTATGAGTTGAGATAAAGACAGGGAGAGATCAGAGTACTGTCACAGGGAAAACAGACCTGACTTGGGGAAATTACTTAAATATATTAGCAATCAAAATCAAAGAACCCACCCCTCCCTTCTCTCCTGAATATCACTTTATTCATGATTCTTTGCTTCCTCCCACCAGCAGCACAGGGAGATGGAGAATAGGGGTTATGGTCACTTCATCATATGTTGTTTCTGCTGCTGCTTCCTCCTCTGGGAGAGGAGTCTTTTCCCTGCTCCAGTGTGGGGTCCCTCACACAGGAGACAGTTCTCCATGAACTCCTCTAGTGTGAGTCCTTCCCATGGGCTGCAGTTTTTTGTGAACTGCTCCATTGTGGGTCCCTTGCACTGGATGCAGTCCTTCAGGCACAGGCTGCTCTAGCACAGGTCCCCCATGTGGTCACAAGTGCAGGCAGCAAATCTGCTCTAGAGTGGGCTCCTTCTTCATGGGTCTACAGGTCCTGCCAGGAGTCTGCTCCAGTGTGGGCTGCCCATGGGATCACAGCCTTCTCGTGGACATCCACCTACTCCCGAGTGGGCCTCCTCCATGGGCTGTAGGTCGATCTCAGCTCTCCCCTGGACCTCCATGAGCTGCCTGGTGACAGTCTGCTCACCGTGGTCTGCACCACAGCCTGCAGGTGGATCTTTGCTTTGGCACATGAAGTGCCTCCTCCCCTTGTTCTTCACTGACCTTGGTGTCTGCAGAGATGTTTCTCTCACAGATTCTCACTTCTGTCTTCCCTGGCCACATATGCTTCTGCATGATGACTTTTTCCCTACATAGATATTTTGTCACAGAGGCATCGCTATCATCACTGACTGGCTTCAATTTGGTCAGCAGCAGATCCATCTCAGAGCCATCTGGCATAGGCTCTCTTGGACATGGGGGAAGCTTCTACCAGCTTCTCAGAGAAGCCACTTCTGTAGATCCCCTCGCTAACAGAACCTGTCCACACAAATACAATGCAACCATACACCTTGAATATTAAAAGTGATATATTTTTAAAATATTTTTGTGCTTCTTTAATTTCTACTTCAGATTTTTAAAATAATGTCATGCTTTCTTAGAGCAGAGAACATAAACTTACATAACATAAAGTAAAAAGCTGGTGAAACATGCTTTTGTCAAATAAAAGTATTCTAGTAAAAACAAGTGCATGCTCATACGAAATTGTGGAGGTTATTTAAGAACCTCATACATCATTAGAAATTAAGTACTGTTTATGGAAGCCTGAAAAGAATTTTAAAGTCTGCAGGCTGAAAAAAGCATCCTTGCTGAAAAGTATTAGTTACTATCTGTATATGAATAATGCCATGTAGTTTTGGTCTTAGTGCTTAACATTTTCCATATGGCATAAAGTGATCCCCCTTAAAAATGCAATCTGTTGCTCAGGGTGTACTTGATTTGGATCTTGTGTATCTGCAAAGAAATGAACTTCTTACACACCTGGAAGCTCCAGTAATGAGATCTATGGCAGCATCTCTTCTGCATGCTTTGATGTGTTGTTTAAAATAACAATGGCTTTTAAAATAGTTACATACTTTCATGATTAGAATGGTTTATAAATATCTAAGACTTTTAATAGCCAAAGCAAAATAAAGTAGGAAACTGGAGTTAATGTTTGCAAAAAGACAAAAAATCAGGTCTAACCTGACTTTTTCCTCCTATGTATTTTCTCAACAATGTAGGACAAGTAAATAAACCAATTCATATCTCAGCCTGTCTGAAAATGAAACTTGTAGATCCTACTTCACATCTTTTTTTCAAGACTATCTTTAAGTCTTATTGTAAAATGAAAATAGAAAATTATTGGTTTTATGTGATTTTTTCTGCAAGTATTTTTACTGCTTCTATTAAAATTTGATTGTAGTATTCAAAATAAAACTAACTTCATGTTTAGATCATTAAAGTACTAATATTTTTATCTTTGTAAACACAAAGGTAGTTTTATTTTGTATCTACAACTTAATATTCCATAGATTGCTGATAATGCATAATATATAAATAGTAACTCAAATATTTAACTTTTTAGGGTCTAAGTAGAAGAAAATGTATTAAAATGTACTAAATGTTAGTAAAATAATTTCGAATCTCTTGGTACCTATTAACCTTCTTTATCTTAGGTCATTTAACTGATGAGTATCTTATTCAAATTATGAAGGACAAGCTCATGTCTATGCCTTGTAGGAATCAGGGATATGTTTTAGATGGGTTCCCAGAGACCTATGAACAGGCGGTGAAGCTTTTTAAAGGTACATACTCCTTGGTTTGGTTTTGTTGCTGCTTTTGTTTTTATTGCTGCTGATGTTGTCATTATCATTATTGTTCTCAGAGCCATACTACTTGAGTGCATCAGCACTCTAATGACTGCAGTGCAAGATACAAAACAAACCTTTGTGATGTGTGATTATTAGAATGTAAAAAATACTGTAATGCACATTATTTAATTTTTGCACAAGATAATTTTTAGACTAACTTTCCTTGTAAAGTAAAAAGTAAATGCATAATCATGGAGGATACTTTCTTGTCCAGTGTCGGTCTACTGCACTTGAGCAAGCTCTACAGCAGAATTTCTTTGTAATGTTTAAGGGCTACTGAATGAGGGGATCCAGCCAGTGCATGAATACATATTTTGTGAGCCATATTAGACTGTATTTATTAGATGAGCTACAGTACATATAACTTCAGAGAAGCTCTGCAACACACATTTCAAAATGTGAGCAAGCACTGTCTGTACATTAAGGCCACGAATCATCTTCATGTTTAAATTGCAACTGAGGTTTGAAGGTACAGAAAAAAAGCTTAGTATGGTATTCTGCAAATGGTCACGCTCAGCTGATACTCTACAGGCTGTTTTACTGACTATTCATAACAGCAGACCCTTAGTGGCAAAAGCCATTTTGACCATAGAGTTATTAAATATTTTTACTCACTGCTCTGAGCCTTGTCTCTATTTTTTACAGAATAATTTATTGGGCAGGAGGAGAGGCCACAGATATGACAAAATTTTTTAAATTAGACATATTTAAAAAATGTGTGTACATGTACATACATCTGTGGTATAGGCAAACAATTACTAGTGTCTCAAGATACAATTCTGTGGTGCTTGGCAACATGAATTACTTACTGAATTCTCTGAACTGGTGCCAAAGTTAGATTAATTTCCAATTATTAGTATATTTTGGATATTTGCAAACCTGTGTTTTATTTGGCACATTTTAGCCAATATCCTGACATTGTTACTTCAAATGAAAATGCCAATAAGTTCTTACTTTTGTTTTAGTGGAAGATGATGAGGATGAGGAAGAGGAAGAAGCAAAAGGCAAAATGCCTAAATTTAATGAAATAATCATACCTGGTAAGTTTGATAGATTTCTTTTTCAATAAACTGAGGAGTTTTATTTTCTAATTAAATAAACTGAGGAAATATTGCTGCCACCAACAAGAAGTCTAAAATACCATTCCATCTGTTCCTATTTAATTTAACTTTTAAAAAAGTGTTTTTCATGTAATGTTGCTGCCCTCATATTTAAAAGTGAACAATTAATCATGGAATCATTTAGGTTGGAAAAGACCACTGAGAGCATCAAGCCAAACCATTATCCCAGCACTTCAAACTCCACCACTAAATCATGTCCTTAAGTGCCACATCTCCATATCTATTAAATACCTCCAGGGATGGTGACTCAATCACTCCTCCAGACAGTCTGCTACAATGCTTGATCACCTTTTTGTTGAAGAAGTTTTTCTTAATTAAAAGGAAAGATTTGGTTAAGTTTCTGGGTTGGTTGGTTGTGTTTTTTTGTGAAAATCCCATCAACTGTTGGCCGATAACAACATTAGTGGCTGTCTTGTTGTGATTACAGCAGCTCAATGGAATAAAAATGTAATGAATTTGTTATGCTAGGAGCTAAAAGAGTGGTTTTCATCTATGTAGAAATTGCTTTATCCTGCTATTTTTGCTTGATTCCTTTGGAAATTTTGTATATATTCAAACAACATGTTCTTCTTCACAGAATTTGTTTTTTCTTTGACTGCATCTGATGAATTCCTTATAAACAGAGCAATAAATCTACCAGAGATTGAAGTTGTTGGAACTCATTATACCGAGAAACACTTCCTGCAAAGTCTGAAACACTTCCGCAAGTTAAATACCGACGATAAGACAGTTCTCAACTATTTTGATGAACTTGAAATACATCCTCAGTTTATTGGTATGGAATAATAAAATTAGTAGATATAATGTGAATAAAAAATGTTTGTTCTTACAAATTTAACCCTTGCAAAAAATCGAAGAGTAAGTGTCCATATATAAAAAGTATTTTATTAACATTGCAGAATACATATACAACAAGCAATTAATTGTATACCTGCAAGAAATGTTCTTTTACGGTTAACCTGTTTCTAAAATTTGAGGTGTTAGTTGTTCATTTTTGTAAGGTTAATTATTAAAATAATTTTATATCTTAGCTTACAGATCTTTCCACTGGCATCCTTTCAGGTACGTGTAAGAGTATAATTTCATGGACATAAACATTATGGTTCCTCATATTTTTTCTTTAGACTTTTCCTAAGATGCTGTTGTAGTCCACAAAAATCAGAATCATTACCTGGTGGACAACAAACTGATAATTACACCCTGAAGAGAGGCACTGATTGTTTATTTCAGAGTTGTGCTAATCTCTGTGCTTGGTGCTACTCCACAAATCAAAGACCCCTACTATCAAAACTTTTCCCTATTTACACATTTTACCAAACAAAGGATTAGTGTTTGTTGGCTAAATATTACATAGTTCTCCTATTAATTAGTATACAATCTTCTATTGCATAATTATTCTCTTGCTTCCCATGCTCAATGTTTCTCTTCTTTTGGGTCAGTGGGTTTCTTGAGTAGGTGGCCCTTGAGTATGTGGTTGTGATTTCCTCACTGCTGGCATTAACTTTTACCCAGCTGGAGCAGATTCCAGCACAAATTCTGAGTTGACTTTATTCGTTTCTTCCTTATCTTGGGTGTTCCACCAAATGTTCTTATGGCCTGTAAATTCTGCACTCTTTGTGTCCACTATCAGTGGTAGTTAATGACCCATTGGTCTGAGATCGTTGAATCTTGTCCAGGCCTAAAGCTTAACATGGTAATTCTACCAACATATAATTTGTTTTTCAAACACCTGCACATCATTTACAGCTTGCTGTCTGTTTCATGGGTTAAATCTGCCTTCTTCTTGATCAAGCTTGAAAGTATACAAAGATGAAACATCAAAGAACATAATTTCTTAATTTCCATAATTTTCCATATTTTGAAACACCGTGGAAATATGTGGGTAATCTGTAAATTAAGAAGCATTTAAGAAAAGTATTAGAAATTAAAAGTGGATGGCTGAATCCATTTTGCACTGTACCTGTATGTGAGAAAACTTGTCTTCCCTACATACTATCTAGAAAATTATGATCACTGGGAAATCTTGAGAAGATAACTATAATCTAATTATTCAATGCCAGTGAGATTAGAGTGACAGCATTCTAAAAAAAATGTGGGTTTTTGTGAGGAGAGGAAAGAGAAGAAGGGTGAGACCTCTGCAACTAAGATCAAACTGCTGATATTTGGAATATTTATTTCAGATGAATTATGAAAAGTTTATTGTTCAACCCCCTTAGCTATAACTGATTTTCCAAGTTTTTTATTTATTGTCAGTCATGGAGATTATTTTGGAAATACGATATATGTGTTGTTAGGAAGTGTAGTAGTGGGGAAAAACAGTGAGTTAGTACAATTATTTTAGAATTGAGGAAAATCTACTATGGAAAGTAAATGTATGCAGTGGCAAATATTAAGATCTGATGTCATCAATTGGTCATATTCTTCTCTTATACACTTTCAGATATGCAAGTAGAGGCACTGTTAAAGAATTATGCCCAAAGATTATTTTTAAACTGTAGCCAATTCCAAATATAGAAACTCATTTGCCTACTGATTTTAATTATTGCGGTATCACAACTGTGATGTACTAGATGATTTTCACATTGTGTGTAGAGCATTGATTCTCATGATCAAATGAGCATCATTTTTAGATCCTGTTTGTCTCAGAACTGTCTCTTTACCCATGTTTACGTTCCTGGTTGTTACCCACAGAAATATGCAGGTGTGTTGCTTTTCCTGTAAAATGGTAGGAACTGATTACAAAGATAACCACTGGGGATCCTTCAGCTCAGCCAACACCCCTCCATTCTAGTCGATGTTCCAGCTGGATTTTCAAATGCATAGAATTAAGTAGAAATGGATTTAATCAGGGACCCAACTGCTTTCACAGTCATATTCTGAAGAAGGGGATAAAAATTATGCTTGATTTGTTAAATATTGTTTCAAAATACTAAAACTTTTCTTCCACCTTAAATTTAAAAAATCATAACATATGGTTTTATGTATCATTGTTATGATTATTATTTTTTCTTAGTCTGAAATATGATTAGTACAAAGGAGTGGGCTTCAAGATTCTGGAACTTCGACTTTGCTTTGATGACTCACTGTATGAAGAATGCAAGTTGGATATCTTGTGTCTCCTTTTTCTCATTTGCAAATTGGGAATGGTGACAACCATGTTATATTGTATACAAAAAGGCATGTTAAAGTTGCAACAGCAATTTCCTTTGAAGATCTTAATTTATGAGCTCCTTCTCCAGTGATTTTTCCTTTCAACTAGCACCACTTCTCACTTAATTTTTCATTTTAAAAGGCATTAGTTTTTGAAGATAAATATAGTTAATTATGATTGCTGTAAAGTGTACATTGTACTCTTCTGTGGCCATCTAAGAAAAAAATGCAATCTTTGAGACCTCAAATTCCACATTGATACCATTCCTAGCAATACTTTAAATTACTACAAAAGTGATTTTCACTGTAATTTGTATATCCAGATGCAGCTAAAATTGTTGAAATTATGGGCTGCTTGCCAGAGCAGATTGCTTTAATTTGTAATACTTAGGAATGTAATTCCTAATTTTTTAAATGAAGAAGCTGTAAAATAAGTTTTAACACATAGAATTATATTAGTTCCCTCCTCAACTCATGATCAGAGTTTGGATTTGAGGTCCAAATCACAAACACTTTAAGTCTTGGAAAAATAGTGTCAGTTAGTATTTGAAAGTCTGATTCTGCCGGAATCGGTGATTAGAAAGAACTGGAAAAGTGCTTTGCCAATGACTTTCAAAACAACTTCCTGAAGAATTATGAAGCAGGGGCTAATGGATTCTTATCCAAATCCTCTATTCTAATTCTTGTTTTTGCCTCCATCTGCGTGCTCTCCTTGCCCATTGCTGTGCTTTTAGACCCTCCATTTCATGCCCCTGAACAAGCCCTTTACCTCTGTATTCTCCACCTCAAACACCCACTTTTCTTTTTTTCCATGTACATTCCTGTACTGTTTCTGCCTCCCCACACTGAATGCATACAGAAACTAGATAGCACTGGAAAAAGTCTTCATTCTTCTGTATTTTTTCTTTTTCTTCTTTCTTGTCAAATTTAATGTGCAAGTCACTTCCAGAAATTAAAAGGGGAGAAAGAATAAAACAAAAGATAAGTTGCTGTTCAGTCTTTGTTTTCCTAACAACCTATTGTGTAGCATTCCACAGGGAGAGAAGGACAAAACTCATGGTTTTGTGCATTTGGATAAGTTGACATAAGACTGATGTCAGGAGCATCCCTGAGAGTTAGTAGTTGACCTCTTTTTTGGGTTTCAAAACATCTTTGGGCAAGATGTAATTATTAAACAATAGTTGTAAAAATTATTTTAGTATGTTTCTTCCTTGTATCATCTTAAAAGGCAAACCATTTTAGCTGAAACTGATATAGAAAATCAGACTTAGAAAACTTCATTCTATATAACAAAAATTGATGCTTATAAGCAATTGAAAACAGCATAAACACAATATATTTTCAAGTCTTTCGTAATAATGGACAATAGTTGACAGAAGCCTTGAAACAGTTCTCTCTTGTATTGTTTAAAAGATATAGCTGTATATGAAGATTTTGAGAACAGTCTTACTGTTTCAAAGATCATCAAAGATATTGGAGAACCTCGGAATTATGGTTTGACGGATGAAGAAAAGGAGGCTTTGGAACGCCAAGCAGCTGAGGAACGCATTGCCAAAGAGGCTCAAGAAAAAGCTGAACAAGAGCATAGGGAAGCTAAGGAAAGGGAAGAAAGAATGGCAAGATGGGAAGAGTGGGTAGGTTCATATGTATTTTTGGGAAAGCATTATTATTTATGTGTTTTAAATGGCTTCAAGTAATCTGTTATCTCAATACACTTGGGAAGCATAGCATAAATTCTCTCACTCCTTATATCCTACTTTAGGTCTGGGTTAGGCTAACTTCACAGTGCATTTTGAAGACCATCTTACAGAATACAGTGTCTTTTTTATTACTAACATAGCAATTTTTTTTGCATTTTTGTGTCAGCATGTCTTTAAAATAATTTTATTGTAGTCTTGTTTCTGCTGCGCTGTAACTCTTCTATTTTAGCATTTATAAATGTCTACTACCATCAATGGAGATTTTCCTTGCCAAGTCTAATAGGACTTTACATTTTGCTCAGTTTACTACTAAGCACCTAAGTCTTAATTATCAAACTAGATTTTTAACTCACTACTCACGCAATATTCCAGCCTACATTTCAGAAAAGTTTCTGAGCCCGCGAGAACACACGTTGTGAGTTGAGTACTCGGTTCAATAAGGACTACCCGATGCAGTCTGAAGGATGGTTTTTGTTTGCTAATAATCTAACAAATAGTTGGTATTTAGGCTACCTGACCCCAAAAGACTTGCATGTGATGCTTTTTCCTTATTTGCTTTGCCACACCCAAGGACATGTTAGCTAAATGACCTGAAATGCATACTGTAAGAATGTTGTTGTTCACAGGTCGTTTAACCAGAAGGCAAGTCTATTGTCTTCCTTTAGAGCTATTTAAAGCAAACTGACCATTCCATAGAGAAGTTATTTTCTTATATTTGAATGCCCATACACATCTATTATATATATGGGTAATAATATGCTGAAATTACTGACTTTTAAAGAAGCATTTACATTCCTCTGATGTTGGCTTGTAAAAAAGAGTTTTTTAATCTTTGATTATTTATAGCTTCATTCAACAGTAAACAGCATTTTGTACCCTGTAAAATTTGTAAGGAAAGCTAACACACTTCAGCTAGATTCAATCCAAGCCATCTACCCCTAAAAGTGCAAACTGCATTAATCGAAGCTGAAGTAGATGTTTAAATAAAACATTTAAGGTTATCCTTTTAAATAGGCAGATGATCAGGAAATCTAAGCAACTGTTTATTTGCCCTTGACAATGTCGATTATCTGCTGTCTCTGAGTAGCGGCCAAAGAGCACTTGTAAAATTTTTTCAATAGTGCTCCTGGATTGAGTGAATAAGGTAAAAATTGGTTATCTATTTTATCTGAGCATTGCTTTTGTGTTATGCCTTGAGTATAGAAAAGCAGTCTTCAGAGTAGCATCTGTTTGCTGTATCTGTATATGACTCAGGCTACTGATGAATAAAATGAGTGAAGAGAGGACAATGAAAACGAGTTGGAGTAACCTCCTGGCTCAAGCTCCTGCAAATGTGCACACTACAAATTGCTATTGAATGGAAGGAAGAAAATCTTGCAGCAGTTTTATTCCCTCATCCCTCTTACTTTTTGAGTGTAAAAATTTCATTTGATTTAATCTGAATTCAGAAATAAATTTAGCTGTTGGAAACAGATGTAATTCACTGTTGTTTTAGTCTATTTGTCAAGACCCTCAAAACCATCAATGAAATAAGAATAAAACAAACCAAGGAAACCAAAGAGAAAAATCCCAACAGAATTAACAAATTAAAAACTTAAAAAGCCAGGGCTCTCTGCAGAGTAAAAATACTCTTGTTTCCCTGCAGTTCAAAGAAGCCTCAAGAAACCACCTGCCTTTGCAAAAGCACTAATTTTTGAAGTGCTACAGTGTATTTCAACCATTTTGCCAAATACCTTATGGAAACAGAACCACTGGAAGACTTGAGAATAAACTTCCTTTTAGGTGTTAAAGAAGAAAAATAAAATCATTTTAGTAAAGAGATTATGTCAGTCCTTAGTATGTGCAATTTTTTGTCCTCAGTGTGTTATGTGCTCTAAATTTAGTAAGCAGTTAATCATTTTTCTTGTCAACTTGTTCTTTAAAGTCAAACTTGTTGTTTAAAGTCAAACAGCTTCTAACACTAATTTTTTCCTCTAGGCCAGCACTGTTATTTAGTCAAATGCTATTTGATAGATGATATAAACATAATTATTTATTATTTTTTTTTTCTTTATTACTTGCAGAATAAACAGCAGGAGGAAGTGAAAAAACAAGAACTAGAGTTACTGGAAGCCCAGTCTGTTCCACTACGAAACTATTTAATGAAGAATGTCATGCCAACACTCATGCAAGGGATAAATGAATGTTGTAGGATCAGGCCAGATGATCCAGTGAATTTTCTGGTAAGGTGATTATGTTGTGTTTTTAAAATATTTTTGAATACTCAAATAGACCCAAAGAATCTCTGTTAATGAAGGGGCTTAGTTTTCCTCCCCACTTTTAGGACAGCAACTAATTAATGATTAGAATCTGCAATTCTGATGAACAGCAATTATAGAGAAAATTAAAATCCAGACATTATTCTTTATGGGATCAGTTGATACTGTGTATCAAGGGGAGTATCCAGTGCAGTTAAACAACAGGACAAAAATCACTACCATAATCTGTTCACCCTTGGTATGTGCACTCTGCACATCTTATGTACCCTGACAATTCTACTGTTAAAGAACTTTTTTATATTAGGTTTTCATTTCCATTAGATTTATTTGTGCCAATGAACCAATTATGATACCTTGATAGCTGGAGTTAGGTGCCTCAAAAGAGGGTCCACAAACAGAGAAATCCCTGGGCAATTACACTCTTAGAATCTAGACTTCCTATCCCTCACAGGACCTCGTGGGACCATGAGCTCTGTGAGGGTCTGAGATCTGGTTGCTCTTTATTGGTTTGCTGTCTATTACAAAGGGTTTGCTAAAGGGTCACTTCCACACCCTCTTAGGTCGGTTTCAGTGGGCTTTTGGTTGGTTCTGATTGTTACAAAAAGGTGGTTGTTATGGTTCATATACCATGATCTATGGGCTGTCCACTCCAGCTATTAATTTTTAAGTAATGTTTAAGCTGCAGCTTTGTCTATTCTATTATTAATGTTTAGATTATTAGTGCCAGGTTTCACTGTAATCCATCTTCAACTTAAAAACATAACCATATGGTTCAGATAAAGTTCAACCTGTGGCGTAAAAATCTAGCTACTTGCGCCTACTTTCACATGATTTAAAATTTTTAATTCTTCTGAATGCAGGATATTGCTCTCCCCGCTCCAGGCACCACTGAACACATTGTCATAATGATAAATGCAAGTTCTTTTGTAATTCACTTCACAATACACACATAAATAAAGGAGAAAATCCTGTAGGACATTCATAGACTAATTCCAATTGCAAATGACCTCAGGACGTTTTCCAGATCAACTTTCGGCTGCAAGCAGGGTCAGCATTGCATTCAGACAGGAATCCAGGTGCTGTAAGGTTATTGCTGTGCTGTTGTTCTGCCTGCATGTCCTAAACAAGTGGTTTACAAGCTGAAACAGAGCATTTTATTAATCAAGCAAAAGGTTGAAATTAAAGCAATGGTGTTGCAATCCCACTTCAGGCACTAAGGAATATTTTCTTGGTTTAACCTTTTTGCCTACTGGTAAGTGACAATTACTTTTAGCTGTAGCAGAATGAGATCTTCCCTAATAACTGCAGAGCTTTTAAAGCTCAGTATCAGCAGGTCCAGTAAACAGGTTCTAAGGTACTCCCTAAAAGTTTCCACGGAGTGACAAAAACTGTTTTAAATTATGTACTTCCTACTCTTGCCCGTGATAGAAATGGGGTGACTGCTATGAAGAGGGAGAGTGAGGTAGATGGTATTTTGGATAGTATTTGGGGGAAAGAAATTTCTCTGACACAGAGACATTTTCTCTCATAAGTGACATTTTAGAGACATTAAATACATTATGCAGTTTTGTTGAAAGCAATGTTATCCACTCTGCCTTTGTTATTTTGCATATATTTTGAAGTTAAAGATGTGAAAATAATTGTAATTTTGAAACTCTTCTGTTTATAGGCTGAATATCTCTTCAAGAACAGTCCTGATGTCGACTGGAATAAATGTTAAATCTTAGCAGCAATAGCAATTATGAAACAAAAAGAGAGAAAATTCCTAATACGTTTTAGATAAAAGTACGTAGTTTCTGCTGTTATTTTTTGTTTAGGCTTACTATGTAACATTCATTTTTATTTCTTGTACTTTATTACTATTTTGTACTGGGTTTTTAATACTCTTCTACAACATTTCCAGTTGCTCCATGTATTATTGATTGATACATTTACACATCTGTTTATTAAATTCTTAATCCTCAGTGAATGCAGGCAGAAAGCCTGAGAAAAATTTTATAAAAAACCCCACGAAAGTGTTTCTGCTGAAAAAGGAAATAGATAGAAGCAGCAAGCTCTCTTATTTCCCCTCCCAGCTACCAAGAGGCAAAAAGTCACACAATACAGTCTTCTTGTACTGGACTGAAGACTGACTAGTAAACAGTATCCCCACAAAGGTATGTCATAAAACCTGTGTTTTACTTTGGTTTCAAACACATGGCTGTAGGACTCATTTAATAATCCTCAGCATCCAACAGTAGATACATATGTTTTAAAGATTTTTGAAGAATCTAAACTTTCCAGCACATGGCTCTTCTTTATTTTGTTGACTTCATCCAGCTGTCACAGGAACCTTACCTACAGAGACTGAGCTGAAACTGATTGAATACTTGGTGTAAAACGAATATGGGATTTTGTCAAAGGACAAGGACCCTTTGTAGAAAAGGAAGAGGGAAAAGTGGAAGAGCTGAAAGAATAGTGATATAGAAGTATTTTACAGCTGTTTTGTCTGTAATTTTGAATATTGGAATTTTAGATGTGTTAATGCTCAATGTTTTTATTCAAATACATTAGTGTTTTTATAGAGTATCTTATTTCATCTGTTTTCATAGTCATGCAGACAAGTTGGGAATTGAGTTCAGAACCATTATCTCTTACTCTAAAGAAACACATAGTTTTGTGATCTATATGTCCTATATGCTGTCGGCCCAAGTTACCATTTATCCTGTGAGGCAGTTGAATATGAAATAATTGGTAGCTTTAGACAAGTTTTTAGTTTAAAAATGCTGTTTTTCAGAATTAAAATGAATCCAGGACACTTGAGAGGGTAAACCAGGTTTTCTCTAGAGTTATTGTGGTGGATTTGCTTTTCCAAGAATAAAGTTTTAAGCTGATCTATAAAGAGTGTAACTTTTTTTTTTTTTTTTAATATTCTGAAAGTTTATGCAGGCTACTCCAGGCAGATGTTTGAAGAACAACTCTTAGAAAATGACCCGTTTGCTTTGCTCAGGTTACGAATGCACAGTCAGCCCGGCGCGTGTAGCCTAAACCACGCACCGGCCTGGCTTTGGCGGAGTCCCTGCCGATCCCGAGCGGCGGCACGGCTCCCGGGGGATCCGGGGCACCGCGGCCGGCCCCGCCCCCCGGCCCCGCCCCGCGGCCGTTGGCGCTTTGTTTTCAAACCCCGGCCGGCTCCGCTGCCGCCGCCGCCGCGACTACATTCCCCAGCGTGCCCCGCGGCCCCGCCTCCGTCTGCGCACGCGCGGCCGGGCGAGCGTGCGCGCCATGCGGGGGTGTCCGCCGCGCTGCGTCAGGCCCCCCCCGCCCCGGGACGTTGCTGTGGTAGCGTCCGGGCGCCATGTTAGAAGGCCGGAGGGGAAGAGGCGAGTGAAGCGGCGGCGGTAGCCGGGCCCGGCACAGCCGCACCCTCCGCTCCCGGGGCCTGGCCCCGGCCCGTGCCATGGTCGCGGCTCCCGCCACTCCGCGGGACGAGTGACCGGTCCGCAGGCGGCAGCGGTGGGGGAGGAGGAAGAAGAGGAAGAAGGGGACGACGCGGCGGCGGTGGTGGCGGCGGCGGCGGCGGAGGAGGAGGAGGAGGGGCCGGAGAGACGATGCCGTTGTAAGTCCGGGAGCTCGCGGGGCGCGCTCGGGGCTCGCGTCGTGCCGGCCCCGGCCCGGCGCTCCCCCAATGCCTGGGCCTTTCCTGCCGGGCCGCGGGCCTTTCCCCCCTCGCGGTCCCCTCGGCCCGGGCGCTTCCGCTGCCGCAGTGTGCGGCCCTGGCGCCGCTGCCCGCGCCGCCGGGAGCTCCACGCTGTCTTTCTCTCCCCCCATCGCCGTGAGCCCCGAAGGTGATGGTGATGTGGCTTTTGCGTTGTTGTCGCCGCCTTTGCGATCTCGCAGCGGCAGCGTGCGGGACGGGGCGGACACG
Source organism: Sylvia atricapilla (assembly GCF_009819655.1). Lineage (NCBI taxonomy): Eukaryota > Metazoa > Chordata > Aves > Passeriformes > Sylviidae > Sylvia > Sylvia atricapilla. Next base: position 47,371,598 of record NC_089145.1, read on the forward strand.
CGCGGCGGCTTCCGCTCCCCGCTGCTGGGTCAGGGCTCACGAAGGGGCGAAACCCGCGTGTTTGTCCCTTCCTCGCCCTGGCCGCTAAGGGTAAAGCGCTTTTCCCCCCCGGGAGCCGCGGTGAAGTCTCTCCCCGTGTGACCACGCGGGCAATTTTTCCCCGTTCCGGGGGCAGGAGACCGTGGGCCGCTGGTTGCAGTGGGCGCCCGAGCCCAGCGCGCTGCCCTTGGAAGCCCCCGCTCCCGGCGGCTCCGGCAGCGCCCCCGGCCGGCAGAGCGGGCTGCGGCCCGTGTCCCCCCGCCCGCCGCCGGGCTCCCGGGGCGCCTGTGCATGGGACGGGCCGTGACCCTGCCTGCAGTCAGGGATAGACAACTGTGACCTTATTCATCCCAGTTTGTTCGCTGATTTCTTTCACCTCACCCCTGGCATTTTTTTTTCGCTGCCTTTTTTTTTTTTTTTTTTTTCCTTCCCTATCGCTGACGTTTTTATGAATTCTGATTGAGACGACAAAACTTGCAGCTCCTCAGTTCTGACATTTGTAATCTTAGTATTTTATAACGTTATACAACTCGAGGGAAACAGTGATGTATAGGTAATCAGGTGACTTTTTAGAATAAGAGATGTTTATGTATTTTGTTCGGCTGGTCTGTTGGTTTGGGGTTATTTTGTTTGTGTATTTTTTTATTTCATTGAAGGAGAAATATAAAAAATTTGTGATTATGCACTTTTTTTTCTCACTGTTATAATTTGGGATTATTCACTGTGGTTTTAAACATGTCAACTTTTAAGGGGAGAATAGCCAAGTTTGTTGTGGTTGTCATTTCAGTCTAAAGTACTGCGAAGTTAGTCATGGGATAGATAATGTGATAAAAACTTATCTGAAAGGGTTTATGGCAGGGAGAGGAGCAGTGGGTGAATGCAGGAAGGAAAATGGTTATGCCAAGTAGGTTCTAATGCGTGTATAACGAAGCGTCAATGACCTTATAGACAAGTTTTGCACATGTTCATTATGGGAATGAAAAGTTACCAGAAGTCAGCTTTGAAGTTGGCTAGGCTTTTCAGCCTCAGGAAAATGGGAGGGTGTTTACTCCGCTTGCTTTCATTCTTAGTTTATCGTGTTGTGACTACATAAATTCCAAAGGCTTAGTAACAACATTTTAAAATTTGGGATACTTCTATGGATTGTAATAATGGCGATCTTAAATTTTGGAAAGTTTGGAATGATTTGATTATTTCTGTTGATGTAGGTATCTATGATACTTTAACTAGAAACACTTAAATAACTGTATGTAGTTACAATGGCACCAAGATATTGCTATTTTCAGTATAAATATTAGTTGGCAACTTAACTAGTATAGGATATTTATTGTAGGTAGCAAAAATGAAGCTTTCTCAGTGTATGCATTTGTTCTGTCATTTGTGTTTTTGACATTGTAGACTTGGTATCATCTATTCAAGAATTTAAAGTGAGTATTATAATGCCAGTAAGTAGAAGTGCTGGTTATTATAAATTTTGAGTTTGTGAAGTGATACCTCTGATTTTAAAGGAAAGAAAGAGGCAACTTGGGAAGATTTTTTTCCTCTATAATTCTTTCCAGTTGGTTGTATCTTCTGGATGATCATCTTTTTTGGGTGATAGTGCAACCACCCTATGTTACTGGCAAACTTTCATGGTGACAAAATGTTTTGGGTTTTTTTGGCAGGCCTTGTAAAAACTGCTTTCCCCATACAACCGGAGCTTGTCATTATTCTTGACTTGAAGTTCCGGGTTCTCCAGAGCTGTACCCCAGTGTTTATATTGTGCTTATTAACAGTATGGTACAGAAGTATTAAACCAAGCAAATTCTTTCTGTACGTGGTACATCAGTAGTAAGACTGCTGATATATGGCATTTACAGAACCTTAAGTATTTTTTGAAATATTAAGATTTATCCTATAAACTTGCGTGACTTTTTGTTAAAATTCTCACGTGGGTAGCGCTAGCAGCTGTATAAGGAAGAAGTCTTTAACAAAAAAGCTGGTTAGAAACAAGGGAGACTACTTCCCCTGACGTAAAGATATATTTTACTGCACGTTTAGGTACAGAATGTTCCTGTGTATTGTCTGAAACATAAGATGCCAGGGAAGAATGAAGCTCACTAAGCTGTTCATGTGTTTTGGTTGATTCTGGGGCTTATACAGAAAGGCTACTGACTCAGTGAAGCTGGAGCTATGTTTATGGGAGTGATGATTTTTCACGTAACCTGGGGCTTTCTAAGCCTCCAAAAAGAAAAAACTTGAAGCTGTTTCATAGTAAGCTACTGAATATCTGTGTCTTCTGAGTTCATGGCAAAACACTTTTGAAATATCTTGTTTTATTCTGTAACCAGAAGTGGAAAAGTGCATTGAGTCATACACATGAACATTCAAAAGTGCCAGGAGATCTATATAGTTCAAGTATTGTTAGTATTGGTAACTTCTGTATTAGAGTTTTGGAATGTCATTAAGAATTATTCTTTCCAGTGGACAGTCAAGCTGATTCTCACTTCTGAAGTAAGACTTTCCTTTTTTTTTTTTTTTTTTTTTTTTTCCTTTTTTTTTTTTTTTCACTGAACTTTGCTGTAGAAATAGGCAAAGTCATTGTTTTCTTCACTTTTCATTAGACTGCCAGCCTCTGTGCCACAAGTAAGCACTGTATATAAAATGGCTTGTGCTGATTGGGAATGGATTAGTGGTGTGTTTCTGAACAGAAAGAGCTAAGCATTTTATAGGCTGTTAGGAAAGGAGGTAAACTATTCTTTGCAAAGCAGTGGACTGACTTTAGAAGAGTTGTCATAGCATAAAGTGATACCTTTCTTATTTGAGAAGCAGTTAATAGAAAAATTTTGCTGAGGATTAATTTGTTGCATGAATATCCTGGATGGCCAGGATATGTGGTTTTGCAATAGTTTTCAGTCTTCCAGTATCACTCTAAAAAAGGACTGAGTTTATACCTGTTAATATAAAGGTACTGCATAGAACTTGGAAATCCAGTTATTTTGGGCTGAGCAGATTGCACTACTGAGACAAATTAATCTCTTAACAGTGAAATGCTTTGTGGGATTTCTAGTTCTTATTTTATGGTCCCTGTTACCTTTTGATTCAGCCTTACTGAATTTCTTAAATTGCTCTTGAGTTGTCTCCCTCATAGCAATAAAAAAATAATATTTGGTTCAACTGCTGCCTGTGCAGTTCTTTAGCATTTTCTTTTCTTTAAACTTGAGAAACTTCTGCTTCAGCTGTTTTAGTAAGACTGTTATGGATGGGTTTTCGTTTGCACATGCTGCCTTCCCTATTCTGTGTGAGCAGAAGAGCCAGAGAACTCGGGAGAGTGTCCAAGGTTAGCAGAATGTGTATGAATGACCTTTATTTTGCCATAGGTGAGCCTCTTCTGTAGCCCTGTTGCCTGCTGTTGCTTCAGTACCTAAATTCAGATCAGTTTTGTGTATCTTGAGCACCTCATACTGACAGTTGAAGATTTAATTCATGGCCTGAATGGTCCAGTGGTATTTTGCTAGATTTTGAAACTTCCATTCAGGAGGGACAGCTGTACTGTCTTAACCATTTAAAACATATGTTCCCCGGTAACTGATTTGCACAAACGTCATTGATGTTTCCTGCCTGGATTTTTGAAACTTCATGTGGAGTGGTGGCATTAGTGTTAAGCTGGAATCTTCAGTCTAAATTGCCAGTCACTCATTACTGAAGGAAACGTACAAAGAAGCAAAACCCCTCACCTGAGTTTCTCTGAATCTGGACACAGTGGAGCTTGAGCTCCATGAATGTAGCTCCAGCTGGTTAACCAGATGGTGTGATGACCAGTATTGTTACAGGAATCTGACTTGGGTGTCTTACATCAGCAAATAAGAAGGAATAAATTTTGCTGAGGTAGTCAGCAGAGGCAAATAGAACAGTGAGGATAATCATTGAGAATACTTAATTTGTGTATTTTGTCTTAGTATCTGGATGAATTTAAAACTTAGGGAGATTTAAAATGTTATAATTTTTTCAGTATTATGCTATGTGTTTTTAATATTTCAGTTGTTTGTATTGTCTTATATTTTTGTGAAGTTTCCCAAATTTCAGGAGCATGACATTTAGATAGTATGGTGCTGACGGGAACTATGTTTTGTTTGTGATAAAAATGTAAAATCTTAACACAAATAGCACTAAAAATAGTGAGAGAAGAGGAACAAGTGTTTAGAAATACAGGTTTTCATGTGAGGATAGGAGTTGGTTTAAATACAAAGCCATCTGAAAAACAAGTTCGTGATAGGATTGTTGATTCTTCTGAGAATGGAGAAAGGTTGTAGTGTTGTAAAAGGAAACAATACAGAATTTGGAATTGGTATCCAAGCCTTAGTTATATATGGAGCAGTGATACACAAGTATAGCTGTATTTGCTCTATGTTCAGTTCAAATGGATGTGTTCAGGCTATCACCTGATCTTCAAAAGATGCCCTGTAATCCCTCCTCTACTTTAGAACAACATTTAGTCATTTCCGTATAAAGGAGTTTAGAGGTGTATGTGGTGGAAACTGGAGAGCTTCTTCCAAACTTTATTTGTTTTTTTTTCCCTTCCCCTTCTGCACTGTGTTTCAAATGGGTTCTAGCAGTGACCGTGTAGCCGATGTCTGTTCTTTCAGTTACTGGTTACAGTATAAAAAGATACTGCGTACCGAAACTCCAGATTCTGAGGAAGAAGTTGTTTGACTGCACTGTCTTCAACTTCGCACAGACTAGAGCTTTGTGTCTGTGTTTTTGTATGTGGAAAAAGGTTATGTGCATTTCCTACTGATTAAATTAATACTTGAAAATGAAATATTGAGTCATAACACTCTAGAATAAATCCACTGTAGCTGTTGCCCAGTTTGCCCATGGTTAATTGTGAGTATACGTTCTTCAAAAATTCAGGTTAAACCAGAGCTGCAACAATAGCATTTTAAATTTAACTCTACATAATTTTCTGTAACTATATTTTATATTTGTGCAAATGACAGATAGCTCATGGTCATCTCAGAGTGATAAGATGATCCTTATGTTTCTATGTGGTTGAAAGAAACAAATCCAAGAGCCTCAGACTGTATCTTAATTTTCTTTGTGATCTTAAAAAGAAAAGCTTAGAGTGGTTTTTTATTGTTTTTAGTTTTTTTTTAAATTTTATTTTTATTAATACAACAACAACAGCAAAACAACAAACCAAAAAATGCCACAACCCAACAAGCCCTAAACATGCTTTCAGGCTTTCAGTTGTGTCACACCCAGATATGGTCTGCCAAATCTGTCCCTGCTGCTGTCAAGAGTGAATAGTTGAGATGAAACTTTCAGTTGCTGTTTAATGCTCTGCTTTTTGTTAATGTTTAACTTCAGTGAATACCAGAAGTGACGTACCATCAAGGTACTGACTCCCTAACAAGGCCAATCTCTAATCTGTTTGGGTAGAAGGGTAGCACTGATATTTCCCTGGCTTTTCACCTTTCTCTTTGAACAAATTTGGTAGTTTAAGCTCTTCTCTGTACATGTCACAAGTAGAAGGTGGAATGTCCATATACCCATATGTGACTAAGAGGGAAGATATTGGAGTGTTAGTATGATCTTGAGGGTTTTACATAAAAAGTAGGAGTCTAGGAGTATTTTCTGGCTAAAATGTAACATGTGAATGCAGCATTAAAGTTGGGCTGATGAGCACCTAAAGTTTATTTCTTTAAAAAAATTTACTGTTACTTTAAAATGCAGGTCGCAAATGCCTTATGTGGTGTTTCTTGGTTTTATGGGACGTACGAGGCAGGGAGAGGATATACCTTTACTTGTTTATATTAATGTTCATGCTGCCTTTTAAATGGATAGATGAACAGAATAAGTTACTTTATTTTGTCCTTCATTAAGTTTAACAAACCTTGACATACCGTTTTTTCTTTAATTTTTCCAAAGGAATTTTTTTCATATTCTTTGCTGTGCTGCAGAAACCTTAGACTTGAGTCAACTTATCAGGTGTAAATGGCAGAGCTTCAATTTAAATGTTTTTATCTGGAAATAACCTATATTCTCTTCAGTGTTAATATATGTTAACTGGCTTCTGCAGCTGTAAAATCTTAAAAGCAGCTGTGCTGAGAATTGTTTCACACTAAGTGAAAGGGTACTTACTTACTAACTCCTCAGTGCTCAAGAGGAGGTGAAACACTTGTGCGGGGGAGGCCCTGTGCTGTTGATAACACCCTGATGTCATTATTATAAACGTAGATGTAAAGAACTGTAGCTTGCTTTACGTAACAATTCCCAAAGATGTATATCTGCTGGTCAGTTGAATTGGTTGGTTGAAGCTGTAGTTTCAGTGAGCAGTTTCAAAGCTCGTTTGTGCCCTGTGGCCACGCTCTGGTGGTCATGTAGGGGTTGGAGGAACACAGGTTGAAGTCATTGCAGTGTGGTGGTTTGAAGGCAGAGGTGCACATTGTACTGCCAGGGCTGTGTGTAAACGAGGCTTGGGAAGAGATTTGATGTTTGGCTGAAGTCTATGCACTGTAATTTTATAGACAGTCTAAAAGATTATGTTTAAGTTGAATTCATGAATCGTGGTCCTTACTAGTAGGGAGAATACATAGGTCTCTGTCAGCATTGCTCACTTGAGGAATTAGCTCAGCAGAATCTGGTTTTGAGAGACTTTTAAGTCTTTTTTGAAATCTAGTGACAGCATCTGCCAGGCTCTGTTTTGCCAGCCCTTTTAATGAAGTCTAATATCTGTTGAATTGGATTAATTTTCTTGCTATGAATGTTCTTGAATGAGTGAAAATTACTGTTAGACCATCAGGAAATTGTTACACAAAGCTAAAATATTGATAGTTTTGTATTACTGCTTTAAAAAAACTGCAGAAGTAAACTGAAATATCTTAAATTAAAAAGCATGTATATTTTTTCAAATTAACTGTTGGTTGGCAAAAGGGGAGAAAAAATGTAGTTCAAACAATTTGCTTTGTGAAGTAAGTTAAAATAATCAAAGGATGTTTATATACTGACACTTTTTGTTTTCTGGCTTCTTTTTTTAGAGGCAGTTAAGTGGCTGAAGCTGCAGCTTGTGTTGACATTCCTAAAGTTTTCTTTTTAAGAAAAAAAGTTTTAGGGGCTTCATTTGTCCTTAATTTGAATTGCTGTTTTATGTAATTCATCTGAACAGCTTTTTTTTAAAAAAAAATGTTTTTGTTGACTCTTGAAGTCCTAAGATCTGTGTAATTTATTCAGCTGCTACCAGATTCTTCATTAGTTGATCAAAACCTCATAGCTAAAGGAAACAGTATAAAATAATTTTTCCAGATACTGCCTCTGTCCCCACAGTTACTTGGAGGTTTATTTTTTTTTTTTATGTAAACTTTTTAATATATTTTTCCTGATGTGCCCTTTTTTTGCTGATGAGCAAGGGGACAGATATGCTCAAGCTTGCATTGTGACTAAATTCTTGATTGCAAACAAATTATAGTTCTTAGAATTGTTATAAAATGGGATTAACTTGTGGAAGACTATCATGTTTTATGGGGTTTTGTCAATTTTCAATTAAGGTGGGTTTTTTTTAATGTAGTGTTTATGGAAATGAGGAATGAAATTTTGAGAAGATGATGACAAATAACAGAAGTGAAATTGAAGTACTGTTGTAGTTTTTTGACATGTATAGGTAGTTAGCCTTAGGAAAATACTTCTCATTTTGTATGATAGAAATAGTATCTAATAGGTATAAACATGCAGGACTGATACTACAGCAGTGCGCCATGGAATGTTAAGCCTGCCAAGAGTGGGACTTTCACTTTTGCTATCAGCTTGACTTTTTACATGAAGGATTGTCTTTACTTTGGACTTCATGAAAGTGAAGGAGCCCAAACTGATAAAGCTTTTGCCCTACTAGAATGCAAAAACAAAGCGGGGTGGAAAGTTAGTGCATATTAAGAGTTGATTAAAGGTTATGCTATTGGTATAGGACAGATTTAACATAGTGATTTGGGATGAAAATGCTAACAGTAGGCTTTACTTTTTTTCTTAGTATATATCTCTTGTCTGCTACTCTGATGAGAAAAAAATATTTTTTTAAATTTTGTTTCTGTCAGTAACTTTATCTAATTGCCTTTATTAGTCCCGTTACAACCCAGGGATCACAAACACAGCAACTACAGAAGCATTATGGCATTACCTCACCTATCAGTTTAGCTGCCCCCAAGGAGTTTGACTGCATGCTTACCCAGAAATTAATCGAAACCCTAAAACCTTATGGTGTATTTGAAGAGGAAGAAGAGCTGCAACGCAGGTAAGTGAATACTCCCTTTTGTGTCCTGTCATGAGGTCCATGTGTGACTGTTGAAGACCAAGTGTGTTTGTTTTGTTTCAAATGCTTTCTTAAAAGCCTAGTGGAATTGTAAGCTTTATTTTTCTCAATTAAGAGCAATACCTCAAAACACAGAGTGGAATTAAAATGGCCTTTAAAATTCAGAGGCTGGTTTGCATTTTTCCCCTTAATTACTACTATATTGTAATGGACCTTATACTTTTTTTTTCCTTATTAAGCTTTCTAGAGTTGTTTTTTTTTCCTCTCAGTACTGCTTATCACTTTTAGATGCATGTGTTATATGAATTAAAGTTATATTTTGAAAATGAGTTGAATTCATGTGTGTATGCATTGCATGCTTTCATGTTTTTTGGAGCTTAAATCTCTTGAATGTCCTTAAGGGGCAAAAAATAGTGGGGATGTTGTAGGAGTAACTTTATCTCAGTGTGTATATATATATAACAAGATCTCTAGTTAGATCTGTAATGTTACTTTAGTTGATTTACTGTGTAATGGTAATCACAATCTTTTAAAAGTTCTACTAGTTTTGTGTAAGTTTATAACCTGTCATTCTGCTGTTTTATTAATAGGATTCTAATTTTGGGAAAATTAAATAACTTGGTAAAGGAATGGATACGAGAAATCAGTGAAAGCAAGGTATGGATGTATTTTAAATGGAGTTGCCAATATTGTGATCCTAAGAGTGCTTAGGAAGATTATTCCAAAATACATTCCTGTAGTAAATGGGATGAACCTTAGATTTGGGCATCAAAACAAAAAGTAGTTTCTTTTGTTTACAAGCAGAATTTCCCCTTCATACTAGCTGGGGCAAAGAAAGAAACTTTGTCAAAGAAAGAAACTCACAGATGTAACTTGACTTTTTCTTTTAATTCATGCATATAGTACTGTATTAATTACAGGCTTAGATTATTTGCCTTTGTGAAACAGTGCTAGATCTTAAAATGTCCTTCTGCATCTTTGTGGCCTTTTTCTTTAATCTTGGTCCTGTAATGTTACTTTTGTAGACTGATGCGCTGACAGTGTTTTTGTCAGGTTATAGCAATCCCTGCTCCCACACATATTATTTGAATGGATATAGACTTGCAGGATTATATGATTTTTTTTTTTTCCTTGAGGAAGCCCCTAATTTTTTTAATCTGGTTTGCTTTGTGTGTGTTTGGGATTGTATGTTTTCTGTACACTTTCCTTATGCAATGAGAACTTATATATGAACAAGATTATGGGCAGGGACAGCCTGGCGATGTGTGTCTTGATCTTTGAATACAAAATAGTGATAATATCATGACCAGTGTAAGATTGAAAGCTGCTTTAATTAATCTCATGTACATTGCAAAATAGAAGTTTTGACTCATTTCATCTTTTGCTGTGTAAACAAACATTCACGTGGGGTTTCAGATTGTAGCACTGCATCCTGTTAGGAAAGAATAGCCCTCTTTGCCCACAGTACTGTGGATTCCACAGTTTTTTCAAGACTGGGAAATTTAGTAGATGTACCTAAACAAACATAAAATAAATACCTTTCCCAAACCTGAATTTTTATTTAAAGGCTGGGTTACAAGTGTCTCCGAAAGTAATGTAATAAACACTGATACAGTAGACTGTTTTGTATTGCTCTAAATTGGAATCCATCATCTATTTGTGGCAATCTAAAATGCCGGAGTGGTAAGCAAAATGTTTTTGGTCTCTGTAACATTATAAAGCTGTTGCACCTAAAGTGTAGAATTGGTGCAACAATTACCAGGTTTGAGATGGTGATGTGGAATGTAGTTGAAATGCTACAAATAATCCAGGTGGCAAGCGTGTCTCAGTCTTGTCTGTAAATAGTGAGATTGTTTCAGTGGTTCAACAGTGTAAATTTCATACAATATTTTTCCTGTTGTTTGAAAATAAATTGTGTTGTTATAAGTTGTTAAGGTAAAATAACCCAATTTTTTTGCTCCATTTAGAATCTTCCGCAATCAGTAATAGAAAACGTTGGAGGAAAAATTTTTACGTTTGGATCTTATAGATTAGGGGTCCATACAAAAGGTAACACTTCCTTTTGCAATAAAACTCTGTGTGTTTGACCTAATGACTGATCTTGCTGTATTTTGAGGTGGTGTTAGCTTCATGTTTTTTTCTCTAGTATTCTTTCTAAAGAAAAGAAATATATTCCTGTATTATGTTTTCATCTTGAATTGAGAAACAGACAAAAAAATTGAAAATTATTTAAAGGCAGAGGAAGTAGTATGCTTAAATTTTCATGTTTTGTTCTCTGAAAATTACGAGTGTTCCACAATTGAAGCAAGAGTTTATGTATGTATTCTGTATGTTTAATGGCCATGAATTTTTCTCATTTGGTTTGACTTAGTATTTCAAAAAACCCCACCATTCCACATGATGAGAAACTAAATTTTCTTACTTAATTATTAATAAAAATATGTTTATTGCTGGCATTCCATGTATGTGAAGTACTGAGTAATTTACTTCTGCTACTTAACAATTTCAGGTGCTGATATTGATGCCCTGTGTGTTGCACCAAGACATGTTGAAAGAAGTGATTTTTTCACATCATTTTATGAAAAGTTAAAACAACAAGAAGAAGTGAAAGATCTAAGGGTATGTGAAACACCTGCTACAGCTTGCTGACCTGAGGAGTAAGAAAATTCAGTAGTGAAAGAGGATGCATTCAATAAGTAGATAAAACTTTACTGTTAAGACTTGCAGAGGATTTTTCGTTAACCTGCAGCAAACCCTGTTGTAAGAGTTGAAATAAATAGAGGTTCTTCTGAACTTTCTCTGCTCTCACATAGTAGACCCACTCAAAAATTGGGATGGCAGAATGATCTCCTAGCATGTGTATTAGTATGGCAAGATTTCTACTCACTAGAAGCAGGCAGATGCAAATATAAATGTTAGCTTGGCAGGGTTCAGGACCAAACTTGTTTGGTATTAGTGAAGGTTTGATGCTGCTTTTTTTATAACTTCATGCTTACATAAATGGCAGTGCTGGTTGATATTAACTAATATTTTATATTGGCTGTCAACTGTGCATTTGAAAAGGGAAGCTGTGTTTTTATTGTGTGTTGTTACTAAATGCTTGTGCACGATTTTTAGCTGCTAAAGATGCAGATTTCTGTTGTAGTAGTGGAAGACCATACTAATGCAGTATTTTTGTTAGACCTCACTGCCATGCCTCCTGAGTCAGCTGGTGGGAACTTTAATCTTGATATGGCTCAGAGTAAATTTTCTCGGCTCCAGTTTTCTAGTGTTTGTTTGTTTGTTTGTTTTTGTGTTTTTTTTTTTTTTTTTTTAAATGAAGGTAGTCTTTGCTTAGTTTAGCCCTGCATTTATAAAATAAATGGAACTGTCTCTGCAGCATTCTTCCAGTCTGTGCACCCTATAGTTGGTGACTACAAGTGTAGTGCAAACATCTTGTAGTAACACTAAATGCACTGAAACTACTGTTTTCAATGCTTTATTATCTGAACACATTTAATAATCTTTAAATTAACATGCTATATTTGAGAGGATTCAGATTTTCTGATTTCCATTCAACTTTGCTGTAAGCTCTAACTCCAGGTAATGTAGTTGATTTAGCAGCAAGGTATGTATGGTATTCAGTGTAGCTTTGCAGTCATGCAAATAACTTTTTTCTCAGGGCGTCATAAGACTTTTAAATCATTCCAGCTAGTATTAGGAGTTTGTGCATCTCCATCTTTAGGGGAACATAGACTTTCTTAGTGGTTGCTGGAATGAGTGAGTATGAGACACTTGTGAATTTGATTTTTGCGCAAGATTGATCCATCCTGCCAGCTAGTAATGTTAAGGCAACCTTAAGTAAGGTTTGAGCACAACAATAATGTTGTCTCCTCCTCTTGGTAAGAACTGAAACACTCAGTTTATCCTCCAACAGTTCAGAGTAATTCTTATTTGGAGGTAGACAGCGTTCTTTGCTTTTGCTAAAACAGTGTGCTGCAGACTGCATTTGGTTAGGATGCTCAGTTCAGGAAAATGGTATTCATAGGTGATTGCAGAGTAGATGTGAAATTCCATAATTTCATAGTGATAATTGTTCATCAAAACACAATATTATTGACCACATTTTTAAAAACATGCTCAACCTCTGGAGACTTAGAACTGCTTTAGGTGATGTCAGGCTGCATAGTTATACAGTCTTCTCCTCATTTCTTCTACCAACTGTAGAAGCAGAAACAATTAGGCGTTTTAGAACAAGCATCCCCATAGCTTGGACTTTGAATACTTAGAGGTTTGTAGGAGTAAAAGATGCTTCATTGTGTCCTATGGGACACGGGAGAAAGAGGGTTGGACCTTGAGGTAATGCTATCGGTGCTGGTTGGTACAAGTTTGGATCATAACATCTAGACAGCTGCAGCACATAGTATGTCAATGCTTACTGCATAAATTCTCAATAGTGGAGAAAGACATTGCTGACAAAAATCGACCTGAAAACAGAAAAGCATTTATATAAATAGCATTTCATTATGGTTGTCTAGACCTGGAAGCTATTGTTTATAAATGTTCTCTAAACTGAAAATAAAATGTAGCTTTTTTCCCCCCAGGCTGTTGAAGAAGCTTTTGTCCCAGTTATTAAACTTTGTTTTGATGGAATAGAGGTAAAGATCCTATTTTGATTTGTTTTGGTAAATTGTGGTTAAAACAAAGTTTTTAAGATATTAATAAGTCATTATTCATTAATAGAAATGCTATTAAAGTGGCTCTGAAGTTCATACCTAAGATTTTGTCAATGGTCCTCAGTTGTGTTATTTAAAAACTGAAACAAGAGTTTCTTGATGAATTTAAAGCTGTTACCAGAATATCTCCCTGTTCCTTTCTTCTTTGGCTCTGATACCTACTTGTACTGATTTGTTTACTGACCTGTAGAGTACAAGTATAGGCATTATTTAGGCTTAACGTTTAATGGAAATTATATTTGTAAATAATGTGGCTTCAGAATTTTTTGACTGCTAATCATTAACTGTCCAGACATGAAAGATTTGCTTCATTATCCTACGTTATAGAAAGATGTGGTCTTTAACTAGTTCTGAAAAGTGTGCTGCTGAAGGTAAGCTGGATGTTCCTTTTGTCCTGATCTCATAACATATCTGTAAACACGTGACCAAAACAATGGTTTTGGTGGCTGTAGCCTGGTGGATCAGCTGTCTTGGAGCACTGAACTTGCTTAATTTGATTTTTGCTAAGGACACAGGAATGGTGATTTCAAAAGATACTCTGTTTATTCTTCTCAGACTGTTACATAGTCAAACTGTCATCTCTTGCTGACAAGGCAAAAACGTATGAACTGTTTATACACACAGTTAATGAGACTTACAGTTGGGTTATGTCAACGAGTAACTGGTGGGTACATGAAGGTTAGTTTACAGGGTGGAAGGAATCTCCATGCTAATCTTCCGGCAAGTGACATGGCATAGTATTGTACACAAGATGGGCAATTTCTTATCTCCCAGTCTGTGAATTTGTATCTGTTAGCTATTTTATACTGTCCGTATACAGTTGAGTATTAAGGAAGATATTTCTGGAGAATCTGTTTGCTGTTTACATAGCTTAGGTATGCATTCTAGATGTTGAAACTTTCCATAGCTCTGCTTTGGTCAGTTTGGTTTTTCTTTTTCTCCAGTCATTCAAGCTGGAGTTCACTCCTTTTTGAAAAATGAAATTTGAAATACAAGACCAAATAGGGGGGAAAAAGGACTGTTTCCTCTAGAAGAAGTAACATCTTATTCCAATATAGTAATTTATTACAGGCTTAGGTTTATTACTGAGACTTAACTCATGTTGCTAACAGTGCATGAGTTCTTTTTCTTATATTATAAGCGCACTTTTGGTATATACCAGTGTTATTGTTTCTGATAGCTTGTTTTTTGTACCCAGCTGTGTCAGTATCAAAAGATTTTAATTTAATTTTCCTTTTGCTAACCCAGGCAAAACATGCCAGAAGGTAGAACTGAGGAAAAGGACTTTAGTTTTGTGGTGATTCTGTTTTTAAAACTTAAAAAATTTCTGACAATAAGTTTTTACATTCTCATTTTATGTTCTTGTTTAAAATAAACAACCTTCTTAATTTTTTTGTTCTTCCTGTAGAGTACTTCATATTTGATTGCCAGCTACCTCTCCCCCAGTTACATAAAATAGGCTGTTAATTTCTTTATTTGAAAATAAATGTCAATGAGCTTTGAATCTTTAGGGGTGCTAGACCTCCTAGAGATCAGAGCAGAATTTCATGCTGAAGTTAATTTTGAACTTGTTTTACACTGAGAAGTAGTACTTCTGACTCAAGTAGGAACTTCAGTGTGTAATACAGACTGTTGATAAGATCAGCTGTTAAGGACTTTGAAATACAGAATGCACTGAATACTTTGGAAATACTTTTCTGTAGAGAAGGGCTTCATAGTCTAAAATGTATGGATGCAAAGTTTTAAGTACCTACAAAAAGTCTTGAAGGTGTCTTCAGCTTCACTTTATCTGAAATAATTTTAATGTAGCTAAACCAGTTTTGTTCTTGGTGCGGTAGAACTCGGGTATTTTGTCGTCTTGTAGGTCAAGTGATAACCACTTTGGTTAAAAGCCTCATTTGGTGAAGTGCCTTTGTTGCCTTGCAGACAGTCTGCTGATAAGCACTTCGTGTTCTTATCAAGTGACTGATAGAAAGGCAAACTGACTTGTGAACTCTGCAGTGTCTTTGTGTGTGGGGCAGTGTGAAACTAACTCAGATTGCCGAATAGTATTTTAAATGTTCTTGGCCTAGAAAACCAGTTACATTTAAGTATTGCAGAAGTAATAGCAAAGAAATTGGATGTCGTTTCAAAATGTATACTCTTGCTCAGCAGCTTGCTGAATTTTCAGAATGTTTTCTGTAATCAGGTATGTAGATTCTTCATAGATACTGGTCTTACACAGAATCAGCTAGTTACATGCGTGCATTACAGGAGATGAGGAAAGCGTCCTACTCTTTCTGTAATTCCATGGTAATTGTCATGAAATCGTAGAATATGCTATGTTAAAAGGGGCCCATCAGGATCATCCAAGTCCAACTCCTGGCCCTGTGTAGGACATCCTAAGAGTTGCGTCATGAGCCTGAGAGGGTTTTCCAAATGCTTCTTGAACTCTTATCAGGCTTGGGACTGTGATCACTGACCTGGGGAGCCTGTCCAGTGCCCAACCACCCTCTGGGTGAAAAATTTTTCCCTGATATATAGTCTAAGCCTCCCTTGGCTCAGCTTTATGCTGTTTCTTTGAGTCCTGCCACTGGTTATGAGAGTGAAGAGATCCCTACCTGCCCCTTTGTCATCTTCAACATCCTCATGAGGGTATCCAGTGAGGACTCCCCTCAGTCTTCTCTAGAATATTTGAAAATATTTAGGTTAAAAGCAGGATTTATGTTTTCATGGCATGTTCTGATGTTGCTAGGATTTTGTATTCTGGACCTAGAAGTGATGCTTGTTCCCAAAGTATTTTATTTACATTGGGACTCAGCAGTGTTTTTGTGTGTGTGCTGGTTGTATATAAATCTAAATGTGTATTTTATCTTCTTGGAAAAGGAGCTGTAAGATAGATGAAGCATCTGAAAGTGTTTTTTTAAGTGTTTGTTGAGGATGTTAATATGTTTTTCTTAAAGGGATTCTTTGTGCTAGCAAGATACTACTAGTAAACTTGATGAAAATGACTTACAGAATCCTGCAGAAGAAACAGAGCAATTTTCTAATGTCTTACCTCTTTTTTTGTTCTTAAGATTGATATTTTGTTTGCAAGATTAGCGCTGCAAACTATTCCTGAGGACTTAGATCTACGAGATGACAGCCTACTTAAAAATTTAGACATTAGATGCATACGAAGTCTTAATGGTATGTATATCCTTGCTTTGTATATCCACTTTGTGTCTAACCTTTAAATAACTGTCCTAGGTTCTTTGATAGAATAGTTGTGGATTTGACTGAAAATACAGTAACTTCTTATCTGGAAATGAAGTTTTTGCCAGTTTTGTGTATCTTTCTGGAGAGAGAGGTTGTTGCTTGTTGGTGGCCAGACTGTTTATGATTTTTTCTCTTCTTTGGTTGGTATATGGTTCTAGAAATTAATGGGACTTAAAAGACGTTTGTGCAGAGCATTACCTATTTTTGTAAATAAAGATGTGTGTTCTTGTATAAACATATGTGAAATATATGTTGTTCGTATTGTATAAAAATACATGAAATTGCTTCAGTGATATACTGGAGATATCAAAATGGTGTCAGTTTCAGGGAAGTTCTTTAGCAGCTTACTAGCTTAACTTCTCTAGAATACTTTTGCTTAAAAAATTGTTATTTATGCAGGATGGTAGGGGCTTCAGCCTGGATGCAGCTTGATGAGGAAGAGAAATGTGTTTGCATGAGGAGTCCTGATTGTTGTTACAAGCTAAAAACTTGATAATTTTAGGTCATCACAGCCACTTAAACTGTTTTGTGAAATTCCCGTTTGTGCCATCTCAAGTTTGTAGTTGCCTCTTAAAGTAGTCTTAGATAAAACTTTTTTCTTGCAGACAGCTCTCTGCAACTACTTAGTAATGATGAAGTACTACTTATTCTTTATTATAACCCCCCTAAAATCAAGCAGTTAATATTGCCATCTATAAAGTTACAGTCTGAAAGTATGTCATCAAAGCAACAGTACAGCTACTGTGTTTAAAAACAATTCTTTTTAGCCTGTTCTTAAAAATTCGAAGGTTTCACCTATTGCTGGCAGGTTTTCTGTAGGTTCACGAAGACCTACACTTTTTTTAGTTTGCTGCACATTCCATGACAAACTGTGTGTATTCATATAACAGCAGAACTAGTTTGTTTCTTCAGCAGCTTATATAGTTCATTAATAGCAAAAAAAAATCAAGTAGCAGTCCAAAACCGTAGTCATGCGCTCATGAATTAGCCACCTGAGCATTGCCATAAAACACTAAAAATGAAAAAATGCACATGAAAATATGTTAAGCTTTCTAATCCCAAACAAAAGTGATCAGAATATGAAATGAGTTTCCAGCATGCTTGTCTAAAAGGTTAGGTGGTCTTGATGGTGGGGGGGGAATAAAGAAGCAAGCAAAAAACTTGGGAAGCTGCAACTGTAATGAATTACTTCTTTTGCAGGTTGCCGGGTAACCGATGAAATTCTGCATCTAGTACCAAACATTGACAACTTCAGGTTAACACTGAGAGCTATCAAATTGTGGGCAAAACGTAAGCAGTTTTATTCCAAAATTTGTGATTTTTTTCACTACCTCTTCTGATTACTGACATCTCTCTCCTTTTGTCTCTTTCCTTCTTGATCCACAGGCCACAACATCTATTCCAATATACTAGGTTTCCTTGGCGGTGTTTCCTGGGCTATGCTAGTAGCAAGAACTTGCCAGCTTTATCCAAATGCAATAGCATCAACTCTTGTACATAAATTTTTCTTGGTATTTTCTAAATGGTATGTTTTTTTTTTGTTTGGTTTTTTTTTCCATTTTGGTTTTTTTTTTGTTGTTTGTTTGTTTTCTTTTTTGGTTTGTTTTTAATTTAGATTAAACTAAAATAAAATTGTTTGTAGACACTAAATTTTAGTCCTGTTTTTATGGTACCATTTTCAGCTGTTACCAGATTAAGATAAATTAGGAACATTGTTCTTGCCACCAGAAATTGTCAGCTTAGGTTTTCAGTAAGTCATCCAACATGCCTTGTTTTTAAAGTATTCAAACCAAAACCACGCTGTTCTTAATTAACATTTTCTCAAGTATTTTTTGTAATTCAACAATACTTCAGATAGTTCAGATAAAATACTTACTTGTATAGTATACATATATATATATTTATATATGCACAAAATAATAGCATATGCCCCCAAATTTCAAGTTTTTTAACATTCAGATACTGGGATAATGGATAAAGGAGGTGTGCCAGTATCTGGTTTAGGCACATAGCTTAAATACAATTTAAGAACCAGTGGCAAAAATGTGAGTTTTAATCACGTGAGTGTGGAGTGGTAGGTGTTAAAGAATTACATGCCATTTCATATTCTTGAGCTAGTTAACTCAGAAAGATGTTTAGAATAACTCTGATGGGAACATTCAACGTAAATTTAGAACAAATGGGCCAAAAGTGAACTTAGCAGATTACAAATGAATACTGTTTTTCTTTAAAGTCCATGTTTGGATACTTATATTCTTCATGAGACACTGACAGACTTTTAAGAATCATTTACCAAGGTGTTGCTTTACTCCAAGCATAGTGTCTTCTTAATTTGAAGATAATTTGTGCACTTTCACTGTCTTGCATTCTTAGGCTTTATGGCCTCCTTGAGGTATGTAGTGTTTAGTAATGTTTTACCACAGTAAGATAATAGAGGGGAATTGATTGCAGTCTCTGTTTCATGTGTTTCTTGGACTTTTTTCCAGTTTGTACATGCATAGCATATGAACATAATGTATAAATTCCAAGAAATTAATTTGCTTCTGCTCTTTATAGGAGCGTAACTTTTATTCAGGGGGTAAGATGACCTGAAGAACAAGTATTACTTTTTAGTCTTTCATTCAACAAGGTTTTTTTCTCTCTTGGTTATAATTTTCTTATTTTCATATAATACATATGGTTTGTAATGATGCTATATGCTGTAATTGTGCTGGCTGTTTGTGTTGTAGTTTGTCCATGAAACAGCTAGCTTGAAGACGGACCCAGTGTCCATCTTCATAGAGGAATTTCTCTTTGATTGCTGTATTTCAGGAAGAATTTAGAGGAGTTTAAATTAGTTATCTAAACCAGTGGTTATAAACCTTCAAGACTACAGAAAATTCCTTGTTCTGATGCTCTGGAGAAGCTTAATTGCAGTTCAGCAGTACAGCTTGTTTAAACAATCCCAGTTAGACCAGCCTAGTTGTGAGGAAATGGTGCTTTATTTTGAGAGCATATTTAAGAAGGATCACATTCAAAAGTATTGTTTGTGTAACATACGTGGTTGTATCCAATAGTCTTATTCAGTGCTACAATCTTTTTGAACAGGGAATGGCCAAATCCAGTGCTATTGAAACAGCCAGAAGAATGCAATCTTAATTTGCCTGTATGGGACCCAAGGGTTAGTGTGTTATTTTTTCCCCTCTAAGTCACACTGTACAATAAATTCAGTTGCTTAAAAGATTCTAGGTGAACTTCGTTTTGGGTTTATTGAACTTAATGTTGTGGTGTTATATCTTCATAAATAACCTCTAATTCTCCTGAGTATAGGACAAAGTTACCATAATTTTCTGAATTGACTGCTTGAAGCACACTTGCTAAACAATGTACTTTCTCTGCCAATTTTTGAAGTAAGTGATCTTAATAAAAATTCAGCGTAGTTATATGTTTTAAAGTGATGCATTTTTGGAAAATTGCTAATCTTAAAATAATTTGCTTATTATTTAAAGCCTGTTTCTTTATTCAAGTATCTTGAATTAACTTCAGTGCAAGTTACAGCTGGATAGGCTTGGTTCCATATAGTTGTAGTAAAGTGTCGTTTCATCTTGCACCAAAGAAGATCATAACTTCAAGTCTTTTAGTTGTTTTGTGTATTGTTTATAATACTTACACTTATCTCCATTTTTGTAGCACTTATATTAAGGACGTTGGACATGATTGTCCTTCAGTTAGTGAAACAGCTTGCAGCAGATGCATGGCTTCCATTGTGAGCTTTCAATAGGACATAATATGAGTGTGCTCAATGCTGTTCTGTCAATCATAGAACAGTTGATATTCAACTAATCTTTATTTTGATGACTAGTGTAAGCATCAGAGCTTGAGTTGTATTCCCTTTTGTACTTCAAATCTATTTTTTCTGATTGACAAAAGTTCACATCTAATTATGTGAAATGACTGAAAATACGCTCTTGACTCTGTCATTCCTGAGATGGGAGGTTTGAGGTCAGCGTGTGACGGGAACTGTTGCAGTAGCTAATCAAAGTGGCCTTAGATAATGGCAGGGGTTTATCTTTTATTTATCTTCTACAAGATTGTTACCCTAATAATATTTTAATGTACTTTGCGTGTGTATGTTGTGTCCTTTCTTTTTTGTTACCCTGTCTGCTGTTAAATAAAAGTACGTTAATGCAAGTGATGCTTCTGTCAGGTTGCATAGAGCCTCTTTTCCTAACGTGGCTCTTAGTTTTCAGTAGTGTTACAGAAATAAAGACTAAAATTCCTTTTGCAAGGTCCGAAGACAGTCATTCTGCAGAAGGTGCTCATATGATGATGAGATGTCCTTGGTTTCATGTGATCACAAATGAATTTCTATTAAAGAGGGAAATTGTTCTTTTTGGTTGGCATTTCTGGACTTAGAAATGCCTGCAACTTGTTCTTGATGTGCTGACAGGTTACAGTCCTCCCACATCACTGTCGTTCAGAAAGATGTCCTTTGTGAAAGCATTATTCTTGTTTTCTAAACTTCCTCTGTACTCTTGGTCTGCAAGCTAAGGTCTCTTAGAACTTAAGACTTGGTTGTAGTAAAGGGAGAAATCCAAATTTGTTAACTGATGTGTATGCTTGAAGAAAACTGATTGGCTGTTGTTATATGTAGGTAAACCCCAGTGATAGGTACCATCTTATGCCTATAATTACACCAGCATACCCACAGCAGAACTCTACGTACAATGTGTCCGTTTCCACACGGATGGTCATGGTTGAGGAATTTAAACAAGGTAAGTATTATCTTACACTCTCTATATAGATGTTTTCAGACAGATTTAAGTAGTTTCATTGTGGGTATGCATGGAAAGGGGGAGGTGGGTGGGTGTAAAAAAAGCTTCTTTGACACAAGACTGTTTTAAAGGAGGTAGAACTTGGCCTGTTACGCTTAATGTTGCTTAACACTGCAAACTCAGTAGATCCTTTTACAGGTCTGTCCTTCACTCTTAAAAACTGAGGGTAATGAAAGAGAATGCATTGTGCTCTGAAAATTAGAACTAATGGTATAATAACTTTATTTTAGTGGCCTAGATTGTGCCAAGTTACATGAAGGATTAGCAATAGGGGTTCCACTTGATGCCTGTTTCTAGGCCTAATATAAGGCAAGATACTCTCTTAAATATGAGTCTTCTGGATTCATCCAAGTAATGTACTTGAATAGTTATAGCAGATAAGAGGTTATCAAAGCAAGAAGTAGATTTGATGCAAGGAGGAACTTCAAGTAGCTTTCTCAGACAGAGCAGTACCTTATTTTCTCACTGTTTCTTTGCATTGTAAAATGCCTTGCACAAGAGGTGATTCTAATACTATAAGGAAAAATATGTTGTGTTTGAACTGAATAGTTAGGGTAGCATATGCAAAAAACTAAATGGAGCCCTGTTACACTGCAGAACAAAACCGTGAAATAATCAGTCTGATCAATTAACATACATTTCTACACAGATAATGAGTTTTTTTAATAATATGATTTGATTAACATGATCAGTGAAAGTATGACTGAATTATAAATCTTGTTGATGAATTGCTGTGAATTTGAAGGAGGAAATAATTTGTAGTAGTTTTTGCTAAATTAATAAGCTGTCTTTATTCTGGATACTAAATTGTATTAAAAAAAAGTTTAAATTTTTTTTTTTTATAATTTAGGTCTTGCTATCACAGATGAAATTTTGCTGAGTAAGGCAGAGTGGTCCAAACTTTTTGAAGCTCCAAACTTCTTTCAGAAGTACAAGTATGTATTTTATGGCATGGCAGAATATTTTAAGTTTATCAGTTGAACTACCTCATAATGCTCTGTAGCGCAGGATCATAAATATACATACATTAGTTGTCCTAAAAGTGTTTTGTTAGGATTTTTCTATAGTGTGGGAGAGAGAATACACTACTGTCCTTTCCTTTGGAAAGTATATAATCTCCTCAGGTACTTTTTTGTGTCTTAAACCTGTATTTCAGAAACTAGTTAGTCCCTGACCCAGGTATTTAGAATGTCTCCAGTTAACTCTAGAATTAGTATGCTACCAATAACATTGAAGAAGTTTCATCTGGTTTGACTAATAGAAATGTTCTTTAGTCCTGTCAGTAAGCATTCTAAAAATGGGTCTTCCCAAGAAAAAACATGTTAAACTTATTCTGAAGGTCAGTACTTAAGATGATTAAGTACTTGAAACTGTGTGTTTTCTTCTGTCAATATAGTCAACAGTTTACTCTGATAATAAAAGATACTTTTGCAATTGTGTGGACTAACTACCAGTTGTATTAGTTATTACTTGATCTTTTTTCATTTAAGTTTAAGGCTCTTGGATTTTTATTAACTCACACCTAGCTTTTCTCATTTTGTAATGTCTCTGAGGGAAATTCACACTTCACACACTTAGGGTTTCTAGTAATATGCTTGTGGGGCAGAAGCTTGTTAAATGTATAGACTTGCTGAAAGTTGTATTTTTATAATAAATATGGATTATTAAAATATGGACTACATCTTCTTTGCCCTCAGTTGAAATTTGAGACCCATTTTTCTTGAATCAAGATCAAATATATTTTACACTTGTTTGTGTTGGGTGGTTGGTTGGTTTTGTACTAATCTAAACAAGATTGAAATACACAGTTCCCCCATTAAAAGAGACTGATGACCTTCATAATGTGTCTGTGTTTTGTTTCTATACCTTTTGCATGATAAAAGGTTTAAAACATTTGGATGGCTTTTATGTTGTTCCTTGGAGCTTAAGATTGAAAACATTTAAAAGAACAGTTAAATTATATTATTTTTTGAAGTAAAAAATGGGCTGCAGACAAATCAGTTTCTCCTCAAGAGATTACTAATAAGCTCCTTAGTACATTTTCTTTATTTCTTTCAAAAGTAGAAAAAAATAGGAAACATTTAATGTCATTTGAAATAATCTCCATTTTAATGCAGGTTTTTTTGTGTACCTGCTTAAGCAATTTTACAAGGTGTAGCAATAAAAGTGTCTCTTCCTCAACATTATATATCCAGGTTTTCTGTTCTGTGCAAGATGTCTTTGGTCTAATTTTACTTTTTTAAGCGTGGAATGGTATTATGTAGCCTGTTTTACCTTAATTACCCAGGATTTTGTCTGTTTTTGCTTAGTAGGTTAATTTTACAATTTTGGTAGTCTTTACAAAGTAAATAATTATATGCAGTTATCTGTATGCAGTAAATGTGGCTCTCTTGGTCAGATCTCCATCTAAAAGATAGATATTTTGGAGTTCTTTTCCCCTCTTCACACTCTTCTCCTGTTTAAATTGTAGATGCCTTGGCATGTTCTGCTAAAATTCTTAGTAGTGTGTAATGCTCTGCCAGATAAGAGAACATCTGGTCCTTGCTCTGAGACAAACATTTCTTTCAATCTCTGAAAGCATAGCTTCACTAGTCTATCACTCTTAAAGGCAATTAGTTGCTCAATATCTGTTGGTTATAAGCACTTTTGACTTGCTGTCGGTGTTTAAAATAAAACTTGATGATGTGTGATTAAGGAAATCTAGGGGCTACTGCATACCTGCATAGTAGGAGCAGATTAGAAATTAGGAAAATTAGGAAATCTGTTTTTAGTCTGCTCATTTTTTTCTTTTTAAATGTCAGCAGTTACTTGGAGTTAGGGAGTTGCAACATGTATTATCTACCCTTTATGTAGGTTTAAATTTTTAGACGGGGAAAGCAACAACAAAAAACGTGTAGATATGATGTTTTACAGGGAAGTGACAAGAATTTCAGATGGATATGAGTTTGAAGTGTTGCATGAGAAATGAAATTGTTACAGTTCAAGACAAAGAGAACAGTGTTTTGAGAGAAATAGCTCTTTTAATGAGCTCTAGCATATTCTTTCTATGTCATTAAAAGAGATAATTCTGCTAAATAAGTAGAGTATAAATATACCTTTTAAAAAGGTGGTTTAAATTCTTGGCTTCATAGGACTTTCAAGTACTGAATATAAAAGTAATAATTCCCAGATAGGTAATAAAGAAAAATTAAAGTTAACATGTTCAGGTATTTTCAGTTGGTGGTGGGGTTTTTTTGGTGTGTGTGTGTGTTTTTTTCCCACCCAAAATTAATATAACTCTAATTTAAGTATTTTTTAAGAAATACTTGTGTTAATGAGGTATTACAATTCCATACTATCTATATTAGGGGTTTTTTTCAGAATGCTGAAAGGAAGATATGTTGGTTTTTTTTCAGAATGCTGTGGGAAAACAGCAAAGCCCCAAACTGATCTAAAAGTTACCACTGAGAGGCAGAAGCTTAACCTAAGACTACTTTTTCTTTGTAATGAAGTGATAGATACTTCTGAATTACACGTGTGCTTTGTGGTAAAATTACGAATGAGGCACTGATAAAAAAACCTTGTCTTAGCAAAATTTGGCAGTGAGACCTTGGACTCTTAAAACTAAGGATATCTTAATTTTTAATATAAATTATTTAATTTTGTTGAAAATGGTAATTGGAAATTTCTAGAGAATAATTCCCTCTCAGCACTAACACCTGGTAGGTGAGTTAGGAGAAGCTGGATCCTTTTCTTCTCAGCGACTACTACATGACCAGAAGTAGTTAATCATCAAAACAGTTATTTTTTTCAAATAAGGCTTAGGGCTTTTTTCTAGGGGCTTACCAGCTAGTTGAGGCTTTTGGACACAGCCAAATTACTTTTTTTTAAGTAGTCCTTCAGAAGTTTGTTTCACAGGGATGCTTTTAAGAAGTAACTGGAAAATCAGTTTCTTCAAATGTTTACGGGTTTGGAATTTATCTTTTTCAATTCAGACATGGTTAAAAATATACAAAAGCTTAAACAGTTGTGCCTACTGAATTAAAGATTTTGCAAGTGTGCAATGTGTGTGATGTAGGAATCTTACTGAAAGTGTAGTGCTCCTTAGAACAAACCAGTATTAATAATTAGTAATGTCTCATACAGAATTAAAGAACTCATACTCTCGTTTTCCTGTGAAGTAGTTAATACTGTCAAACTGCAAAATGAATTGGTTCTTTTGCCGCTATATTGTTCAGAACAGGGAAGTAGTTTATCCAGATTTCTCGCTTGCAGTTCTCTTGTTTCATTGATGTTCTCTGACTGAAATCAGAGGGTTGTAGCACGTAGCAGGATTTTGGCTCTTGCCCCCTGAAGATAATGTAGCTGCTAACTTGATCTGCTGATCTGCATTTGCTGTTTGATTTGAAGGCCTTTGGCACTGGAGTACTCTGTACTGTAGTTTTCCAATGCCATTAACCTTGCTTTCCTCTCCATGAGCTATATGCTGGGGACTAGTCTCTTGTGTTACTACTGTTCTTTAAATACTGCTGAGAAGCTTCCTGAACGTGCCACATCTGTACAGAGTAGTGCAGCATTGTGTGACATATGATGTTAAGGACTTCCCAACTAAGCTTCTGAAAAACCTGCCTGTAAGCATGTGAGATTTGCTTTAGCACTCTCATTAAGAACTCAAATTATAAGTAATCTTTTCCCATTCTGCTGTCCTTGGGCTTCTTTGTTTAAAATGCTGTTCTTGTTATGTATACTGTCTCTAAAATCTACTTACAGTGGGTATACACTGAATATCCTGGAAAGTAATTGGGAGTTTAAGAATTAACATCAGAGGAAACATTCCTTATGAAATTTCAGATAGGTGTCTTCAGAGAATTCCAAAATGCAGATAGAACTTTTTTATCCACATTTAATAGTGTTATTTTGGATTTTGAATAAATGCATGTCTGCTAACTACTCTTCTTACTGTTCAGAATAACGTTGCAACTAAGACAGTTGACATGTAAAAGTAGTTCTGGACAACTTTTCTCTTGGTTTGTAGTCAGTTAAATCCCTGATCTCATCAGGTATTGAAGTATTTCAACCAGTGCTGCATTCCTTATAACAGTAACCTTAATAAAAGATTATAGTGGAGTTACAAATGGCCCTAAACTCCAGAATGTTTTGGAGTCTGTTAGTCATACACTTGGGACATAGCTCCTTGTTCTATTTAACAAAGCTTAATTTAATGCAAGGTATATACTTAAGTCAATCTGTGTTTTACAATGTAGAGTTTACTGCGAAGTTTTAATATTAAGGTTTGAATGTCTAGTTTTAGAAAGACATATAGAATAGCATATTGTCTTTATCTCCAAAGGCATT
This sequence comes from Sylvia atricapilla, assembly GCF_009819655.1. Classification (NCBI taxonomy): domain Eukaryota; kingdom Metazoa; phylum Chordata; class Aves; order Passeriformes; family Sylviidae; genus Sylvia; species Sylvia atricapilla. Next base: position 47,398,018 of record NC_089145.1, read on the forward strand.
ATATTGTACTTCTAGCAAGTGCACCGACAGAAAAACAGCGACTAGAATGGTGAGTAATCCTCGAGATTTAAAAAAAGGCAAAACAACCCCCTCCACCAAAAAACAAAAATAGCACCTCTCTTCCCCCCACACCATCAACCTTTGACACAAGATAGTATCTAGTGTATCAGATGTCGTCTTAATGAATGAAAGTGGAGCTTCAGTGTTTCATCACTGAATGGATGAAGATTGTAGCGTTCTGAAAAAAACAGTAAAAATTAAAAACTGGGGAGTGAAGGCTGTTGTTTCAGTTTTTCCTTAGCAGCAGTCTCAGGTTTACCTTACAAATGTCTTGTGCACTTTATTAATGAGCAGTGTGAGGAGGTATATTTTCAGTTACTTAAAATGCTGTTTCTCAAAACAAAATTTCCCCTTTCCCATGTTTCTGCTCTATTTTATTAGTGAAATTTTAAGATTGGCACGTGTTGGGAATTTCTTCACCTCTAAAATTCATCATCAGAAGCAAAAAAAATGTTGGATAAATATGTGGCGGTTCTTTCTGACCACCTTTTACTTGTTGTGTCATGTCTTGTATTGAATTCCATTTGTGAAATCAGACTGCAGAGAGAGCTGCAGGGCTTTCTTAAGCTTCCATTGTCAGCCTTTGTAATGCCTTAACTGAAATTATAGATCTGAATTAATCTGACGTGCACTAATTCATTAGTACTCTCAAGTATTAGTATAAGGAGAATGTTGAGGATTTTATCCTGATAAGTGATGTTAGATACTTCTGTTATTTTCCTATTAATGAGATCTTGCTAATAAATGACATTTATACAGGGTGGGCTTGGTGGAATCAAAAATCCGTATTCTAGTTGGAAACCTGGAGAAGAATGAATTCATTACACTGGCTCATGTGAATCCACAGTCATTCCCAGCACCCAAGGAGAATCCTGACAAGTAAGGAAACTCGTTTTCTTAATTTAGTAGAGAGAGGCTAAATTAACTAAAATGCAATTTCATTAATAAATAAAAGGACATTTTTATAGACTCCTAGAAGGATTAATTTTTAATGACAGCACCTAAAGGCAGACAAATGATGCTCAGCTCTTCTCAAGTACTATTTGTGAAATTAGGTACACGTTAATTCTGTATAAGAATGTCTCTAAATCAGAAAATAAGGGAAAATGTATTTTTGTTAATAACTGTATTAATTACATAATTTCCTGCTAACCTGTATCACTTACTGCTACTTAGTTGATGCTGTTTTAATTGTGAGGAAGCCCTGAGGATCTGGGAGAACATCAGGCACTGTAGAACAGAGCTCTTGAGTCACTAAGTTCATTTAATGTTATAAAATTTAGCAGTTGGGTTGAATATCATTGAAATCATAATGGTTGTGTTTAGAATTTGTCAGGTTGTGGAAACAGTGGAAAAAATATCAAGTGCTTCAGATTGTTGAGGATTTTAAATATTTTTTGACTCTTTTCTTCCCCCTCTCAAAACAGCAGTTGCTGGTGTGTGTTCTAAGATTTTACTTCAAGATAACATTGTAAATAATTTGTAAGGAATAATATTTTTGTGTGAAGTGTGAGAATGGGGAAGAAATTTGTCTTTACTGGATGTGTGGAAAGCCTTGTTAGCCTTGCACAGGGCCTTTTCCACACCTTAACTGCTTTAAATACAGTATGGGGCTACTTATTCTTTTTTTTTTTTTTCTTAGAGGTTATATAATTGTTACATGTGTGTTCCGAGTAAAATTGCACAAAGCAGGCAGTACATCCTTAGCACCATTTTAGTGGGTGGGCATAGCTACAACTGCCTCCATAATCAGAGGCTCTAATTAGCTCTTATTTCAGAGGACTTGATGCAGGCAACACTTCCAGCAAAGGTTGTCTTCCCAGGACATTCTTTCACCATCCCACAGGAAGGAGAGCTGTCAGAGGGAGGGTTTTAACTGAAACCTGCAGTTTGTGGTCAGTTACAGCTAAGAAATTTGAGTGTTGAAGACACATTTAGGTTGCAAAATGGAAGTTGCTTAATTGGGTCATAGATTCTTCATAGTTACCTATGGCTACTTGAGAGCTGGTTATTCTCTCTCTATGCTAGTCGCTGCACGAGATAATCTATATGGGAGCACAGTTGAATGGAATAATCTACTGATGATCTTAGTTTACTTGCTGGAGGTAGACCTGTAGTGTTTAATGACTTTTATATTGTGAAGGAAAAAGGAATATTAGTCAGATCTGGTTTTTGCTTTCTGTGTCCAGTTTCCTATTGCTACAGGAGCTAAAAAGTACAGCTATTGTCTATGGCATGAAATAACTTAAGCTATTTAATTCTGTCAGTATTATATGACAGTTTTATATTAAATTTTCCAGGGAAGAATACCGTACAATGTGGGTGATTGGGTTGGTGTTTAAGAAAACTGAAAACTCTGAAAATTTAAGTGTTGATCTTACCTACGACATTCAGTCTTTTACAGACACAGGTGAGTTTTGCCTTCTAGGTGTTTTGGTATTAATGAACTTGTTGCAGTTACTGTCTGCTCAAAATGTAGTCTTTATTCATAACCTTCATAATAATAGTAGAATTGTATCTACAGAGAGGGTTTCAGCTAAGGAGTTAAAGGTTTAATGAAACACTTTTTCAATGAGTTTTAATGCTCCTAAACACTTCAGACTAATCACGTTCAGTTTGTTTCCATTAAAAGTGATAAAAATTATACATGCATCTTGCAGATCTTACTAAAATTGTGGTACATTATTTTGTAATCTTTATTAAACAGATGAATTAGTTATCATATGTGAGCTAGCAAGCTTAACCTCAAAAATTTTGAGTATATTTTAAATATTTTTGTTACTTGTTGAGACTAAATTTATCAGTGGATTAACAAAATGTATTTTATTCCATGGTGTTTCATACTAGATAATTGCTTTAATAACCTTTACTTTCATGTCTGACACTCAGTGGAGGAGAGCTTTTTGACTTGTGATGTTTACTTTTTGATTCACTAAAATAGTACACACAGGAAATTTTGTAAGCAAAGAATTGGTAACAGCTGGGGAGTGTGACACCAGAGTGTCAGGAACAGTAGCTTTGACAGATTTATCTAATAAATTTTACAGGTTTGTGTAAATTTAATGTGTTTAGTTGTGTGTTTTTTTTTTTTTTTTTTTTGTTAAACAACAGTTGAGGCTCAAAGTATTCTGTGTTTTTACAGAGTTGAAGAAATAGGTTCAGGTGTTATGTAATGCAGCTGTGGTCTCTGAATTTCTGAGACTCAGTCTGAGGAAACAAGGGAATTGAACACCTTGAACTCTCTTCCACCTCATACCTGTGAATCGAGTAAATATATAGGCATAGTTATAAATCATGCCAAGGTTTCAGAGTTGTTTTCTGTTATATGTACCTGCAGAGGGGCATCTCTTTCTTGAGAATTGAAATATTTCTTGTAATTATTGGTGATGAAGGAAAAACTATAGCACCTATACGAGCTTTAGAACTTTATTCTAATTTTTGAGAATTTAAAAAAGACAATACCTTGGCTGCTTCCTTGAAGGAGTGAAGGAATTCAGAACTTAGTTTCTCAGGTCTTTCATTGTTTATAAACAGATATTTCAGCAGTATACTTGTCAGAGATTTTTGGCATGAAAAGACTAAAAATTGCACTGACGATTTTTGATGTGATTTATTTGCACTATATTCCTGACGTTTGTCTAAATATATGGACTTGTAAGTGGAGTAACATTTCATCAAGATCCTTACAAACTGTGGTGTAGAGTTTTTGATTTGTGAATACACTTCTAGAAGTAACAATCTAGTGAACAATATTTGTGTGTTGTGGGTATTTTGGCAATCTGAAGAAGTTAGTGTGGGTCTGTCTTCATTGTTTTTAATCCATCCTAAAAACTTCTTCGTCCTGTCTTTTGGAATAGGTCCTAAGATTTTTATCAAAGGTAACTATTTTCCAGGATAAAATTAAAGAATAGCTTGCTTTTTAGTGGGGGCAAAGGGAGACATGAAGAGTGATCTAGGTTTTCCTTGTATGGAAACTTTGAGAAGACCTTATGTCAGGAATATGGAGTGCTTTAACCTGTCTGGTTTCATTGAGTATGCTTCTACCTTAGCTGTAACCTGTATGACTTTTCACAGAGAGGCTTTATGAGCTTCTTCAATATCAAGAAGTAGTGCAGTACTTGCTTTAATACTCGGTATTCATTGAACTCTTTGTGTGCCTCTCTTTAACACCTTTTTAATTACCTATTCACAGCCTATTAAGTGAGATTCCTTAATGTTTATAGAGTAGACAGTGAATAAGGGAGATACCTCTTGAGGTTTTCTATTTAAGAGGTAGAGAACCGTATTTTATTCATACATCTGCCCTGGCTTTTGTTCAATGTTGTGGAGACAGTCAGTGTGAAAGAACAAGCTTTTCATTTTTTATCTGGCTTTACTTGAACCCAGAATCTTGGGTTCCAGTGCTGATCTTGTACTAGTTCTTACTATGGTGACTTACCAGAAGCTGATGTTCTGAAGTGAGGAGGAATAACTTGCTATACTATACAAAATTAAAAGAAACAAAAACCAACCAAACAAAACTTCCAAAATGACTGTACAATATTTAATGATAACCTGAAACAAAAAGCAAACCAACAAAAAAGCCCAACGAAACAGAAAAAATCCAAACATAAATTACTTTTGTATAAAAATTTAGTGGTGTGTGAGTTGCCAGAATAATTTTAATACATTAAGTAGCACATGAGCACTTAATTCTTGAATTAAAACCTGTTTTTTGCAGGACCTGCATAAATAAAACCACCTGCAAAGAAAATAATTTTATGTAGATGCTGTAATTCTTATGAGAAAATTTTATTTCTATCTTTAGTCCCTTTCAGATGAAATCAAGAGCTTGCTTCAGAGCTCTTACAGTTAAGGCTTGTTAAAAATACAGAGAATCATGTGCTTGCAAGCCATTTTTTGTGAAAAACAGGTCACCTGTTTGCAAACCAACATTTGTGTTTCTACTGTCTGTACTGGCCTGGTAGGCAGTTCCCTTGCTTTCTCCAGAAAAAGGAAACATAATTTTTGTTCTTGAGGATAAGTGCTCTGAAATGCAAATTATTTCTGCTTGGGCAAGTAAGTGGACTTTGCAAAATGCTTCAGTATGTCTTAATGTTATTCTAATTGTGTAGTTTATAGGCAAGCAATAAACAGCAAGATGTTTGAGATGGATATGAAGATTGCTGCGAGGCATGTGAAACGTAAGCAACTTCACCAACTGCTACCTAATCATGTGCTTCAGAAAAAGAAAAAGGTAAACCTCACTAGTACAGAGAGCAGTGAAAATGCTCTCAGACTTCTGATGCTTTGGTCTACTAATTTAGGTTTACTTAGGTTTTTAGGTTTACTAATCAAAGAAGTAAAATAGCATTTTGAGGTCTTAATTTTATCTGCGAGTGATTTCATTTGAGTGTAGCAGTGTTACTAGATGCACTAAATACAATACTACATTTCTCAGAACAGTAACAATGTGGATAGTTTCTTCTTGTCTGGCTGGGTAGTGTACCTGTGGCCATATATGAGAATGGTACTATTAGTTTTTAATTAAGATGTTGCATTGGATTATTGTTTAATTTCAGTGGAGTCAGGAAGAAGGAGTGGAACTTTGAATCGAACAATTCAGTCTGATTCAAAATCCCTGCTGCTCTGTATTACCTTAATCTCAGAACAGTACAGGTTTGCTTGGATTTTTACCAGCTATACCACTGGTACATATTTTGTTCTAGGTATAGCTGAATAGCATGCTTTATTTCTTTAGCTGTTTTATACTGAATGCTGTTTTACGGAGTAGGAAGTCTTTATTGACACCAAATGTAGATCTGTTTCAGAGAACAAAGTAAATATCAAGTAATACATCTCTTTAAGTAGTAGGACTATGTCAGAAAAGGCTTTTTCTTCTCTATGGACTGAGTTCAAATCCTCTTTAAATTCTTTTTGTATACATCATGTTTTTTGATATACTAAAGTTAATGAAACTATTTCAAAGTCCACAAAAGCAAAGAAATTTGAAATAAAGCTGAAAATATTAAATACAGGAACATTTGTTTTTGAACATGATTGGTTCAGACAAATCTGTACTGGAGTTGTGAACGTGAAAATGCTTGTAGTGAGAAGATAGTGGATTATTCACATGTAAAAGGATTTGAAAATTGTCCATTAAAGTTTGTATTTTGAAATAACTTTAATTTCTGTTTATTTTTAAACTTTTCATTAGACTAACAGAATTTTCTTTTGCCTTGTGGCTTGCAGCACTCGACAGAAGGGATCAGGTTGACAGCTCTGAATGACAGCAGCCTAGACTTGTCTATGGACAGTGATAACAGCACGTCTGTGCCTTCGCCTACCAGTGCTATGAAGACAAGTCCGTTGAACAGTTCTGGAAGTTCTCAGGGGTATGGAAGACTTTCAGTCTTGTTGCTGCCCTCTCTTCTTGAATTACTTGTATTAAACATATGGCAAATACTGCATTATTCTAGACAAAGTACCACTGTTACCAAGGTGGGGATGGATGGAGATTGTAAACACTCTTATTTCAGTTTGAGCACTAGAGGAAAATTTGGGGGATATGCCATATCCCAGCACCCCCATGGTGCTGGGCTTGAGATGAGGAATTAGGAAGTTGGGGTTAAAAAGGCTTGGAAGAACACAATGATAGAAAAATTTGGGCCCTGCAGTAGGGCTATGAGAAGTAGCGAGCAGATAGTTGTGAGGATGAGGAAGTGTTTTGTGAGTTTTGGATCCAAATGGGAGACAATAGATTTTCTGTCTGGGAAATCAGTAATGTATAGCTGTTACTGATGATACCTCTGCGGATTAAGCTTAGGAACGTAATTTCCCGCTGTAGTTTTGAAGTGTGCATATTAAAGTTTTCTTAATACTAGCTTTCTTTATTAAGCCAGCCTACCTTAACTCCAGTTTGCCCCAATAAATCTTTGGGGTACTTTACTTTTTTGGAGTGTACTTTCTTCTTTCAAGAGTTTTATGCTTGTTTCTTTGACAAACATAGAAGTTATCATCAATCTCCTGCAGTTCAGCAGTATTACACGTATGTTACAGGATGTTGTGTAGGATGAAATACTTGACTTAATCCTTTCGATAAATGTTCTTTTAGTTAGTCTTCCTTGGTAAATGGTTAACAGTAGTTGATACCACTGTCTGTGCTATTGAAATAAATCTGTGTTACCTAGGATGTCGCAGGTGAAGTGGAAATTACCCTTGGCTGATTTTAGACACACACAGCTTCCCAACTTCTTGAAGATGGAAAAAGGATCATTTTTTGTGGCTGGTCACTTGAAGCCCCAGGCCTTTGTTCATGATGATTTTAGACTGAAATTTTAGACTGTAACAGTCTGTGTAAAGTAAAGACAAACTTTTGGTTCTAGGCCTTCTACACTGGTTTTGTTTCATCCTTTAGTCCATAGTTGCTGTGTTTTTCCATGCATGTCATTTGGGTGGACACAGCCTTAATTTTTGCCTGTCTTTTAAATACAACATTTTTCTGGTCTCAAATACTGTCATTGAGTGATATAAATTAAATATTTGAAATAGCTTTCATTGCTTGAGTTTGATAATAGGTTGCCAGTGCTCACTTTTAACTTTTTTACTCATGTCAGTTCTCCTCTGTAATGTAGGTAAAACACCAGCTGTGGTTACTGGTCACACATACGATGTGATGAAAAGCAGATCATGTGGCACCATAGCTTTACTAATATCTTCAGCATTTCATAATTTTTCTCTTTTTAGCAGAAGCAGTCCTGCGCCAGCTGTAACAGCAGCATCTGTGACCAACACACAGGCTTCTGAAGTCACTGTGCCACAAATAAATTCCAGTGAAAGCTCAGGGGGTAAGAAAAATGGCATAGCATGTTGTTTCTATTGAATTTTTGGTAATGTTTATTAGGAAATTTTTCTTCCAGCTTGTGTCTTCTAGTCTTTACTTAACACATGCTGTAATGTGTTCTCCTTCATACACATCGTTCAATAAATTTCTTAAAGATTCAGGAAATCACAGAGAAATTTGCTGTTAGAGATTTATGTTTGCCATTCACAGCAGCAATAGTGTTCCAATGACCTAATGCAGGTCTGTAGTTTGGCTAGCTAAACGAGGAAAAAAAGTACCTAAAGCTGGAAGAACAATTTTTATTTTAATTCATTTTGTAGTTAAACTCAAGGTGGTTCTGTATTGTCTGTTTGTACTCTGTGCTCCCATGTTCCTGCTCCTTGTGCTTCATGAAATTGATTCTAGAAATACAAGACTCAGATGTAAGCAGAAACACGTTCCTCAGCGATGTCTATCCAGATATGTCCCACTGTATGTGCTGACTTTATCCTCCATTTTCTGCAAGGAAAAAGTACACTTTACTTAAAATTTGACTCTTTAGTCAAAGAATAAAAGCATCTGGTGAAAATATTCTCTTAGAATCAGTTACTCTTTTTTTTGATGGAGCTTTTGCTGTGTACAAGGAGCAAGTCAGAAATAGATGGAAAAGGGGAGCGACTGGTTAGCCTTTCAAAATTAAATCTCTCATTTCACTCTTGGCGTCTGGCATGGTTTAGTCTTACTTCTCTCTGATTTTTATCGTGTCACAGGTGCATCAATGTGAGTAAGTTTGTCCATGAGCACTAAATGGAGCTTAAATGGCGTGACTGGTTTTTGGATTTGGAAGCATATCAGAAGTTGTTCATTCTTATATTTTGGTTAATCAAAATGTTAATCACCTGATAGTTGTTAATGAAAAATTTCCTCAATATATTTTTTCTCATCCTGGAGCATCTCCCTATGTGCGCTTATTGGTTTGAGGTAGGCAATTGATGAGATAGAACTTTGTCATATGGAGCATTTTTCAAAAGGATGTATATAATATCAGTTCTTTATTTGATGCTCTGTGATGACTTCATATTTGTCACTAGGTAATCTAAGCCTGAGAAGTGATAAACTTCATTTTTGAGTGAAAAAGGGACTATCAGATTGCTCTTGGATTTGATTTAATGCAGTCTTGGCCATGGATATATATGGCTGAGTACAGAAGCAGTAGAATTTTTCAGGTACCACAAGTAGTGCAGCTGTATTATACAGAGCTCTGTCTGGGCTCATACAGCCTGCCTTAAGCAGGGTTAATTAGGCTAAGCGGAGTGTCATTGCCATGGCTACCATGTATTTGGTACAGGAATTCTTTGTCAGAATCATGTGTTAAGGGCTTGGAAAGGACCTAAAAGATATCTAACCCAAACCCCTCCTGTCATGGACAGGGACACTTCCCACTAGACCAGTTTGTTCAAGGCCTTAACTGACCTGACTTTGAACTCTGTCAGGGTCAGGGCATCCAAAACCTCCCTGGACAACCTGTCCGGTGTCTTACTACCTCACACTAAAGAATTTTGTCCTAATACCTAATCCAGGTGTCCCGTATTTCAGTTTGTACCCTCTAATTTGTTCTATCATTACAGTTCCTGACAAAGAACCCCTCTTTGGCTTACCTGTAGGCCCCCTTCAGGGAAGGGGGAAGGTGCTGGAAGGTTGCTGGGAGTTCTCCATGCAACCTTCTCTTCTCCAGGCCCAGTTTTCTCAGTCTGTCTTTGTAGGGGAGGTGCTTCAGTCCTCTTATCAACTTCATGGCCTCCTCTGGACTTGCTCCAACAGCTCCATGTCCCTCTTTATATTGGTGACACCAGAACTGTACACAGGTGGGGTCTCACAAGAGCAGAACAGAGGGGAAAAATTCCCTCCCATGACCTGCTGCCCATACTCCTTTGGCTGCAGCCCAGGACATGTTTGGCTGTCTGGGCTGTGAGCGCATTTGCCCGCTCATGTTGAGTTTTTCATCAACCACTGCCCCCAAGTCGTTCTCCTGGGGCTGCTCTCAGTCACTTCTCTGCCCAGCCTGTGGGTGTGCCTGGGACTGTCACAACCCACCCACAGGACCTTGCACTCACTCTACTGAACTTCAAGGGGTTTGCATTGACCTGCCTGTCCAGGTCCCTCTGGATAGCATCCTGCCCCTCCAGTGTGTCAGCTGTACCACACAGCCTGGTGTCATCAGTGAACTTGCAGAGGCTGCACACAAGCTCAAGAATGAGCTTGAAACTAAACTGTGCAATGTATGCATGCTTGCTGTTCCAGACATGATGCTTACACCATAAACTGTACCACTTCCTTGATGCCTACTTGATGTTGGGGGTTTTGATTAGAGACCAGAAATACCAGTGATTGAACTGAAATGACTGTGTCGACTCCTCTTGTTGAAGATCTTTAAATTATTTGTCCATAGGTACTTCAAATGAAAGCATTCCTCAAACTGCCACACAACCAGCCATTTCTCCACCACCAAAGCCTACCATCTCTAGAATTGTTCCCTCAACGTATCTATTAAATCCATCACCAAGAAGTTCAGGAAATGTTGCAACAAAAATGCCTAGCCCTGTCGCAGCAGTGAAAAGGACATCTTCTCCCCATAAAGAAGAGTCTCCTAAGAAAATTAAAATTGAAGAGGTATTTGAGATTATTTTGAGATCATACCATAACAGTGTTCAAAACTGTGAATATTCATTTCACCCAGAGTGCTGATTCTCATATTCCCAGTTTCAGATATTTCCTATTCTGATTGCATTGCTGCCTGATATTTTCAGCTTGCCAAGGTGTTAGTATTTTTGTTTTGTTGATACATCACGTGAGATACTGCATTAGGATGAATGCTTATAATCTAAATTCTTACCTTAGAAGTAATTATTTTGGTAAGCCTATAATATGCTATGTCGTACAACTAATTCTGTCCTTTTAAACATTTTCACTTTTTTTTCTTGTTGGTTTTTTTAAAAATATGATTTTATGATTTGTGATAGTTTGTGTTTGTTTTTCAGCAGGATGAAATAAGTGAAGATACTAGCTGTATAGATTTGAATGAACATGAAAAAATGGAAACTAAGGTATCTATGCCTAGACTATATAATTTTCTGTATATTAATCGGGAAAATGACTGTGTTTCTCTCTGGGAATGACTAAGAGTGTGTCTAGATATAGACTCTCCAGTAAAAATATCAAAATTATATCTTATTTTTTTTGTTTATATCAGTATTGATGAATTGGAGTCCATTGCCTGCTGTTATGCAAAGTTGAGCCCAAATTCATAGTCATGTAGGACTGTCGTTTCTTTGCTGGTCATTTACGTGGTATTATGCATTGTGAAAAAATCAGTCATTATATTTATATTTCAGTTCATTAAATTATATCAAGGTTTTGTCAATATGCCATGATTTTCCTGCATCCCAAATCTGATCTGTATTAATAAGTGAAAGAACAATTGTCCTATGCATCCTATTTGGAGTTTGTATGTTGGGCTGAGAATCTTAAAGGCAGCCAGCTTGTTCACTTAAAGAAATTTCAAGTGGTAGTAAGTAAATCTTCTCTGGCAGTGAAATTACTGTGTGAAGTTACAGCATACTGTTTGGGGACTTTTGGGATTTTGCATTTTTTATGGGGCACATTCTGTTGTCCCTGGAATACTCTGGAAATTTTGCTTATGCTTAAAGTTAAATGTAAGTTCCTTGGTTTATAGCTTCAACGCCCTTAAGCAAGGAATTGTATCTTGTTAGGCAGTCACCTTGCAATGTCTCTGAACTTAAGATAGGTGAAGGCAGAAATACATGTAAGCACTTAATCCTCACTTCAGGAATAGATCTACTGGATACAGATCGTTATAAAAGACATAGGTAATCCTGTTAGGTTTTATTGGCCGTCTCCTCTACGTCTTTGTCCTTAATATTTATGGAAGGAAATGGTGGAATTAAATTTCTTAAAATAAACACAGGTTTTCATCTATTGAAATGCATTGCTTTTTTTGGTGTGTGTTTACTAAGTGGTACACTTTGAACTAGCAGACTTTTTATTAAAATGAGAACATTGTCGTGCTTCAGTCCTGTAGTCCCACTTTCGTACCTGAAAATCAGTCTCTGACACTCACCTATTCATTCAAAAGTTGATTCAACCCATAAAAGCAGCAAGAAAGCTTTGCTGGCAGAATGGCAAAAACTAGAAAAACTGTTGAATTTTTGAACAGTTTCTGTAGCTTATCACATGATCTTCCTTGCAATTTTTGTCTTTGTTGACTTGAATGACATATTAATGTTTTGCTATAGGATTCTGTATAGAAGGTGTTAATTGGTTAAACAAGTGACAACAAATAAGTGATATAGCTTGTGTTGATGTCAAATCCCTAATAAGTGAGACATTCTCCTGTGTGCTGATTCCTATGTCATAAAAGGAAGGCTGTCAATGCAGCAAGCACCAATGCTTGCATTTTGCTTTTGCTGTATATGCACGGTGTAAAGCATTCTGGAGTTCTAGGTGTTCTACAGAAGTAACTCATTGGAAGTGGTGTAACTGGTGATGCTTTTGGGTTTGTTTTCAGGAGCAGATTGAGACAGAAGTGAATGTTAATTCTCAAACAGAAACACTTCAGACAACTTCTCTGCAAGCTCCTCAGGTACTGTTCTTAAAAGCAATACTGCTGTGCATTGTGTTTGTGTGCTAATCTGTGGAGAAAGAATTGAAACTGAAATGAGTCCAGATGTTAAAAATACATGTATAATTTTAAATATAGATCCATTGTATGGAAAGCTACTTGTTGTTACTGTCACAATTTTTGTGTTTTAGATGGTCATTGGTCTTATTGAATGTGCATTGTAGCTAAACATGTATGGCTTGCCATACAAAGTGACCGAAGCTGGATTCGCTCTTCTGAATTGTGCCTTCAAAGTAAGGGGCTCAGTTTATTCCTTTGTGCTTTGCACATCACAGAATAATCCTTTTTAACAAGGAAACAAATGCTTTAAATAGCTGCTGCTCAAAGATATCCAGGTAGAGGTTGAGGATGTCTGACATAGGACTTCAGATTCTAATATTTGGTATGAGATACAAGGTGAAAGCTTGTTGATCCTTAGCCTTTTGGTGTTAGCAGTGTAAGGTCCTTTGAAAACAGTAAGAATTCTGTACCATTCGCTTAAATTTTTGTTTCTAGTATTGTAACAACTTCTAGAGAGCACATCTGTTTCTTGCTAGAATTTTTAAACTTAGTGCTCTACTGGTTAAACTGTCACTATCAAGCACTTTATGCACACTTGAATCATTAAAGTATGTGTAGTGAATGTGTTGGTTGAAAATGAAAATTGTTGCAATAGTAATAATGGTATTTCTTACTGGACATTTTGAACTATGTGAACAGTACTGAATAAAGATAGAAAAGTTGTTTGGCAAAAACTGTAGATGCTACATGGACTTCATAAACTGCTTCGGGGAAGTTTTTAGATCATTTAGTAAGTACATAAATTTTATTTTGTCTGTTGTTGTCAGGGATTATACAAAGCTTTGTAGCTCTTTTACAGATTGTGTGGTTGTTACTTTAGCAAAAGTAGTCTGGAAACTACAAAGGATGGTGAGCCTCCTCTGTCATTTTTCAGTGTTCTTGTTGTCTTGTTTAAAACACTGCCCATGTTGTAGAAAATAGAAACGTGTCAAGCTGCAGATCAGCACCAACCAGGCGGTTACTCGGGGTCAGGGTGATGTGAGGTTTGCAGCATTTTACCCTGGGTTCTTGCTACTTTGTGCTTTGCTACTGCATCAGTCAGTGTTAACTTGATTTATTTTTAGTAAGGCAGCAATTAAGAGCAGTCATTTTAATGCTATTTTCCCCATGTATCAAATGTACCTTTATAGGGATTTCGAACGTCTGTAATGTAAGAGAACACTTTATGACAAATGATGTGAAGTATTGCATAATAACTGGGTTATTGGGATGGCAAATAATGTGCCACAGTGGAAGTGAAAATAATTTAAAAAAAAACAAACAAAAAACCCACCCCAACCTTTGAGGCATGTATGGCAAGTGAAAAATTATTCAATCTCACTGAATCTTCGGAGTGTTTCTTTTCTGTGTTTTCCTTTTGTTTGTTTTAGATGTAATGATGTAATTTTGCTAAATGGTGTTTTAAGTGAGAAAAAAGTGTTCAGATTATTGTCAAGGTGGAATTCTTAACACATTAATACAGTAGCTTTTTAGAGTTTGTTACACTTTTTTTCATGTAAATCTGAACCAATATGAAAAATTGGAAATCTGACTGTAGAATTTTTCAACAGTTTAGAATGTGAATGTATGAAGACACACACTTTGGGTTGGGAACTGTTTTTCATCATTTGTCTGTGAGGGCAGAGACTTAACACTGAGTTTTTAAGAATGGTTTTTAAATACTAAACATGTAGATCAGGTATTAGATGTGACTAATCAAGCACCCTTCTTATGTGGATGTTTTACTGTAACACAGGTTATTAGTAGGCCCAGCTTTATCTGCAGCACTTGCTAATTTCCTGCAGTTGTCAAAAAAGGAAAAGCACACAAAGATTCTTTTAGAAATTTTCCTCAGTAAAGACTGTGTAGGCAAAGGAAATACCTGCTTCTCTCTTTATAATCTGTAACTATATTCATATACTCGTAAGAAGTCTTCTAAAGATCTTTGTTTTGAAAGTTAATGCCAATTACTACAATATTTTTCTTTTTATATTTACAAAATTAAAATACAACCAAACTTCTTTTCTTTTCAGAAAACACCCAGTACAGACCTTTCAGATATCCCTGCTCTTCCTGCAAATCCTATTCCTGTTATCAAGAATTCAATAAAATTGAGATTGAACCGGTAAAAAACACCTCAGGGGTCCATAAACAGTATCTGCCAACTCAACCTGTTGTCTTCTAATAGAAAAAAAAGGAGAACGGAGGGTGCAAGACTAGAACATAATCGCAAGTGGATTTAGGTATATGTTGTGCACTTCCCTTTCTGGACTAAAGTCGCCGCTTGATTGGAAGTCCAGGTTAGTATGTGAAGCCAGGAGTACAATTAATGTGTTAGCAACAGTTACATTAAATATTTCGAAGGATTACTGCCTTTAAAAACATGAACACTATTTGTAGCCATATTTGACATTCTAATTGAATTTGTTTGATGCATTGTTTCAAAATTGAGATAAAACTGGCATAAGAATCCCTTAAATGCACTTTTATGTACTTTTTTATTGGAGTATGACTAATTTTAGATCTTTAGCTGATAATTTCATTTTATTGAAGAATCTCTTCAATAGTAGTAATTTGCAAATTGGATGACATTCTATGATATACTATACATTGAAAACAAAGTGTATAGTATTTTTAGTTCAACTGCCATCAAACAGCAGTAAGTCTTTAAAATGTAATGTCAAATCTTGGGGTCATAAGATGCAAGTTGAGAAAGTAATTGGGAAGTTTTGGTATTGGTGGGACATGATTGAGATGTGGTCTACTTTTATTTATAGGATTGTTTTACGGTGCATACAAATCAGCAATCAAACAGTAAATAAACTTTCTTTTGAGCCAATTGAACTCCTTATTCCCTTTTTTTATCCCTTTACTTCTTGGGAAAAGCTTTTGCATTTAGTGTTGGGGTTTTTTTGGGGTTTTTTAAAATTATTTTTTCAGCTTGTATGCACCATATAGAACAATAGTTATTTATACAAAATAAAAATAAGCCATGTACTCATTTGGGTTTACTCCCTGCCCCTTACCTAGTTCTAATACCTTGTGGCCTCTAGGCACGAATTCAAAATTTGTCCCATGACTAAAGTGTTTAGGTAAATATTGTGTGCCTGTGAAATACACCACCTGTCTTGATGGCCTTTGAATCACTAAATATGATTTTTGTACACTCCATAAAGGTCCCGTGTGCAGTAAAATGCTTAAAATTTTAAATAAAGACAAAAAAGATTTTTCCCTAAGAATTTTAACCTTTTTATTTTTCGATAGTTCATCACAAGTGGTTTTACATATTGAACAACACCAAATTTTTAAAAATCATATTTCTAGTAAGCACTTGACATCTAGTGAGCTCTCTTACTCCTATTTTTTGTTCTTGTAGTCCTATCAGAAAAATAACAACTTTTTGTTTTGAACGATCCGAAGCTCTCATGGCAAAGAGCAGCAGTATTTGAGGAACATGAGGGATACCAACAGTAATACCAGATGTAGATAACAAACTTCATGTTACTATTACTTAAGTCTGAAATACGTGGGATGTCAAATCATACTTCCCATACTTTGATTAGCATGTTTTATGAAATTCCTTCTCCCATTGTGCTCCATCCTATTACACATGCATCTTTCATGTTACAAGTTAAATTACTTACACTCTTCCCCTTATCCTTCTAAATTAATTCTCCAAAGTCAGAGTGTAGCTTATCTTTTACTTAGGCTGTGCAGTAACTGAAGGGTTTTTTTTTTTTTTTTTTTGCCATTTGTCTGAGATGTCTAGTATACAATATTTCTCTTTTCCTTGCCCTGTGCAGCCTGCTGTCGTCCACCCCCAAAGAAGGTTATATCTTAACAGTTGAAGTGTACAAGCTGTCTGTGTATTTTGTGTAGCTATGGAGTTTAGATCGAAATTGCCAGGCACAAATTTAGTCTTGTCATTTTGTTTACACATCAGAAAATCTTTTTCATTTTATTAAACGTTTCATGTAACTGAACCCAAGTTTTGCCAAGCTGGAAACTTGGAACCTTTCTGTATAGTGACTTTTTAATTCTAGTTTTCATAACCTGGAGATCAGACTGTTGCTTTCGCATGATGTACGTAGTGTCTCATGACTGGAGTTTGCTTTGTTTTATAGTATCTGTACTCCTTGTATTTTTCAAGAGCTATTTTGTAAACAGATGATGTATTTCTCCATTGAAAACACAATAAAAAACAGCACAATCCCATGGTTGTCTGATTTTTCTGAATGTACTAAATTGGTTTTACTTTCTTAATTCTTACTTAGCTCTTAAATTTTCTGCTAAAGCAAAATACAGTATGGCCTAAAGGAAGTATAGTAAATAATGCTTATTTAGAGAGTATTCATTTATGTTTGCTATAGGAAGTGGAAGTATCACGCAGAAGGATGTTGGGTTCTAGCTATTAAAGGGAAAGTTTGTGAATTGTGTTTTGGCAGAGGCAGAGTTGCCAAAAACACACAAACATTTTAAGGGCATCCATTCCATCTCTCCATCCAAAATTCCTAAAGTGGACAAAACTAGAAGAAACATGTGCCTAAACAATTTGGGGGTACGCTATTTTCTGCAAAAGTTTGAACTTCATTTTTTAAAAACGTTGGCTGTAAGAGCTTTGGCACCTCAAGCTTTTCTTGCAAGTGCCTGTACCTTATGTCAGCAGATGGCACTATTTCTCTTCTTGTTAAGTAGTTAAAGCGTGTCCTGAAATAAAAGTAAAAATTGCAAGTAGCTGTGCATCACTTGATTGATCTTTGTATCAGCATGAGCCCAATCCTCCAAATGCTTGATGTGAGTAACTTTAATAAGTAGTCTCCTTTTGACTAAAATGTCTTTAACTGCTAAAACCACTGATGATTATGGTCTTCATATTCTAATTGCCCTGCCGAAAACAATAAACCTTTCTGTTGTATATATTTTTCACAGCATGCAATTGCTTGTCTTGTTTAAAACAGATTCATCATTTTTATATCCTGCCCACCACATCTCTCTTTCATCATGGCTGATGATGTTATTTGTGGCTTTAATTCATCTTTTATTTTCTCTGACCAATAAAAATCTGCTAGTAGATACACTAATTTCTGTACAGTGTTTTTCAGGCTACTGGCGATAGGTTTCAATAGCTTGATTTTTCTGAGTTGCCCATCATCAACCTTCTGAATTAAGTTCACTGGCTCAATAAGGATCTGCAAACAAGAAGCCGAAAATTACTGTTGTAGCCAAAATAATTAACATTAATAAGCCATGGTTTAACAGATGGCTTTAGACATACTGATTGGAATCAGACATTTGAGTTGATGAGTTCTAGCTAAAGTTGTGCTTCCTTGTAGGTGGTATGTGTGCATGGCGCTTCATATTAAATGCACTTCTGAGTGCACTTCTTAGTTTTGGGGGGTTTTTCTTTGTTTTGGGTTTTTTGTATACTGCAAATCTTTTAAACTTGTGACTACAAGTATATAACCGAGTGGTAATGAATATCAGTTGTTAGTAAAAGTACCTTAATGGGAGGAGGAATTTTATCGGCAGTAAAAGGTGAAACTTCTTCAGCATCTAAAATAACCAATAGTAATTCAGCATAGCAAGAACGCTGGATATTGATTCTGGGCCAGAACATATACTTAAATGCATGAAAAACTACTGTGGTAGTTACTGAGGAAGTAGAATATGTTTATCCTCATAATAGATATTATTTGGAAGTTGTGTGCATTTGTGCAGAAGGTATTTTACATGTTGTAGTGATGCTGGCATAATGTACGTAAGTTGATGAACACACTAGTGTCATGTACTAGTGCCATCATTGTGGCTGAACAATACTTAACAAATTTCATCATTTACTATGCAGGTCTTGATGGTGTAGTCAGAAATCTCTGAATGCACATATATTATCTGAATACTTAGTGGGTTCAATTAGTGGTTTTTTTATAGATCTAGCATTCATATTGGAAAAATGTCAGTAATACATACAGATCAGTGTGTATGTACTGATAAATTCAGTAAACTGAATTTAGTTTAATAATCATAGTAATAATAAGTGTGTTCAGTAGAAACAAACTATCTTGGTTTTGTTGGTAGAGGCAGATGCAGTTTGATATGTGTACTGAGTTCAAACTAATGATTTGAAATATCTACAAACATCAGGTAATACTGTCACCAAAAGAATGCAAACTTTAATATGAAACTTCAGTGGACATGTTCTATGAAAAAGATAATGTAGTGAGCCATTGCTGGATATTCCATCTGTGTTTTGGATATTTAAACTAAGGGGTTTTGTTTTAAAGTTACATTTTAAATACATTTTATTTTTTGGTAACTAAATTCTGGAATGCTGTCTTTAGGTAACTTTTTTTCTCCTTTCCACATTTAATTATGAATTGTATTAATGAAGTTACCAGATCACAGGTCCTATCAGCAAGTTTGGATATCTTAATTACCTCAGCATTTTTTGATCTCTGTTCTAGTGCAGTGTTTAAAATAGACTGAGAATGACAAATGTCCTACTCACTATATTAAAGTCAAATTTAAGGAGGTGTAGTAATGGTTGGGAAAAAATATTTTATGGTATATGTAGGTATTATTAAGCTTTGGCTTTGTATTGAGTTACTGTCTTTGAGTAAGAGCTAGAATCCGTGAAAGTAACAGGAAAGGATAAAGAGGAAAATTCTTGTTGATGTGAGGTGGTAAAAGCCTTAGCTTATTAGGTAAGAAAAGCTGCATTAATTTATTTAGGGAACTAGCCAATGCATTGAAACTGCCCCATGATGACTTTGGCCCATGCAGATGCTGGACAGTTTTCCAGTGCAAATGCCCTTTTTGCTCTTCTATTTATGATCTCGCATTCCTATTTTCTGTTTGTATTTGTAGAAGTTGATCACCTGAATAAGGTTACTTCAGTGAATTTTTGCATGCCTAAAGTCTACACATATGAAACTTTTCAGTTCATCTGAGGTTATTTCTGTGGCACTGCCTTCAGTTTGGGTAAAACACTGGCCTAACGCAGATAGAATTATTAAAGGAATGTTGGGTCAAGTGCCCTTTATTGATCAGGCACTTCAAATGTCATAAAGAAATAACTGGAGGCGAGGTGGGCAATCCTTGATGTTTGAGAAACAACTTTGCCATCTCCCCATCTGTCTCCAAATAGAAATTTGATTTTAAGTAAACATAATAAAAATGATACTTCTTGAGAGAGCATGGAAGAGTTGTGCATGTCTTCTGCTCCAGCATTCTCCACCACGTGCCCTGAGCAGTGTCTCGTGCCGTGTGCTTCCAGAAATCTGGCATGCGCGCTGGCCTTGTTTGCGTTCTCAGTCTGCAGCGGAGCTGTTAATAAAGAGATTGATGATGAAGTTGTTGAAAAGAGACAGTTGGACAGGACTGCTCGCCATGAGTGACAGAGGGCACGCTCTGCCTTCACAGCCGAGAACGCTGCCCCCAGCAGAGAGCCGGCCATGCCTGGACGCTGTGCCAAGCCTGCTCAGTGCGTGGGGAGAGGAGCTGCAGCTTGTACCAAGGATTTCAATTAGATTTTCAGCTTGTGCTCTTAAAGTGAGATTTCTCTTATTTAGGATCAGCAAGGGATCTTTAAAAAACTTGATGCCCTCTTGAGAATAAACACAGTGTTGGCAGCAGTATAAGGGCTGAACTTTCTGAGAATGATCTCCTAAGACTTTAAAAATATTTCATTGTGGTCTGGTTCAATTAAGTGAAATAGAAATTCTTAAAATTAATATTTTTTGCTTTTATGGGGAATAAATGAATTATACATGTACTCAGTCTAGATATTAGCTTCTGTAAAAGTCTCCTGCCAGGATATCATAAGCTTGATTCAACTCAGTCACGTGGTTGGAATAAGAGAAGCCCAGGATGATGGATGGAAGCATTCATTGTTTCAGCCACAGTTTATCATCTGTAAGTTTTATCCCTTACAATGTGAAAAACAGTGAGACTGATAAAATGTTTGATAGTTTTGGCCATCTGCTCACATAGTGTATTAGAGTTATTAGTGATTGTTCCTACTGTTTCTTACCATCACCCAGAACTGTGTGTAGATTTTCTGTTCACTAGTGATTACTAAATGCAGTATCTCAGCTGGGAGTATATTTTTTTCTCATAGCATCTAGTCCATGTAGGTAGTGAGATAAAAAAGATTCTCACAACCTGAGTTAAGAAAAATTTCTTATGAAGCAGTTGCAGTGTTTTGCTTTTCAGTGTATTTATGGGAGGAAGATCAACTTTTTTGCTCTGATTGCAGTTTAAGAAGTGGTAGATCATTTTCTGTGGACAAATTGTACAAATACTAGTATAAACTTTTTCAAGGATATTTCCCACAGGACATAATTTAATTTTTTTTTAGTAGTTTACTAATGAATTAATAAATTCATTCTTTATGTATTCTTTCTCAAACAACAAAACACAAAGAAAAGGGCTGCTTCTGTTCAATGAGCCTTTGGCTTCAATAGGGATGAAAACATATTAATAGTAATTGCTGTGAATAAAAAGTATTTGATTAATTTAATAGCATTTTTCTCGTAGTTGGTTTAGGCATTTTTTCACACTTACTAAATTTTTCGTCTTGACTTAGGCTACTTAAAAAGGGCAACTTTTGTTCTGTGAAAATGC
The DNA here is from genome assembly GCF_009819655.1 of Sylvia atricapilla. Classification (NCBI taxonomy): domain Eukaryota; kingdom Metazoa; phylum Chordata; class Aves; order Passeriformes; family Sylviidae; genus Sylvia; species Sylvia atricapilla. Next base: position 47,419,239 of record NC_089145.1, read on the forward strand.
AGGCTTAATATTGGAGAATCTCACGTCTGTAATTTAATTGACCTAAGAGGATTTTGTTGTTTGTTTGTTTTTATGTAGGGATCTAAACTAACATTCTTGCATTTACGTTCGAAGGTGTAGGAGTTGGTTGATAGCTTCGATAGTGGTTGCTCTGAATAGGGGCTGTCTAGCCAGACGCACACCAGATGTTGTGTCTTTGCCGATAAAGTCAAAATACAAGTTTGACTTTGCACCATTAGAGGGGTTTTTTTTTAAAGCTTAAAGAATGCTTTTATGTTTGATTTACTCTAAGCTGTATTTTTAAAAATGCACGGAAGCCACAGTTGTTGCAATCACTGTAGTGTGTTGACTTTTCCTTTTTGGCCTGTAAGAGTTTCAAGGGTAATCTGAGCATTATTAGGGAAATAGGCTTCTAGAGTTGTTTAAAATAGAGATGTCTTTAGCTTTTATTATTATTTAGTGTTCCAGTATCTCTAACTTTTATTTTCAGCATCCACTGTTGTGTGTCAAACTGAATGAAACATGTCTTACCTGACAACATTAAAAACTTTCAAAGAACTGTGGGAATGAATTGTCCATTCTTGCGCATTATGTCAACGTCATGTGCCATCAACATGTTTGTTCTTAAGCTAAAACATTTTGATGCTTCCTCTTACGAAATAATTTTAGTGGTTTATTTCCCACTTTTTTTTCCCAGTTTTATTTCTCAAAAGGGAAGAACATGTGCGTATTGTTCTAAAGTTCAAACTATTTTTACTGTAAAATAAGTGTTATATAATGTGTCAGCAAACACACTCACCCCAGCAATAGCTTTGTTTGAAAGGCTGGCTCACAGCAAAGCCAAACCTAAATTCTGATCCTGACTTGGCTGTGTGACTCCTTGGCTGGTGACTCCTTGCTTCAACCTTTTTACCTAAGAAATGAGATTAGTGGTTATCAGACATTTTACAAAGACTGACAGCATTTGAGAATGTCTTAGGATTTCATGTAGTAGATAGATACTTGGTTCCATTGGATTCTTCCGTAGGCATGAATCACACACTGCTTGAAGCTCGTACGCTAGTTTTCCAATATTTATTTTGTAATGGATATATCACCTTTATATCCTGCTGTAAATTAGTTCTAAGGAACATGAAGGAGGAGAGGTTCCTGTGCATGCTATTAGAACTGTCTTCTTATAGAGGAAAACAACAAAATGGGGCAACTGGGTGCTGTTTTCATTTGAAGATACACTGCAGCCTATTTTGCCTTTTAAAAAGAAAGCATTTTAGTATAAACACACCCACATTTCTTGGTTTTTCCCCAGAAAAAATAGAGGTTGAGTTTCTAAAAGCTTTTTGTTTTCTGTTCTGTTAATCAGCTACTTAATCCTGTCCTCTTCTTTCTGTTTGCTGGTATATGGTCTGGAGGCTCTCTGGCTCACTGATAGTTTGGTGTGATGCATATTGAGTGTAACTTATCTGAAAATAAATTTTAGTACTCCTTTTTTCAGCTTCTGACAATACAAAGTAAAGATGTTGCTGTGCTTTGATGTTGAAGTCCTCTGCCCAAATTAAGGTGCAAATGAGACCAAATATCAGCTTGATAATACAGACTTTATTTGTAACGGTAAGTGCGTACGGAAAAGAAAGGGTGAGAGAGTGCAAGCAGAAAATTGTCACCTCCGTGGATGCAACAGTGTCCCTTGGTCCTTCAGTGCCCTGGTCCCCTTTGTGGTGCTGGGTCCAGCCTGATTCACTCCCCAAGTCGCTTTTCTACGCTCCACCACTACACAGCAGCGCTACCTTGGTTTGTGTAGACATTAGCCTAAGCAAAGATTGGAAGTTCAAATCCATCACCTTTCCAGGGCTAGCCTGTGCAACACCACTGAAGAAAATCTGGAAGTAACATGGAGATTCCTCTGTCATTTTGACAACTAGGAGTAGAGTGGTTGACTTAATCCAGAAACAAGGGTCAGTGCTCCTATACTAGCAAATAGGATGTACCCTATAGTTAATCCGTTTTTCCCTCAGATCTAATGAACACCTTCCAGTTTTTTGTTATTTGCTTTCAGCACTCTTCTAAGTAGTCTTGGTATTTTGAAATAACTCCTCATACTTATTCTACCTGGGGGAACTGAACTGAGGCTGCAAAACCTAAACCTAGTGGCAGTATGCTATGCTGAACGATTGCCAATAATGCTTTGCTTGCTATCTACATCTTTTAGCTGATTATCCTAGCTTGTCTCAGTAAGAGGCACCACAAAATATCCAAAACCTGGCCTCTTCAGGTGTGTTTTTGTGGGAGAGGTTAACACAGCACTTGCCCTTCCCACATGAGCGTGTTTAAAACCTTTGTTTCTGGGAGGCAGGTTGTTGTTGAAATTTATGAATACAAAAGGTGGGCTTGTCTTTGGAGCGGGTAGGAGGGGATATGCCATGAATTGAGCCAAGTCCATCTTCAGCTGGCCTGGTCGTGCCTGGAATAGGACAGTGTTGTAGAATCTTAGATGTCTTCTGTGAGCAATTCTAAGCTAAAACTGCTTATCACCAGGTTAGGAGGAAAATTATGAAAATAGTGTTATCTGATGGGGATGTAGTCAGCTGAGGAATAGAGTTTACTTGGAATCTTGGATTTATTTCTACGTCCTTAGGGAAGAGGTTAATAGCAGTGACCTAGATGCTATAGCATTAGGATCCTTGGGGAAAGAGGGGTTTCTTATTTATTTAAGTGCTGGTTATATGCCTGCAGATATTAAATTCAAGCTCTTCTTCATAAAAAAAGTCAAGGGAAGATGCTTCTCAGTGTCCATTGATCAAAAAATTACAGTATATAAAAATATTAAATCAAACTCCATGTATGTGCTGCTAACTGCCCCTGGGAATTTTTCTAGAGTGCAGACACAATCTGGAGAAAGGGCTTCTTTTGTGTTGAGAGTTGAAATACATGTCTTCCCAAGTGTTCTTTCTAACTTTCTGGATCTACAAACTGTGGTGGCTGGTTCTGTACACAGTGTAACATGTGTGAGACTTTATTTAAACAGCCGTGTATATTCCACTGATAAACTAGAAACTGAAATATGGACAATACTGATAGGAGAAGCCGTTTGTCCAATTGACTCTCTTGGCACCTATCCATTTTTTTCTCATTGACTTTAAAATATTTTGGACCTTTCCTCTGATGATCTCAAAGCTTTTTGCAAACATTCATTAAGCCTGTTGATGCCCCTGTGGGCTAAATAAACACAATAGGTGTGGTTTAGATGGGTAAATGAAGATACAGAGTAGTTGTTTTGTGCAAGGTCGCCTGCTAATTCAGCAGTGGAGCTAAGGGGTGGGAAAAGGTCTGCCTGACTCCCCTTTGCAATTGCTAGGGTAAAATCAGATTCTCCGAGATAAATGCAAACAGCAACCAGACTTTCACATGGGGAAAGACATACAGCACTCCAATTGCAATTTGTATTCTGACAATGACCAGAGCTTTTCTCCAATACTGAATTGTTCCTAGTCTTTGCAAAAACAATTATCTGCCTTGTGCAATTAGCTCAGTGAAAGAATAAATAGTAATAAAAAAAAGTCACGACTCAAAACTATACTTCTCTGTTTAATATTTCCTGTTTTTACCTAATATCTCTTAAGGCATGTAAAACATGCCTCTTCATGATGTGCTCATCTGCATCCAGGAAGAGGCTATCCAATCCTTTAAAAACATTACATATCAAGAATGGGACTAGCAGGAATATGAAAGAGGGATGAGGAAATAAACAAAACTGGAGATAGGGCTCAGAGGACCTTAAGCTTAATACTTGCAATGAGTTTGTTTCTCATCAGAGCTTTATTGCAACTACCTTGTCACCTGAATACAGAAAGCATATACCTACTTCTGCTGCTAGTTTGAAAAATGCAGGAATCAGAAATCTGATTTGCAGTTTACAGAATGTGCAAACGCTCTATGTACAACGTGGTACAAAACATGAGAGCATTACCTTCACACAAGACAATGCTCTTGCCTTGAGCAGGGTGACTTCCTTTCTCATAGTTCTCTTAGGGCTTGAAATGTCCTTTTGGGATATGTCAGACGTGTAGCCTCTGGTTTGATTCTTACTGCTACTAGAAGAATAGTTAATGTTGCTGGTTAATTCAGTGATAACTTAATTAATCAATAAATTTTTGCTTTCTGCATCAATAAAAACTGGTGAACAGTGTCCTAATCTGCTGCTGTGTTTCTGAGGAGATCGTTGTCGATGCTGTGTTGCTAAACTTGCACCTTGCAGTGCAGACTGCAGAGGGAGATCTCCAAGCAGTTAGAAATTAGATTCTGCAGGAAGATTCATACTTTGTATGCAGTGTACTGGTCCAGGAATAAACACCTCCAATTGTTCTGATACTTGCTGAAAACGGCAAGACATTTGGCAACAAGCATTTTCTAGGCTGCTTTGCACTTTGTAGGGCCCTGGGAGACAAAGGTAAATATGTGAACATGGCTCAATTTAACACGTTTTGTTCTCTAGTCGGCGATTCCCTTGTTTTTTGGTTCAGCCTATTCCTGGTGCAGGAATAGGGACATAGCTTACGTCTGGAGCTGGGAGGTGGAAGAAGGACTATTGAAGAATGAACTTGAAGGACTTGACAGGACAGATACAGTTCTGTCTTCATATAATTTTCTTGAAGGTTTGGTTAGGGAATTTGATGTAATACACACATGCCTGTTTTGTTATAACTGCATTGTGTCTGTTGTTACTTTTCAGTTTGTTCTAATACTTGGCAAAATACACCAGTTGATACACAGTGAAATGCAGCTATTTTTGGGGAAACAAACAGTATATCAAGTGCAGTGCAGTAATGATGGAAAGCTATTAGGTCAATAACATCCTGTGCAAACTCAGGCTGATTTGACCTTACAGTGCCTTGCTTAACTCAGAAGTGGACAGAAAAATTATTGTGGTGGCCTTGTTTAGTCAGGAAAAAGAATTAATCCCAATCAGATCCACAAAGCACGTGGTAGGCATAATCTTGTGGAGTATAGTAAAAGGAATATGGATTTTAATGTATTTTCAACCAACTCCAGTTTGTAAGCTAGAATTGACTATCTGACTTTTTTTTAACACGACCATATAATGAGTATACATCAGTCTAATTTTAAAAGTTGTGAAGTTCTGATTATCTGCACGAGTATCTGTGGAATTATCTAATGTTTGTTGTCCACATCTCATTTAGAAGCATTTTTTTTCTTAAGTGCATGTTTAATCAACTGTGCATTAAAGGAAAATATTTATCAAGCTGTCTCATGTATGTTATTCTGATTTGGGGGGCAAAATCCTAAGAGATGAATTTTGCATCATGATCTGATGTTCAAAGCACACAGATCCTGTCAGACTTGGATGGCTGACAAAGCAACTTGTTAAGATGAGGAGCAGTTTCAACAGGCTTTCTTCTAAACCACTGAGACATGATACATCTATTTTAAAAGAAAAAAATTCCAACACCTACTACTGTCCTGGGTACGTTTTATTAGTTTGCTGAATCCTCTGGCACTTACTGAGCCCGAGCCTTAAGAATGGGAAGGTGCTTGGCTACTCTGCAACAATGCCACAAGGACTGGGTGATGCATGTAAGATGCTGGGCTTGCACCGTGGGGAGGATCAGGATGCAGCACATCTGAGAGCTCATAGACTTGTTTGTGAGAGCTCCCTGCCATCAGTGCTGCCGTGTGCTCCCTCCTTCAGTCCGTTGCATCTCATTAGTAGTCTCTTTCCGTGGAGTGTAAGGAACTCCTTTTGACCGGGGCATGTTGTTTACTTCCAAACCTGTGTACAGCTGGCATAAATCCCTCCAGGCTGTGGTCAGAGCTGGAAGCTGGCCATTAATACAGGCTGCTTCTTTGTCATGATATAGACTTAAAGAAAAGAAAGCAGGTGCCCTCCTGGCATTTTATAAAGAGTCATTCATGAATATAAGATACTGCATTTTGCATATTAGTGTGAGTGCCAACATAAACCCAGCTGTGTGCAAAATAAAGTGAAATATGTATTTCCAAAACTAGGCCACAGCTTTTCTATGGTGCAATCTAAAAGCATTTGAATCAACTTTGCATATGCATAGCCTTTTCTTTTAAAATTATATTTTTCCTTGGTTTTTTCCCCTGTTTTTTCACCCCTCTCTCTCGCTCTTTTTTTTTTTTTTTTTTTTTTTTTTTTTTTTTTTTTTTTTTTTTTTTTTTTTTTTTTATGTAGTGATTTTGTTACACTTCTCCCAAGGTAGTAAAACAATAATGTGAACAAAAGTGGAGGAAAACATAGGCAGCTGCATCTTGAATGTGCACCTCTGTGACAACTTTCTATCTATTTCTCTGGTTCCAAACCAGAACTCTCCTCTTGTACTGACGTGGGATTCTGTTCTTCCTGGTGCGACTTTTTCTGGGAAGGCAATCAACCATTTTGCTTAGCATTTTGTTGTACTTCAGGCCAAACTCTGCAAACCTAGAAGTGCTTGTGCTCCTTTTCAGTCCCAAAGATTGAAAAGTGGATTTTTAAGATCCCTTGTACACAACTGGTACTGGAGACCCTTCATTCTGAGGGAAGGAGAATAAGAGGAGTTAAGGGAGTATAGGGAAAGTAGAAGAACCCTGTGGACTGTCATGGAGTTATCCACCACAGCATGTAACATCCAATATATAGAAAACATCAGGAGTCATCTCTGTTGTGGGCCTGAGTGTAATTTGCCCCTTCTTGCTTTTGTTGCCTTCACAGATAGTGAACTATTTTAAGAAATCTTGTGTGGAATAAAGTAGATTTGTTCAGGTCTTTTGGGATCAGGAAATTATTAAATTAGGCGTGTCAGGGACATCAGAAGTATAAATGGGCATTCTTCCCTTTTGTCCCAAGCTTCCCGTCTTCTCTGCACAGTCCAGAGGCAGGAAGGGTTATTGCTGAGGAATTGATGGGCCAGGCTGGAGTGTCTGGCTGTGAATGAAGGTGAAAATGCTGTAGTTTCATCAATGAAGGTATCCAGGTGCTGTATCAACACAGGGTCACAGAGGGAATTAGTGATGCAATGTTTCCAGGTGCTATAATCCAACCAGCAGATGACATTTTGTTGTTGTTATTGGTTTTTTTTGTTTGTTTGTTTATTTGTTTGGTGCACTTCTCTTAAATTCTGTAATGGATCCATCTGCATTCATATGCAGTTAAAAAGTCTGATCTGATGACAACTCATTTCTCTGCAGCAAATTGTGACTGACAGAGTGTGGTGCTAACAAAATGAGAGGCATTTTAAAACCGGGTGTATGCATTTGTGAAACGAAGATGTGGGGGTTCAAGATGCCCTGATAGGAGAAATTGATCTACGTCTGATTGATTTTGATCTATGGTTAGCCATGTTTCGTTTCAGGAGAATTCTTTGGTTTTTTGCTAACAGGCACTTGGCTTTAACAATATTCTTTCAGTCTTTGGTTCTGGTAGATTTAATAGCATAGTTGCTAAATTGAGTTTAGATAGCTTATCCTGTATATATTTAGAGATAAGAAGTTCATTTAGGGATTAGGGAATGCTTCTTGTATATGCACCATTAAGCATAGCACATCTGGTACTGAACTAGCAATCAGCAGAATATTGACAAAAGTTATAAAGAAATCTTTTTCTTTCAAGTGAACACATGTTTATATCTGAGGTCTAAAAGCAAACATGACAAAAGAAGTATCTCCAAGAGTTGTAAATTAAAACCAAATTCTTACTGTGCTTGTACAAAATACCAGTACTGATCTTGGTTAGAAATTGTTGTAGTGGGTCAAAAGAATCAGTGATACAAAAAATCATCTTACAGAAAAGACCTTATAGTTGTAGTTTCTGCTTTTAAGAGAGAAAGAGGAGCTTGTTTTCTAGCATATTGAAGGAAGCTGAAGAAGCTGTAAATTGTGAGAATAGTGAAAAAGAAAAAATGAAGTACAGACCCTTACAGATTATTTGTTTTAAATGGAGAGTCAGGCCTCTCGGTGTAGCCTTCAGAGCAGAAGTTGAAGTACAGCATTTCTTCTCTTAATCCATGAGTTTTCACAGTTTCACCATTATTTAAAACATTTTGGTTTGTTCTGTTTGTTCTTCTGCTTTATCCGGGAGTGAAAGGAGACAGTGACCATTTTACAGATGCTCACCAGCTGGTAACCAGAACGAAGGAGGGAGCAGTGACGACAAAGAGGATTCATCCAGATCACCAGGATAACCTGGTCTTTATTCATATCAGACGTAAAGTTTGATATTGCAAGTATCAGAAAAGTGATTAAATCTTTGACACATGGAGGTGAGCTTTGCAGACATGCAGGTGGTTCTGAAACGCCTGTTTGTGGAGGAGATGTCTGTGGGTGTGTATATGCATGGGCAGCTCTACTCCCACCAAGCAGCTCAAGGAAGATTTTTTGGGCTATTTATATACTTCATGGCAGTGGAAAAGCTGACTCATGCTGTTGTGGAAGCTGATTGTGCTGCCAGTGGGAGAGGCAAACTTGAGGTGCACGAGGATAATTAAGCAGGAGACGTGTACGGTTCCAAACCAGGGCTCTGTTTCTCAGAGGGAGATGTTCGTGTCAGTGTGTAGGGCTCAACTGCAGGTGTCACTGTTAGATCTCAAATAATGGGCTGCTCGGCGGCTGCGGCTGCTGTCACAATGGGCTCTTTTTTCCTTACCGAAGTCACGCTTGTGATAGGAATGTAAAATCTAGAAAATGTGTAGTGAAGTGTGGTCGGCCCCGGCTGTGTGTGAGTGTCGGTGTGTGCATGTGTGCTGCCGTGAGCACTGAGGGACACCTGCACAGGGACAGGGAGAGGGCACCTCTGCCCCTGGACACCCCGCCAGGAGCCATCTCAGCAGCAGCGAGCTCCTGCACCTCTACAAACGAGACTTGCAACTTTTGTTCCGAATGTTCTGAATTCCTTCCGTGCTTTAGGATGGGTATTTAACTTCTCTGACCCTTAGCAAAGTGATGATGAAATCTTTAATAGAGCCAGCAGCTCAAATTGTTTGCTGTGATTTGCAGCAGCTCAGTCATTCCGTTCTCTGCAAATGAATTTAGTTGGACTTCTTTGTGATTGTTTTGTCTGTTTATTTCTTTTTGGTTTTTGTTTCTGAGAGAACAGGCCTGATTCTTTCAGCATCTTTATTCAGATAATGAATAAAGTGCTGCAAGTTTACTCACTCCTTTTAAAATTACTTTTCCTTTTTTTCCCCTTCACTCTTCTTTGAAGAAAAAAGAGGGAATGAGAAAGAACTGAATAAAAGGAGTTATAAACTCTTAGCAAACTCTCCTTTAGTGCCTAATTTGAAGCTACTGTATTCGTTAGAAAGCAGCAAAAAACCCACAACAATTCTGAGTGTCTTGTGGAGTAGCTCCTCAATAGCTTTTTAAACGAAATTTTAAGAGAAATGCAATATTCTCATTAAGTACCATTCTCCACAGCCTGTTCATCCCCACCTGGATACTGTGCCTTCAGCGCTGGTAGTCTGGAGCATGACATTGATTGCTCCCTGTATTAACATTTACGATGCTTTGTTGTTTCTTTCTTGGTGGTAGCTTTACTAAGTATTTGTGCAATTTGTGAAGTAGATCCCTTGTCTAGATCACTTTATTTCTATTACCTTATTCCCCATTTTCACTTTTTAAAATGTTGTGTTGCACACCTTTGTGGGATTTTTTTTTGTTTCTTCTCGAATCCTGCCAAAATCTTTTGCTAAAGCAAATGTATTTGTGAGACTGAAAAATACTCCCTCCTCAAAGCAGACAATGGAGTTTTTCAGTTGCACAAATAAATGTATATATCACTGAGTAAGCTCACTCTAATTGAATCCTGACCATTCTGGAGGGATTTAGCCCTCCTTTTTTAATTTTTCTCTAAACAAAACCTAGAAATGAAAAAATATTTTGAGGTGGGTAGGAAAGGGAGGGGGAATAGAAAAATAAAGCAAATAAATTTTTGAATAAGAATGACCCATGTACTGTGACCAGAGGGCAAATGCAAATGTCTGTTTTCAAACACAGACTCGTGCATTCTTATTAGGGGTTCGTGACTGTGCCTCCAAGCACATCATTACATATTCATAAGTGTGAGGAAAATAGACTCCTTCCACATTCAGGTGTGTTCAACTAAATGCTACCCCTTTAATCTTAAAGAACAGCTCATTTGGTCTATTTTCTTCAGTTCACAAAGTGTTAAGGGAATATGAGATAAAAGATGCACACACACAAAAAGAAAAAGAAGCAGCAATATTCCACAAAGATCTTTTTAGTGTCAACTTAAATGCACACAAATAGCAGATGATGATCTCTTTTATTGGACTAACATTTATCCACTAATATCCACACACTTTTAAAACCATTGAGACCTCCTCTTCAGGTGTTCATTTGAATAGAAATAGCTGAATGAGTGTTTTTATAATTGATCCCCTGAGTACTGAATGTCTAGTGCTGCATAACCAACATTTTCCCATTGCTGATTTTTTTTTCCAAATTGCTACTCTGCAAAATTAGGATTTTGTATAGTTTTGATAAGAAAATTAACCTTCCAAATGCCAGATCCCCTTAATGTTACTTAGGAACTGGTGCTAAGGTACACTTGGAATGCTTGTTCTCAAATGGATTGTTTTATGTATGTAAAGAAAAAAACACAGTTTTTTTCCACGAAATTACACAAAAACTAGAGGTCCCCTGTAAAAATAGTTCGAGAGTTGTTTGTTTGGGTTTGATTTCTTATCACTGTCCCCTTGATAAGCAGTTGTCATCTTTACTCTGTTCATAATGAAATGCCTTTGCTTTCAACAGCAACATAGAAACTTCATGGCACTTCATTGCTTTTGTTTCACTTTTACACTAAATGAAAAATCTGATATGTTTTTAACTTTTTTTTTTTAAAGTTACTTTAGATTTTTCTTGCAACACATACTGAGTGTCCTAAGAACTGAATTTTCCAGAGAAAGTGTAATTCTTTTCTTTTTCTTTTTAATAGGAAAAATACTCCACTAGTGCTTGCAGTTATGAACATGGATTTTAAAAACACTGATCTTGATGTAAGGAAAGAGAGCACCTGAAGTCTAACAGCATGCATTACAGGTGGCTGTTCCTTCAGTAGCCCCTTGAATGAAATGGAATTCCTAATTGATATGAAATCATTTTGTAGCAGCAACACCTGAAGTGTAGAGAGAAAGGGAAGAAGATATGATAATGACTGTGTGATAAAACCGGTTAGCATTTGTGTGCCATAGTAAACACTCACAAGTATAAAGAAAATACTAGCTAGCCACTAGAGATATCCACTTATGTTCATGATACAACCACTACAAACTCTAGTTCTATCAAACTAGCATCAAGCACAAGATCCATCTTTAATTAATTTAATCCTATAGAGCTGTGACTCATTTTATTTGTGACTGTGCAGAGAGAAATTACTTTCCATACTTGCCTTGAACTTCAACCTTATCCTTCTCTATCAGTCATATTGAATAACACAAAAGCACATGCTCTGAAATTCATGTCCTGTTTTTTCTTTTTTTTCCCCTCCAAAGATTATTCAGATCTTTTTACATGTGCCTTGCTCAATAAAAAGCACAGAAAATGCTACCCCCCACTCCTCCTTCTTTAGGAGAAAGATTTCTGTTGCAGGCCAAAAGAGCTTATTAAATAAAAAGTTATTCTCATAATGAGTAAGAAACACGAAAATTCTAGAATAAGGCAGAAAGATTTCTTTGCCATCTTTGGTTCAGGAATAAACAAACCATATCCCATAGAGAGCCAAAGAACACATGATAGTGTATTTTTCCTTTTTTCTCCCCCCTTTAAAAGAGTGCTTTGTGGAAATTACATATTCTGCGAGTTGTTGTACAGCTCCTTGCTCTAGCAGAAACCTATTCCAGCTGCTCTGCAGGTATCATGGCACAGCAAGGATACAACTGTGCACACTGCCAGGATCAGCCCTGCAGTGAGGGTGCCAGAGTGGTCCTAATGACAAATTCACTTCCAGTGTCTGGCTCTTGCAAGGGAAAACACAAACGTTCTTTTAAACATTTTTTTCTCTTTCAAAGAAACAAGGGCAGAACAATAACCCCCCCAGGAGAAGCAGGCAGTGGTGAGAGTTCCATGAACCTTTAAAACAGCGCAATTTCGAGGGCAGGAGTGCTGCTTCTCACCCTGGGTGACCAGACTTGGTGTGAAGTTGTGATATTGCTGCATAAGTCACGTGTCAAGGTTTATAACATCTCTGACACAGCCATGAAAACACGTGGATTGAAAAAGCACTGTGGGCATCTTGGTGGCACACCTTTAAGGTGCAAAAGGCTCCAGCTTTCATGGAGGCCTCTAATGGCTGGCACCAGCTGTGATCCTTCTTGTGCCGCTTCAAAACAAAGCAGTATCTCACCTTTCCTTAAAAAAAAAAAAGAATAAATAAATAAATAAATAGGAAAAGCTAAAGGAGTGCAAGAGCTAAATTCTAACATCTAAAGGAAAAAATTGCTGGGGTTCCCTTTCCCAGCAGGCTGCTGCAAGGCTATATGTTATACGTGTCTTTGGTCCAAACCAGGACTTTTCCTTTGGGATGTATCCCAGGGAAAGGTTTGCTTTTTTAAAAATCCTTAGGTGGCCACTGTGTGCATGAAATAGAGTGACAAGAAGTAAGTTTTTCCATGTTGATTAAATATGCGTAAGATTTTCTCTGGAGAAAAAAGGTGCAGATTATTTTTTTTGTCAACCACATTATCAAAAAACAAATATAAGGCTTCGACTAGGTTTAAAATGGAAAATGTATAAAAAAGGATGTGGAAAAATCCAGTTCTGATGCCGATGTTACTACTTATCTCCATAAGTAGTTGTGGAATTCCTCATCACAGCCACACTCTTTTCCTGCTTTGATAGAAAAGCTTAAAGAATTAGTTTGTTTTGACCTACAGACTAAATACTGGCAAGCTTTATAGAGAGCTGCTATTATCTTGTTAGATTTCCTCTTATCCTTATGGTCCCTTGTCAGTCTTTAGGCGCTCTGGTTTGTTCACAACAGAAATCCTGGCCTCAGCAAATACCCATTTGTAAGTTTGAGAATGTCTGTGTTTTAAATAATATGACTGGTAATTTGTAGGCACGCAGGAACACTGTAGTAACACATCAAATTAAACTTCAAGTTAGATTTGCATCTATATCCATTTTACTGACAGAAAAGTGCAGAGAAATAATAAGTATTTCTTACAATTGCCCAAACAATTTTGTGATTTTTTCTTTTTTTTTTTTTTTTTTTTTTAATCTACCAAAATTGGGTAGATCTCAGGGTAAATTTGTACACATTTCACATTTTTGTTACTTCCAATTGTATCTGTGCTTGCTCTGACTTCTAAAATACAAGACCCTCAGCACACAAAAATCGGGACAAATCTCAAACAAGTCTTGATCCAGGGCTCTTCCAATCTTGCCCACAAGCTCTTACCTTCTTTGGGAGATTACTGTTATGCCTGCTTCCTATTTTTTTTCCTTCAATATTCCTGTTTTCTCTCACACAGAAGAGGAGAGAATAAGAATTAAATGTCAAGAATTATCTCGTTTTAATATGTGGGATTTCTGTGATTGCAGCCTGCTGCCAGCCTGCCATTCAGCATAGCCAAGTTCCTGTGTTTTATCACTAGCTTTATCAACAAGGCCTTTGCTAATTCTTCAGCGTCTACAAACACAGTCCTTGTTATTATTTTTCCTACTCAAATACAGTCCAATAGCTCAGTTCCAGCATGAAACTGCTTTGGCATTAGGCTTCAAGGTTTCTTGTTGCCTTTTGCCATCCTTGGCTTGCATTAACTCATTCTGCTGCCTTTGGACTCACTTTTCTTTTATGAATTTTACTTCACTGATTAAGTTCCTGCCTCATATTTTGTGCCTTTTACTCTGGTGTGGAATAAAGGATGGATCTCCTGTATGAATATTTCCTGTGCCAGGCTACCTTCCTCTGGTAATGGAATTGCCCCTTGCTGTGACTGAACAAGGGAGTTATTTTCCACCCTCCTCCCCTCACAAAGTCACTTCTAGCTCTTAATTCCACCTTCCTCTGCTTCTGTTGTGGATTTATCTTTCTTATGGTCTAATAATAATAATACTTACCTGCCTCTCAGGGGTGTTGTGAAGATTAATTAGTTAATGAGCTCTAAAGATGAAAAGTGCTGCATCATTGCTAAATATTATTGTTGTTCTTATCCTGTACAGATTGAACTCATCAATATCGGTATTTCAATTATAAATCTCACCCTACCATTTTTCAATTTATTTGACTAGATCATTTTATCCATCACTCAATCTTCCCTCTTGTTCCTCTGGCTTATTTTTACCTTCCTGCTTTTGAGAATAGACACATAAGCACCATATATTCCTATAAATAAGGGACTAATTTTATGTTTCAGAATGCTTCCATCTTTTTTAATATTTTAATATAGAATACACAGCAGTCTTTGAGCAAGGTGATAGTTCCTGATCCTTTAGCTGAAGTAAAATCTTCTTTAAAGTCTGTGGCATTACCTACTGAGCACAGCAGAGCCCTCAGCAGAAGCCACCTCACCACCTGGCATCCAGTACCTCTCTCCTGTTGGATCACCATCATGAACTATGTTTTTTGCCTTCTTTTAGCAGTTATCTTTGATTCCATGAAACCTTCCTTTGGTTCTGTGGATGGCAGTGGATTTGCTGAGTGAAACAAGAAGTAGGAATTACCCAGAACTTTTCAGCTCATCCAGAAACTTCCTGCAGTGCTGCTATCATGAAAGTTGGGAAGTTCCTTGCCTTGTTATTCCTTTCAACTGAATTGACAACATGTCTGACTGTACTCTTTGAGCAGAGTCTCCAGTCAACCCCACTGCTTTTTTTTCCTGTTTATCTTTTCCCTTTCAACCATGGTTCTCATTCTGGTTTTGGGCACTGCTCAGTCTCATATGCTCTAAAATGTACTGGGAACATGTCTTGGGAATGCAGATTTGTCTGTGACTGTGTCAGCTACTCCATCATCACGTCTGTTCCTGTCTCTTAATCTACACTATCCTGTGGCAGAAAATATGATGACCGTCAAATAAAAACTGATCCTTAATCTAACTCTAACAAGTTCCCTGGGTAGCAGAACCCTTAAAATGAGGTCTGCTGTGCCATAAGCATGACAGGGAGGCCAGCAGCGCTCTGGTTTGGGCTCAGGGTTTCCCTTTGCTATGGTGTGTAGTTTCTGGTGCAGCAGGCAAGGGTTGCTTGGGACCAACTCCAAGATTTTAATTTCAGTGATGAGGCAAGTCTGCAACCCCCTTGAAAAAGCAAAATGATGCCCATCACCCTGAATACACATGTGGAGGGGACAAAAACTTGGAACAGAGGCAAACTGCCTATTTACATCCCAAACAAGTGCCCTCAGCCCCAGACTGAAGTCAGGCTCATACGCCCTCTCTTGCTCTCCCCGGAGCTGTTCCACTTTGTACAAATAATTAAATAGTCATTGGGCCTGGGAGAGGAAGGTATCTACAACACTGCTTGCAGGAAGGAAAGGCCATGATCAGCCCAAACTGCTGGCAAAAGAGCTTCTAAACTCATCAAACTCTGTCAGACATCTTAACTCTGCTGTCTCATGGCTAGATCTCGGGAAGCGTAATCTTCCTTTGGAGAGGCATTGTCAGATCAAGTGGAAATAACGCTGGCTGAGCTTAAACAACAACCATATTTGATATTTTCTGCTGATTGAGCTGTCCAGTTGACTGGAAAGGGCTGACAGCAGAGAGAGCCCTGGTCTGAGCAGAGCAGCTCCCAGGCCAGCTGGCGAGGGAATGGGTCTGCGCCAGGTAATTATTGCCTAGTGCAGAGGTCGAAAGCCTCAGAGAGGCTGATGTACTAATGAAACACAAATGGGACATCTGTGTTCAGGAGTTCAGCAAAGCACAGAAAACAGAGCTTTGCCAGGGATGTCTGTACTACTGAAAGCAAACTCACTTTCTGGAGCTAAGGGAAACCCACTGAAGAGTAAAGACATAAGAAAGCCTTTTGCATTGGACTTCCCTTGTTTACTCAACAGCTCAAAGGTTTCTAATGATTGCTTTGGACACTACAACATTGCGGGGGGGAAATGGAGGTACTGAACAGCATGATGCCAGATCACATGTGGATATGAAGGGGGGATGAGAGGAGTAGTAAAATAAAAGTTGAGGTAAATGAGGTTACTGGGAGCCTTTGGTGATAGAAAAGAGCAGCATAGTATTTTGTGTGTGTGTGTGTATTGTTACTTCTAACTGGCTGTAGTTATAGATACAAATGTTGGTGTATGGATTCAGGGTCTGTCATTTACATCTCACATAGCCCTGTTGTTAGAGCTGAGTTTCAAAAGTTTCCATTTTTAACATTGGGAAAAAGTGGACATGTTAGATAATACGGACAAATCTATACATTTATAAGAGTATGAGAGTATTTTCTTCAAAATAACCACCAGAAGGCTCAGGGCACTGGCATTACTGGGATAACACTGTCATAGTTACATTTAAGTGGAGATTTGGGTCAAGTATCAAGTATAAGGATTTTGGCTTAAAGCCTGAACATCAAGAGCAGCCTCTCAGACTGACCAGGACTAATTTGAGCAGTTCCTTAGCGTGTCCTTTTTAACTTAATAGAAGATGTTTGTTGCCCATTCTGGAAGTGCAGAATAATTGAGTGAAGCGGGAGAGACTGCGAGGTATGGAGCTGAAAATCACCTTTTTTGACTGAGAAACAAAGTGCAATTATGATATCCTTCATGTCTCTGCAAGCTTCACCAAAGCTGGGTGTGGTGAAGGGAGGTGGTGCTGAGGTCTGTGCAGGCACATCTGTGGCCTTGGTGCAGCCAAAGACATGCAGGAACCTCTCCTGTTACTCCCTTACTCCCAGCAGAGCCCAGAAAAGGGCAGGTCTGTGCTGGACACCTTGAAACTTGAGAGACAAAAATCCCCTGGTGCTGCTCAGCTTTCAGGGAGGGGAACCAGCTGAGGATCAGAAGTAGTCCCCATATGAGCAGCTGGTCAGCAGGGAGGGAAAGGCAGGCTTGTCCTTGCCCTTTCCCAGCATTGTTCTCTTCCAGTGCTTTATCAGTAGGAAGGCAAATGTTTGGCTTTGCTGGAGCTGCTACACCCGGATCTCTCCTAGCCACAGAGGGCTTTGCTGTGTCCCCTTCCCAAAGTTATTGAGGTGCTCTCAGAACAGCAGGACTTGGAGTCAGGTGTTCTTCTCTGCAGAGAAAAACAAAATGTTTCTGATTTTTGGGAGAGGCTTAGTAAGCCCACAGGTTGTGTCTGTGAAGGTGAAGTGGCAGCATTTTTCTAATACTTCACTGCAGTGTCAGTGCTGGGTCTGATACAAAATAACTCCTGGCTAGGAAGTGAGCATGTGAATGCTGGCACAGAGCTCCTGAGTATGAAATATCATGAATGAACTTTGCTTAAAAGTGATTTCTAAAGATAAATAACAGCTACAGTAGGATAAGGGTTTCTTTTACACCTTCTGTGTTACTAGCTCTAACATTTTTATTTTGGCCATAAACTATTTGATGACTCATTTTAGAATTAATGTCTCCAAATATGAAAAATATATGCATATTTCTGCCATTATATAAAGATGATAATCAACCATGGCAGGGTTAGAGCATTTGTGGCACAGAAAATCTGAGCTGGAGCCGATTGGTGCTGTGACAGCTCCAGTTGTGACCTGATCAAATCCCTGTGGTAAGATAGAAGAAGACTCCCAAGGCAATATAAACTGGCTTTGGTGCTTAACAAGGGCACTCTTCCCATTCAAAAGCTTCTAATTCTCCCTCATGGCTAAAAAGACTCAGTGTCTGGTGTCTGTGGGAGGCACGGCCAGGGTCTTTGGCACTGACAGCTTATGGTATTACTTGTAAGAACAGGGACTTTTGCTGCATCCTCCTCCTGGCCACTGATTGAGGTAACTGTACTGAGCATATATAAAGTGTTTTGCTACCTGCATGCAGTGTTCCTTGTGTTCTGTGGCATGTTGCTGTATCATCTTGCTTTGCCTTGTTTGGACATTGACCTTCATTGACACTAATGACTTCATTTCAGTGATGAATAAACACAAGTGTTTAAAATTGAGCTTCAATTTACTGAGCCTGGTTTGGCTAAAGAAGGCAATTTTTATGTCATATGTTATTGTAAGCAAATCTACCAACCTATACTTGAACAATGTAATGGGGTACATAACACAACACTGTTGTTCTGCCACCACTTTTAAGCCCTTTTTGGATACTTTTCCCCATGATTTCCATATTAATAATTGTTATTCAAAAGTTCAGTACGTGATCACTTAGGCTTAGTGATGTGCTTTGATCAGCTGCCCTAGCCTGCTTCTTGCACACTGTGAGCACTGGCTGCTACAGTGAGCTCTTGGTCACTACATTCATGTCTCTTTGCAGACAGGTCTGGCTTCCTTGGAGAGGCAGCTGGATAGCAATGAGTCAGTGGCTACTGGATCTACTGGGACCTTATCCTAGTGAGCACCAGATTAATTGCTAAATCTGAGAAAAAAGCATCTGGGGAGGTGAAAACTCATTTTTGTTTAATAGAAGCAGCTTTTTGTTGCTTCTGGCTCTAGAGTGAACTTGCAGGACTAAATTAATGAAATATACTTGCCTTTTCCTGTGATTGAATCTTAACCCGCTTGTTTGAACCACCTGTGTAGAAAAGAAACCGTCTCTTTTTAGACTTGACCTAGTTTTGGCAAAGCATGCCTGGTCTTTTTGGTAGTAAGAAAGAGAAATTTAGGGGAGCCCTGAGTGATAAATCCTCAGGAGGAGGGAAGAACAACTGTGCAGCATTATGCAGCAGAGCTCTGGAACCAGACATCACTGGAAATAAAAGCAAATTAATCTAGATAAACATGTAATTGTCAGCGTAGCTAAGAAAGCAGACCACATGGTCTTTTGTTTCACTGCTTTATTAATATCATGAAAGTTGGGAGCTGGAAATGAGCTGGGTTCACCTTCCTTTGCAATATGTAGAAGTGCCATCCTTTAGCATCAAGAAAGATGTTGATTAGTTTTGTTCCTTCAAATAGTGCTCCTCATGATCTGTCTTCTCACTGAATGAAGTTGGCTTCTGGTTACTCGACTTTAAACCAAATTCCAGACACAGCCAGGACAGTCTGTGCCAACACACATAAAACCAGTTACTGTCTAGGTGTTAATTGCTCCCTGTTAATATTTTTGGGTCTTAGTGGACATGAATGAAAGGAGAGCAAAGTGTGCCTTGTATCAAGGGACTGCAGTGGTCATTTGGCCAAGATAGAGACTGGTTGGGCACAGGCAGGTGAATTATCCAGGTGACACTGGGAGTATGGGATCAGCTCCAAGAATAAAGCAACACAAACAGATGTATAGACCTGGGATGAGTACTGCAGCCCTGGAAAAGGTGACTGCACACAGGTGTAATGAGAGGCCTGCTGCTCACAGATTGCTTGTGAGGTTTTTTCACACTGCTTCTGGCCATTCCAAATGTGGGAATTCGAAGTCTTCTACTTACCAAGCACTGTGGAGGGTATTGCCCTCTTAGCCAAGGCTTATACTCCTAACTGTTCTCTCAGCTTAGTCTGCATCTGGTGTGGAGCCCAAGAGGCAGATGCTGAAATAGTAATTTTACCTGCACTATCAGTTGCATTTTTTCCTGTGTAATATATCTAGAATTGTAGTTTTCATAACACTTTAGATTTGACACTCTTTTTTCCTTATACCTGAAAAGAAAAGGAAACATCCCATACAGCCCTTGAGAGCCAGAATTATCTTCATTCAGTTAGTCCAGATCTCAGTCCAAATCCTTTTGAATAATTTTTTTTTTCAGAAGAAATGTTTAGCCTAAAAAATCTGGACTACTGCACCATATCTCCAGCCAGGTGGCTTTATTTAATCTACTCAGTGACTCTACAATACACAAATTAGCTCATTTAATATGAGGCAATGTAGAGGAAGCTGGAATCATTTGTCCTAACAGCTTTGGGGGAGATTATCAAAAAGAACTAGAACTGGAGCCTAGAGGGAAGAGAAGGAAAATCTGTCCAGGCTATCATTGTCAGTGGAAATTACTGACTATGGTAACCACACAGGAGGTTTCCTTTTAGGAAAACAATGAAGTGGTGTCCCTTCTTTGGACAGGTTCTCTAAGTACAGTTTCTGCTGTGCCAGAAAAATGAAGATGTGTTCAAGATGAAAATTTATTGCCTGGACTGAAAAAGATGCCTCTAATACCACATGAAAAGGGCAGTTAGGAAGTGTAAGAAGTCAGTGTAAGAGGGGATGACTTTCCCCAGGCTTTCAAACAGCAGTTGCCTGCTGGGTGAGGAGGATTCAGTCTAAGCTTGTCCTGTCCTGATGACTCAAATCTTGAGTGTCCCTCCTTAAGTGAGATTTCCTCAGAAAATCTCAGTCTGCATTCCTTAGAAATGAAGGAACACAGCTGAATTTTCAAAGCCATCAAAATCTACTTGTGCTCATGTCCTTAAAACCATTCTTGAAATGGCTTCTTGGCATGGACTTGCAGTCAGTTTGTCAAAGGCTTTCCTTTGTTTTCATGGTGCTATGTGGAACCTCCATCCATACCTCAGAAGACAACATGCAGAGGACAACTCTGTTTTAAGGTCAGATGTAAATCTTCAGAATGGTTTTCCAGTGGGCCTCTTCCTCCATTATCTCCACGTGTCTATTGGATAAGTAATTGCCCAGCTGTCTCTTCAAAGAGGCAGATCTCACTACCAAGAGCTGCTTGCCCTCGTTTGGTCGCCATTTCTCTCCCCTGTTTGCTTCTTTGTTCTTCTTCAGTCTTCCACCACTCACTGGCTCCACAATCTGACTGGAGTCTGTGCAATGTGATCTGAGCAGTACTAAATTACATATTGTGCTGGTTTTGGCCGGAGTAATTTTCTTTGCAGTGGCTGGTATGGGGCTGTGTTTGGGATTTGTGCTGAGCACAGGGTTGATAATAAAGAGATGTTTTTGTTATTGCTGAGTAGGGCCTACACAGAGCCAAGGCTTATTTTGCTTTTTGTACTGTAATGCTGAGGAGGAGACTGAGGGTGCCTGGGAGGCTGGGAGAAGACATAGCCAGGACAGGTGACCCAAACTGAGCAAAGGGATGTTCCATATGACATCGTCATTCTCAGGGTATAAAGTGGCAGTAAGAAGGACAAAGGGAGGGACATTTGGAGTGATGATGTTTGCCTTCACCATTTCATGTGACGGGGCTCTGCTCTCAGGGAGATGGCTGAACACCTGCCTAATTCCTTGTTTTGCTTTGACTGTGTGCATGGCTTTTGCTTTCCGTAATAAACTGTCTTTATCTCAACCCATGAGTTTCCTACCTTTTACCCTTCTGATTCTCTGCCCAGTGCCACTGGTGGGGGAATGAGGGAGAGGCTGCCTGGGGCTTGGCTGCTGTCTGGGGTTAAACCATGATGAACAGCTGCATTTTTATCACCTTTGAGGGTGTTTTAGGCACCCCCACTTCCCACCTTTGCCTGTAGGACTGTGGTTCCTGCTCTTAAGAACAATCATCACTTTGTCATGGACTGGCCTGTTCAAACCCCAAGTGACCTTGGGGTGTGCAGTGAAAGAACAGGACCAATGGAAGTACCAGAAATGTTAACACCCACACAGTTGTTTCATATATGCCTGCAGATTTAGGCAGGAGTGGATTATTCAAAAGGTTCCGCTAGCCTCAAGTCATCAAGGGAAATTTCTCATTTTGGCACTAAGATGGGAGATTCTGAGCTTCTTTGAAACTCTGGCTGCAAATGTGGGTGTGGGGAGAGCAGGACTTCTGGTGTTCTCAAGAAACCTAAGCCTGAAATGTATGAATAGGACCTGAGTGCTGCTGGGAGAAAGTCTGATTGGGTGCTGAGAAGTAGAAAATGTGGCTCAGAGCTGTGAAAATGGGTATCAAAGGACACTGTTGTGTCTGAGCTGTCTTTCACACGCTCATCACGCTGGCACGAGTGATCACTTAATATGGAGCACAGCAGAGAGGTGGGTGATACCACGTGAAGGCAGCCAGGGGCCAGGGTGAGTGCTGACAGAGATACCGAGTGCTGAGGATAAAGGGAATGCTGCCTGAGCCCAGTTTTGTGCTCTGAGTAGATAGTACTATACAGAAAAAAAAAAAAAAAAAAAAAAAAAAAAAAAAAAAAAAAAAAAAAGCTTGAGTCTTCTAATAAATTTTATACTTTTACTTAAAAAGCAGAAAAACCAACCAGCCAAATAAAAATCCCCAAATAGGCTTTTAATCTTCATAAGTGCAGATGATCTGTACATTCCACAAAAAAAGAGCTGTAGAAAACACACATACACCTTTTAACTAGTGAGCAATTTAAAGACTAATAGGATTCATCCATAATTACATAGTTAAGTAAAATTTATGTATGAAGGAATTAACTGATTTCCCTGAGGGCAATATAAACCATAGAGACAGTGCTCTCATTTAAAAGTACCATCTCAATGTTAAAATACTTTGTCATTCTTCTGTAGCGATGGTTAGGTGCTGTGAGAGCCACATGGAAGTTTATTTACTGATCCACAGACAACTGATAACAGATCTCTGCTTTGTTTGGAATAGAAAACTTGAACAGCTTGTCTGCACCTCTCCACTCGGACATTAAATCAACATGGCTCTATTAGTGGCCCTAGGATGCCAGCTGAGCCATCTCTAAGCCTGTCACCGTGATGTCTTCATCTGTAACCAGAGCAGACGTGAGCTCCTGGCAGCTTTGGGAGGTGACAACAAATCCAATTAGCTCCTCTCCATGGCGCCACAATACTACTGTGAAACGGCCTGACAGGGAGGGTGGCTGCAATACCCTGCACAGTGGGCCATATCCTTCGTATTTAAAAAAAGAAATCTACCAACACTTAATTGCTGGAGTGACTTTCCAGGCGGTTGCTGGAACCTTGTGCACAATCTGGTCAGAAATGTGAGCTGTCCTGGAGGGCTGGATCATGCACAGCTTGGGGAGGGCTTTATGAAAGGATTAAATGCTCCAAGAGGGTAACTGTGTGCCAGCACTGTCATCCTCCTCCCTCACAAGGAAATTTTGGTCTGGAAATCATGCAAAAGCCAACCCCTTTTCTGCCCCAGTCCCATCTTGCATTGAGAAGGGGACTTTTGGTGCCTGGAGGTGGTGTGCGCTCCATACTGTCTCTTTTGGCTACAGTGTAAAGCCAAATGATAGAAGCAAAGTCCCCACTCCAGACTTTGTCTGCTGGAAGGAAAGTGGGGGCTGTTTGGAGGATGTAGGGTTTGGAAGCAGCCAATTTAGCAAAACTCACTGAGCATTGCCTGGGAGGGGTTAGTAACACTGCTCAGAAGTTAGGTCTGGGCAGGCTGAATGTGGACAATTGTATTTAAATCCAGCTTCCTTCCTCCCAAACTAGTCAGCAAGTGCAAAGAAATATCTCACATACTGATTAAAAGTTGCTGATGTCTCATAAGGCATAATGCATTAAGTAATTTAATTCTCTTATACTCTCACAAATGCAATATTCTTGCTTTTTCTGACCAATACTTCCATCTAAAAGTGCAAGGTGAAGTAGGCTAGGGAAAAATAGAGATTGAATTTAGTGTCCTCTTGAGTGAGAAACTGAATCTAGTATCCTCTGTTTTGTACTCAAGGTCATAGAGGCGATGAGTAAAGCCTGCACATCCCTGATGCAGAAACATAGTGTACTTGAGATGCAAGAATGCTACCCAGTGTTTGTGTTCTGGCGTTCTTCAACCTCCTTCATGGAGGTAGATTCTGTGTGTTTCAATACTCCAGGCTACTTGGAACATTGTAACCATAAGCTCCTTTTAGAGAAACAACTCAAGTTAGTAACCAGTTTGGATATCTCTATATCCAGTTGAGTGGTGAGCTTGCAGTTAAATCAAGGTCTCTGTGCTACCCGCAGCCTAATGAATGCAGTCACTATACTAAATCAGACATCTCTAACACCATTAATTCCATGTTCCAAGTTAGAGAGGACGTGCCTCTTTGCGCATCTTGAGTCTGTGTGGATGTGTAATGTTAACAGAACTGATTTAGAGGTGGCTGAACTTATGGGCAGGAGGCGTCCTGCAACACAACAGTAAAAAGGTTGCATTGCCACCTACCTGCAAACTTGTTTGAATGGAGAATCTTAATTCCTCCAAGGAGAGTATGTTTAAAATCCAGGAGGAGACAGCATTCACCTGGGCCCTGGATCTGCCTTATCTGCGCAGATTCTGGTGATGGGGGGTTCAATGTGGAGAAAACCAACTCAAAACCTGCGGAAATGGTGTTAGGAGCAAGCACAGTATTCCTGTTTCCAACAAGTTAAATGCACACTTTTTATCTGGTTCTTCTGGTGCTCAACTTCCATGCTTTAAAAGCGTAGTGACATCCCTGAATATTTCAGCAAAAGTCATGATTTTTGAGGACGGATTTCTCCAGGGAGAGCATATTGCAGCAGTGTTTGCCTCCCAGAGCCAAGCACACACTCCAGTCAATGGGTAGCAGTTGGCAAGCCACCTCTCCCTTGTCAAGAAGCCAGTTGTTCTGTTGTCCCCTGCCACATCCCTGAGGAATACCTGTGGGCACTGGCAGCCACACAGCTGAGAGAAAGGGAAAAAGGTGTAACTGGGATGAAACAAAGGATTTTTTTTTTTTTTAACAGAAGCAGCTTGTTGCAAATACAGATTGTTAAATCAAACTCATTCCAGATGAATTGGGCACAATGTCTAGGCATGTGGCTGGTTTACAGAGCAACCAAACAGTGAGCTTTGGAACTAATGGATTGGTTTTGGAAAACAATTAAGTGCTGCCAGGCCCAATTATTTTCAGCAACATCTTTCTGTTACCAAAATGTGTCAGTGTGGACTTTGGCCTGCTTGGTGAGAGTTACCCTGTGAGCTCACTGATGAGCACAGTCCAGACTGCGCGCCTTGGAACTGGCCTGCACAAGAGCACGGAGAGCAGGACACTCTCACCGGTCATCAGAACAAGGCTGTGTCTTAACCAGCAATTGGCAGTGGTAGTGGTTAAGCCCAAGTTTTATTTAAGTAAATTCCACACATGCTGCATGTAACTGCAATAAGCAGCTGAAGGAAAGCCTTGCATTATTCAGGATGTGGCCACAAACAGGTGATGGGATTTAAGGTCTTAGTCATCTCAGTTTTGGACCCACACGGACTTCCACTAACACAGCAAAGAGAAAATTTCATGGAGAAACAGTTCTGGAGGTCTAGAGAAGGTCGTGAGACCACAGAGCTGATTTGCTGGGGAAATACTCCCAGCACAGTTCACATCACAGGATGCTCAGCTGGTCTCACTTGGCCACAAACATCACAATCAGGCCAGCTCTGCTGAGACAGTGGTGGCTGATGTGGACACTTTGTAGTAAGTCTCATTGGTACAGTTTGTGAGTAGCTGAGAATTTGCACCGTTGTGTTTTAAGGCAAGAATTTATGTGGTTCAGGTGGTGGCAGCTGAGTTTTGTTTTGCCAGATTAGGGTGACTGAAAAGATGGCTACAAAATGACACTTGATAATTGCTGCTTCTGTACTGGGTGCCACAAGAAGCACAGAAGCCTTTAATGAGCCCCTGTCCCCTACCCCTCTCAAAGTCACATGGCCATAATATGCTTACAGGCAACAGCGCCCTCAGAATGGTGACCTGCTGCACAGCACAAAAAGAGACCCCGCTGTGACACCTTGGCAATGGGAAATAAAATGTGCTTTTCTGTCTCCCGAAGTCCAGCTTTTATGAAGACTAAAAAAAAAAAAAAAAAAAAAAAAAAAAAAAAAAAAAAAGACTGGGCATAAAATACTGAGTCTCACAAAGCATCTGGACACTGAAAATGAACACTGAGATTGCAGAGACTTGGAATAGAGAAACAAGAGGGAGTCCAGATACATTCTGTGTGGGAAATCAGAGAGAAGAAGAGAAGATATTGGTAGAGTGACAGCAGAATGATTTCAGGAGCAGGGAAGAAGTGGAGAACTTATTTAAGTGGGGTGCATTAAATGGAGGGGATATCTCATTTGACCACTGGAGGTGATAAAAGCATGAGAGAAGGAGAGGAAGGAGGAAGCACGAGACCATGAGCTGCTAAGGCATGGCATCAGAGAAACACAAAGGTGCTTTTTTTCTAAAAAAAGAAAATTATTATTGGATGATGCCCTGAGCCACCTGGTCTAGTGGAAGGTGTCCTTGCCTATGGCAGTGGGATTGGAACTAGATGATCTTTCAAGCTTCTTCCAATCCAAACCATTCTATGATTCTGTGATTCTGCTTCCTGGAGTTTTTGCACCAGCAAATGGCATTGGTTACACAGAACACTCCAACCTACTACTATAGCAGACCAATATAAACTGAATGCACGTAACTAACTGACTTTCAGCTGTTCTCTAGTTAACAGTAAATATTGGCTGTAATTATGTTTCTTGAGAAGTCTTTTCATTTGATAGAACTTGCATCAAAGCAAAACATATGGCTTCAGTTATTGAGAAGTCTGGGAAAATTTAGCTGCCTGGATTATCAGAGGAGCTGACAAACAATTCTTGAGACACTCTTCAAAAGGAAATTTAAGTAAGAAATTATGTCCTTCGAGGACTGAAGGTCTTTTCTCCTCTAGAGGTCTCTGAGATACTGCTTTACAAAGATTTGACAGAAAAATTGCAGGTTTTTCTTGGAAAACCCTCATTGGCTCTCATCGGCTCTCATCTATCCAAGGCAATCTTTGCTCTGTCCTGAAGGAGGAGTTCCTAAATACAGTCATTCTCTTCTTGTTTGTGTGCTGTGGCCAGCTATGACTGGGACTTTCTTACTGAAATCACTGAGACACAGACTGTGGATGATGGCGTTTGCATAGTCAGTTGTAATTTCAAAGCCACTAATCAGAACAATGTGTCTGTGAGCATTCCCAACCCATTTAAAGGTTGGAGAGGCATCTCACAAGAGCTGGCATTAGTCAAGCAGCTCCCTCCCCTCAGCAGACAGAGGATCTGTTCTGATAGCCTCAGGGAGCCTAGAGTTTAAATCAAATGGATTTTGTTGACTCGTTTTCTTTGCGTGAAGTTTCTGAATATGTCAGAGGAATCTGCCTCTGCTGGAAGCAAGGGGTGGTTTACACAGTTGTGTCACCAGACCTACATCCCACTCTGTGATTTCCTCTCTTTAACTTGAAGAGAAATAAACACTTTTAGAAGCTATAGTTTTACAGTCTCCTGGGCTCTCTTGCAGCTTTGGCTCCTGGTAACAGTGGAATCCAAGCCTTTAAAAAAACTTGTTCCGAAACGGGAGTCTTGGAATAGTATAGTGTTGTTATGGAGCAAACAGTTAGCAAAGATGGTGGCACATCCAAGACAATTTCCCCTTGGATTTTGGCCAAACCCTCTGATACTTCTGTAGATGCCATCTGTATCTTTTCTCTATGGTATTGCAACTCCTCCTAGGCTTTAGGTTCTTTTAGGCAAAGAAAGATAATTGCACAAAAGTCATTACTTGAATCACAGCCCAAAGTTTCATTCAGGACAACAACTTCAAGTAATACTCGTTTTTCCTGTTCTCTTCTTCCCAGGCTTGGTTCCATCTACCTAAATGCAACTTTTCCCTGGTTGTAACATTGCTGTGCTGAACTCTTAAGTGGCTCTTATGCTCAGGAATCCCATTCACGTTGATTTAACTGCTTTAGGGAACCACAACTATGACACTAGTTTTCTCTGGTTAGCTAGCAAAGAGAGCAAGGACAATATTGTCCAGTAATCCCTTTCCTAGCTGGACTCAATGACCTCGGAGATCTTTTACAACCGAAATGGTTCTATGATTCTACAGGGCTTGCTCAAACTGATATTCGTATTTCTTGCTCTGAAAATCATTTGCCTGGTTTGCCCGGAGATGGAGTTAGGATATTCATGTAAGATTATTTAAGATGCACTAGTGGAGAAATTGGGAGAATTTAATCTCCTCTTGAGCCCCTTGGCACTGATTTAGGTGGTTTGTTCTTGCTTCCTCCCTAGCCTTGGTTCAAAAAAACCACTTGGATCCGTGGCACTATTTCTTCAGAAGGGGTGGGGGGGGGGTGTGCCCCTGCCTGGTGCCCAGTTGTTCTGTTGTGTTTCCCGAAGGAATTTACTGATGAAACATGGTGCAAATATCCCTCTAAGGGGCCAGGTACTACATGGCAATGCAGTTCAGTGCTGTGTGGTGACACCAGCTCCCACTGCCCAAGCAAAAAGCATCATGTTCATGTTGCAGCATTGCATGTGAGGGAAAAATCCCTGTACTTTTTCCATAGCAATGGGAGCTTCTGCATCTCCCAAAAACATGGGGTATTCACAGTGATTGCTGGGGATGAGGTGCTCACCTTGCCTTTACAGGTTTCCAGGAAGAAGCTGAGTATCAAAACTGTGTTTGTTGGGTTTGGAGAGCCTTTCTTCCCACCCTGGAGGCTTCGTAGCTTCTGGCAGCTTTGGAAACAAGCTCAATCAAGATTCAGTCTCAGGCCTCTCACCTGGGGCTATGCAACATTGCTTCCAGACCACTGAGCAATTTTGTAGGTGACTTCTAAACATGCAAAGAAAATTAAACGATTCCTTCGAATATCCTTAGCCAGAAGAATGGCTCAGAGGGTTATTGAATTTTTTTTTCTTTTTGAATGCACAGCTCTTGTTTATTTGAATGCTGCATCTAAGCTGAGAGAAAAGGCCATTGTGCCTTTGATTGGATTGGAATTTTCTGCACCAGCATTGGCCAAAGGCAGTCCGTCCTCTCACACATGACGAAATGGGGAATGGGGGAGGGGGTAGACCTGACAGACAAGCAGGCAGATCAAACACAACACTTCAAAGAGAAGAAAAAATGCAAGAATGAAGCAATCCGGCACTACGGTCCCTTAATGCTATGAAACAAAGCAGACAACCCTCTACACATGGCCATTCCTGCCATCCAGAGACTGAGGCTGTATACATGAGATCTTACCAAAAGCACTAGGGAGTGGTCTCTAGTGACTACATGACCAGTTATTGCACTATCCGTGCTCAGACACTCTGAGGGGCTAATTAGTGCTTTTAATATGTAAATCAGAGCCTGAACAGATTAAATCTAGGGAAAAAATAACCCAGCTGCTGAATATGTTGTTTTAATTATTGCTCTAAAGAAAATATGGACATGGCTGAAGATGATGATGGAGAAGAACCTCTAATACTGCCTTGTAGAAGATGTCCCTGAACACTGAAAACTAGTAGGAGAAGCTTGGTGCTGAGCTGGAGCAGAGGAGGAGCAGCAGAAGCATATGCAAGGCTAGCAGAGCACTGCTGACTGCACACTCTGTCCCAACCCTGGGTCCACCAATACACCCAAAGACTCAGTCAAGATTTCATCTTGCTGGGTGTTGTTGAAACATGGGGAAATAGCTATTCTCTGCCCCATAGAGAGATTCAGAGGGAGGGCACAAAAGGATTAATACCACAAATTATGCTACAGAGATGGAAGTTTGTAGTGTGTTCGCCTCCAGATGCATGGTTGCATCCTTTATGTTACAAGGGGACTGGTCTTGGAAAGGAATAAATATTTAATTTTCTTAGGCTAAGTTTGTCTGAAGGCAGAGTAGGGAAGGAGAATTTAGTTAGCATGGCCAGGAAATAGAGATTAAGAAGAATGGAAGGAGAGAAGGGGAAGGTTGGATGATTACTTGTGTTTGATATAAAAAGCTCTAACAAGAAAGAGCTATTAACTTTTGTTGAGCTGTGTCCACTGATACTGGAAGGAAATAATGTGCACAGCAAGCCTGGACTGCAATGCTCTCTGCCAAGTGTGAGCTGAGAGGAGGAAGTTTGCTTTCCAAGAAAAACTTTTCAGAAAGGAGGGCATCTGTATGCCTCAAAGGCCTCTTGCGTTATTCAAGTCAGAGCTGCCTTCCAACCTGCCTGAAGGAATTCAGAACAACTTTCCTCTGTGTCAGTTGCTAAGGCTCTTTTGCAGCCTCTAGTGAAGTGAACATTTTTCTGTGGATCAATTTTTAGCTTCTGTCAGTATTGAAACTCTGAACTTTTTTCCAGAGAGCAAGGGAATAGCAGGTAATTATGTTTCCTTTGAACATACATGGCCTTTTATCTGTGCCCTTCTGCCTACTCGTCTGCCTGTCTCCTTATTTACCTGTGTATTGTAATTAAAGAGTTGAGGGAGATAAAAATTTCTTTTCCCATTCTTTTCTTCTCCCCCCCTCCATTTTGCTGGTGTCTAATATAGATGCATTGCTTGAAACAGATGGTTAAAAATGTCTTTTATTATTCTCTCAATATACATATGGAGGTACATGCACACATGTATCTCTATATATTTGGGCATAAGATTGTACGTAACCAGGTCTGTTAAATCATATAATAGACACTTCAGTAGAGTATTTCATCAAGTGCTCCTGATCAACTATATGAACTAAGTTGACTGCTCTATGTTGCCTGGAATATTGATATACCTTCCTGATAATTTTTCTAATGCTGTTTTAGTAGAGCACATTTTACTCTTCTCTTAGTTCAGTATTTCCTCCTGTTCTTCAGTCCTCTGCCCCCTTTATGCTGCACTGTGGATGCCCTAAAAGGCGAATGTACACCTGCATTTTTCCTTTAACCCATATAACACAGTGACTGTGGGATGTGATTTTCTCTGTGTCAACTCCTCCTTTGTAAATCAAGATTGTCTTCAATGGAGCAAATCTGCCCTCACATCACCCCAAAATAACCTGTCTAGTTAAATTCTCCAACTCCTTGAAGGGACAGAGGAATTAAACACAGGACGAGAATTTATGAAATCTGGGTTTCCCATCCTGGCTTTGTCACATTTCTTCTCCATGACATTTGATTAATCCTTTGAGTCAGGTCAATGGTGTGCAGTGACACATGGGGCTGGTATCTCCAGGAATGCTCCTGTATCCACACTGTGAAGTGGAGCACCTTGCAAAGGCTCCAGCTCTATTAGCCCTTATGCCACTGAGAGCTAATTAGCTCAGGTGCTGGTGCCATTGAAGTGGATCTTCTGATCACTGAGTGCTCAAGAGTCACAACTGGTGGAGGCACATCTGCAGTGTTAGTGTTGTCACTGTGAATGTACCTTTGGTTTCTGTGTGACATCTGTGGCTAAAAAGCCAGTCCCTTTTCTTGATTTTAAGACCTGATGCCTTACTACGATGACACTTCCAGTTAGTGTGGGCAATTTTCTCTTCAAGGAAAGAAAGGTGAGTACTAGAAATTTCAATTTAGTGTGTTGGTTTGATAG
This sequence comes from Sylvia atricapilla, assembly GCF_009819655.1. Lineage (NCBI taxonomy): Eukaryota > Metazoa > Chordata > Aves > Passeriformes > Sylviidae > Sylvia > Sylvia atricapilla. The sequence goes on from NC_089145.1 coordinate 47,450,499, forward strand.
TGTTCCTCTCCTTTTAGCCCTGATACAGGGCTCTTCACATGTGCCCAGTACTTCCTAGAGAGACCAAAGACAATCTTGAGGAGCTTTTGCTCCAGGTGTCATACAGCTGACAAACTCAGTGACAAAACACCAGGAAAGCCAGGGACATAAAACAAAGAAGGCTCCTTGTTTTCTCAATGAGCTTCTCATACTTTTTGCATTATAAACATTTACTTTGCCACAAATACAAGTCCACCGCTGTGGGAGGAGGACCAAAGAACGGATATGAAGGAATATATCAGCCTCGAAAGAAGATTTTCTTTCTGATGCAGAAAATGTGAATGCCAAAGAATTTGTCTTGAGCCGAAAGTTACCAAGAGAACTCAATGCCCATCTATGAGTTTCACCAGCAGTGAAGTGTTATCCATAAAACTCATCCCTTCTCTGAGAAGATCTAGAAATGGTGGTGAAAATGTCACCTTGTTTGAGGCTGAACTTGTTGGGGTGAGATATGCCAGGTCATGAGGCTAAAATGTAACTTTTGGGAGATCATTAATTTTAACCTCTCTGGCCAAAGCTACAGCCTTGTAAATCACATCTCTTTGGTTCTGCTATTAGTATAGAGATTGATTATCTCCTCATGAGCCTACTTTGAACATGGATAGTATGTTCCTCCCAGCAAAATCAACATCTCTATTTGATCATGCTGTTTTTCTTGCTAGGTATTGCAGACTAGGACAGTTCCTAATTTTTCTAATTGTTAAGTAAGACAGAGATTCCCCATGAACTTGTTATTGTATCGTATGTTCCTGCAATGGCAGAACAGACCAGAATGCTGCAGAAGAATCCATTGCAGCTGATTTCTGTCAGGTGTCTCATGGACTATGTCCAAGTGGAGAATAACTGACTAATTCTGCAGGATATTGTCCTGAGATTCACAATGCCATGAAAGAAATCTCAATTGTTTTTGTCAATTTTTTGCATTCCTGTAATTAATAAACAGATACAAGCTGCTGAAGCAGCCAGTCCTCTATCATTTACCTGTAGCTAAAAATAATTGCTAGAAATGATATTTTGCTGATATTTCAAATCCACAAATGCAAATGAATTAATTTGCACTAGGCATTTTCCATTTTAGTGTCTGTACACATATATATAAAATATAACCACATCCATATTTATAAGTATGAAAATGAATATATTTTGTACCCAGAAATATTCCCACGTACCTTTTGACTTGTCATTGAGAAATACACACAGTACTCAACACTAAGTAGTGAAAGCAGCAGAGGTGATATCCTAGGGTTTGCTGTCCCCACAGATTCATTATGCTGTGGAGGGCAGCCCTGACGAGGGTGAATGTCCTTGAGTGTGTCCTGAACCTGCAGCTCAGGGGTTTTGGCTATGCTGAGGGGCAATCCTGCTACATCTCCTGAACAAATTCTTGCCTGAGCACATGATAATGATGTTTCCATCTCAAATGACAGAGGTGACCCTTACCTGTGACCAGGCTGAGGGATTTGATAAGCTGTTCAGCTCTCAGGATCCAGTGCTGTAAAAATAATTAAGCACATGTTTAACTTTGAGCATGTAAGTCCTCATGTCTCAAACCCACATTGTCCAGTCTCTGACCAAGCAGTTTGTGCATGTTTGTCCCCTCAGCTCTTTATTGTGTCCATGCTTTTCTCTGTTAGGGGAAAGGTTCTCTTCTCTCCTTGCCAGCCAGAATTATGTCTCAAATAATTAAGTGTAAAAAAAGTGTAGCCTGCTGAAAGCTATGACAAATAATACTATCATAGAAAAATTGTGTCTAAGCATTTACTTTCTTCCTCAAAATATTTTCTCTACAAAGCTAGTCATTTCATTGTATATAACCATAATTTTAATGAATGACCAAATGCATTCAGCTGTTTGGGACAGTGTGATGTGTATTATATGTTAGGATAAATCTATGCACACACACACTCACTGATAAGATGTGTCTCTTCTCTTACACTGGGGGATGTATAATACTTCCTGAGAATTTCTTTTCCCCCTGTATTACAAAAATATAGAAAGCTTTACTGTATCTCTAACTGAGAACTATTTCATGCTTTGGCATGGCCAAGTGTCTGCAGGCAGAGATAAGCTACGATTTCCCATTTTTCTCTACAAAATTAGTGATCTAAAAAGCACAATAAAACCATCACCTCATTTCACCCACAGGGATAGTGGAAAGAATTAAGTTTAAAAATATTAGTATAACAAGTATTAATGGAGAAAAAATTGAATAATATAAGTGTGTGGGTTCTCCACAGCTTTGTTTATTTTTTTTTTAATTTGAAAATAGTTTTGAGAGAAAGATACATTTCTGAACTTGTGGAGAAGGATTTGAGAAAATTAATTCAGTGAAAACAGGGATGGCCAGAAGCCAGCAAGAATTTGAAGCTTATATTTGCAAAAAAATAAGGGGGAAAAAAAAGCTGTTTAGGGAAATTTCTCTGATCCTTTTAATTTCATATTTTTAGATTACCTTTTACTGTCTGGAAAATGCCCTTGGTAACATATCTCACTGGTAATAATTTACAGGGGTTATCTTGATGCTATGTTTCTGTTAAACTGTTTTTAAGGCAAAATCATGCCCAGTTAAATAGTTGTAGGTGTGGTGGGTTTTGGGGTTTTTTTTTCAAATTTTAATACCTGTTTTTTAAAGCTCAGAACCAAACTGGTTTTCTCCCCTGCTGGTGAGTTTTGCAGAATAAGTAGGAAAAAAATTACCTTCCACCAACACAGAACAGTGGCTCTTAGGGAGTAAATGTGGGGCTCTCCCCACTTTGGAGTTTTTAGAGGCTGAATATGTTCCTAACTTTGCACAAAGCCCGGCCCGAGGAACAAAGCCTGTGGACCACCACGGGGATCTGGTATTAGTCCTCTCTGCAGCCTTCCCACTGTGGATGCATGCTCAATTCCCGGATAAATGCACCTTTTAAACTATATTAATGTAAAAGTTTTATTTGAAAGATGCCAGCTGTGGTCCTAGCCCAGGTTTATTCATGTGGGACATTTACTGGGTCAACTTAATACTTGACTACTGCTTATTATCCCATCAGTCTTCAGGGACAACCCATGATCTAATTGCCCAGCATTTATGTTGCCCTGGCAACTATAAATACAGAGTAATAATCCTTAAAGGGGCAGTGTAGAATTTCATGCCCCTGCAGTGAACTACACTTCATTTCCCAGAGCACCCTGTGTTTTTTAATTCAGTGAATAAAAATGTGTAATGAATAATTAATTATGTGCTTGGAGGCACAATAGCTGCCTACTTTTGAATATTCATCAGTGACATTATTAATTCACTAGAAATCCCAAGGAGCAGTGGGATAGGCTTTTAGCCTAGCTGGAGGACTTACAGATAATACTCTGCAACACGAACAAACTTTTTCAAGCAGACTTTTCTTTCTCAGAGTTTTTTAGATTTAATTTACATCTTAATAAAATAATAATAAAAAAGTACTGTGCTGGATGTAACCAAGCAGCAGTGATTAACAGTTGACTGCAGTAAGAAATCCAGCAGTCTGCACCCCCTTCCACCCTGACCCACTGCCACGCCTGACCTCTGCTTTAGGTGCACCAAAGCAGAGAAGACAAACCTTGGGAGCATCATGAGTGAGACTGAAGAGAACGAGCAGATGGTCAATCATAATTTCTAATAATGTCTCAGGTTCTCTGATAAAAACATGTCTTATTTGCTTGTCAAGAAAGTCAACATTGAAAGACCTGGCTGCAGAAAATAGCTTGTTTTCAGCCTACAAAGAGGATTTTTCTACTGTTGAATAGACCTGCAAGTCTTTTCTGGAGATAGGAGTGGAACTTTTCACATCATCACATTAGTTTAATGATGTTATTCCATTTAAATCAGAGATTTATGCCAGGTGAAAGGTGATTCTGAAGTGCAGTGACAAACCAAATCTTTTTTTTTTTTTTTCTTAGCAGACAAGAGATGGAATAATTAGAAAGAAATCTAAGGTCTTTCTGTGAATTTTCCTTCTTATCCCATCTGATTTGCAATGCCAATGCAGTTGCAATGCAGTCTCTTTTCACTGCTTATACCTAAGGCCAGATTCTGTGCTGACACAATTTCTTTGACTTGAGAGAGAATTTGATCTTCAGTGCTTTGGGCCAAACCTTGCAGAACCCTCTTCCCACAAATAGCCCACCTTAGGGTCTTGTTGGGAATTTTTCTTCTGAAGAATTTTTAGATGAGGATGTTGTTTCTATGAAGATCAAAATTCATGGTCAGAGTCACCCAAACTCCTGTAAAGCAATGTACTATCAGAACAAAATGTAGTTTAATTCTTCAGCCAGTCCAACAAACCTAGAATATCTGTAAAAAAATCTTTCTTTTCCTCTAGGCCTTGTTACTCAGTGGTAATTCCTATTGGAATATTTACAAGTCTGATTCTTCATTCATAAAGGAATAAAATTTCAAATCCTTCAAAAAGCAATTGGATTGCTAAATCTCAGACACATTTTTAAAAATGAGACCTGTAATCCACTGAGGATCTTAATGGAAAGAAATCATTATACCTAATTAAATTGAAAGTAGCAGGAAAATGGAGCTTACTTGGAGCATATGCTTGTAATAATTTATACCTGTACTGTGACAGAATCTTCTCTATACAGGGGTGAAACCCAACACTTGTTTGATTTTGGAGTCTCCTTCTCCCTATTTGACTTTGTCTTTGACCTTCTCTGGGCATGTGACAAGCTGTGCCTGCTCTGCTGCCCTGACCTTTGCTGGTTCCCTGATCTCCTTGTCCTTTATCCTTTATCCCCACAGACACCTCCAGCAACCAGAACGATGCACCCACCTTTGATCAGTTTTGAGTCTATGCTGCAGAACTTGTTAACCACAGAGTGATAGAAAACATCAGCTAATGCAACAGAAAACTGATCACCAATTCTTTTTTTTTTTTTTTTTTTTTTTTTTTTTTTTTTTTTTTTTTTTTAAATCAGAAAGCCTATTTGGCAACAACTTTAGATATCTGAAATATTTGGGTTTATTTCCTGTACAGCCGTGGTGAGTACACCTTTAAGAACAAACTGATACCATCCAGCTTGGTCACAGGTTAAACAACAGTCATTTTGCTCAGCAATTCAAACTTTCATTACAATTTGTAATGCAGCAGAACACTTGGGCTATGTAGTCATTTATTGCAGTGATTTGCATTAAAGAGTGTCATTGTATTACCTCTTAGCTTTGGTTGAGATTAGAAGTAATATCTACATTTATCTTTCACTCCTAGGAGTATAAAATTGTGCTAATAATAACAATAATAAAGCTAGTTCCTAAAAGCAAGTGAACTCTACACAGCTTTTTCCCCCTCTTTTTTTTTTTTTCTCCTTTTTTTTATCTGCTCAAGTAGGGGAGTAGAAGAATCATGAATAATAAATATGGAGATAAGAGAACTGAAACTGGGAAATCAATTTACTGCAAAATATTTGCATATTTTATTAAAAGAAACTGTGCATAAACCCCACAACAGGGTGGAATGATTTATATTTTGATTTGATTTGTATATGTTATACCCCTGGGAGAACTAATGCAACTTAGTCATCCCTGCAGGACTTTTTTTGGGTAGGGTTTTGTTGTTGTAGATGGTGTTGTTTTGTTATGGATATCTTAGACAAGGGAGCAGCAGGTCCTCAATGGAAATATTAAGGCAGTTTGATGCTATATTATATTTTTGGAATCTCACACAGTCAAATGTCCCAGACTGTTCTAAGCAAACACCCAAGTGCTCTAGGGCCTGCCTGTATCCAAACTAACTCCAGAACTGTGGTTCAGGTCAGAAGGTTTTCAGTTCTAGTTTTGTTAAAAAGCTACACCCAGGCAGTACTTACTGTCTGTTACTAGAAATGCAAACCATGAACATAAGGGACAGTGTCTATACTCTCCTCTACATATGAGGAAATATATCCTGTACATATATTAGAAAAATCCAGTTTAATATCACAACATCTGACATCTCTGAGCACATTTACAAAGTGTCCTGGTAAGGGTGTGTTGGGTGAAAAAGGAAGTTTTGGATATCAGAGCAGCTTGGGATGCTGTGGCTTCTGCTGTGCAGGAGGACAAGTATCCTATCGATGACTTTGGGACCTAAAGTTGGCAGGCTCACAACTCATGAACAATTATAGCCTTTTTTACAACAATATAATTTTTTAATCAATTTTGTTGGAGTTCACAAAAGGGAGTTGTGAAATTTACAACTTTTTGGGATGCTTTTGGGATGGTTTTGGCTGAGGTAATTTTCTTCACAGTAGCTGGTATGGGGAACAGTGCTATGGATTTGTGCTGGAAACTGTTGATAACACAGAGATGTTTTAGTTCTCACTGAGCAGAGCTTGCACAGAGCCAAGGACTTTTCTCCCTCTCATTCCCTCAGCAAGTGGGCTGGGGGTGCACAAGGATTTGGGAGGGGACACAGCTGGGATGGCTAACCCAAACTGACCAAAAGAATGTCCCACACCAAATGATGCCATGCTCAGTAACAAAACTATGGGGAAGATTGGCTGGGGGCTACTGCTGAGGGTCTGTCTGGGCATCAGCCTGTTGGTGATGACCAATTGTTTTCATTTGCAGCACTTGTCTTTCTTGGGTTTTATCTCTCTCTCTCTGTTATTTTCCTTTTCATTACTATTATTTTATTATTCATTACATTATTATATTGTATAATTAACTTCTATTATTATGATTAATGTTGTTATTATTGCTATTATAATTATTTATTTCTGTTCTTTAATTGCTCTTATTTCAATCCCTGAATGTTCTCACTTTTCCTCCCAGCAGGATGAGGGTAGGTGAGCAAGCAGCTGTGTGATGCTTTTTTAGCCAGTTGAGGTTAAAACCACGACACTTTTCTAGTAAGAAAATACTGCCCAAATTATTTTACATATTGCTTCATGCACAAGAGTGCTCATCTGGTTATTTGGATCTTGAGGTCTTTAACTTTTGGAATTAGACAAGAAAAAACTTTTCCACTAAACATGGAAATCCTGTTACAGCTGTTTTTCCAAAAACAATGCCGTCAGCACAGCACATTTTCAGGGGCTGAAATTTGACCTGAGGGTAGCAAAGAATAGGCATGGCCACTGTTCCACCCCATTTTCTGCCCAGGGAAAAGACCTGTATAATATCTTGGAAATGCCACATGCTGGCATAAACTGATTTATGTTTTGTGGACATTTTAGCATTTGGTAAAGGAGACAGAAAAGTCTTACCTTGTTGAACATTGCCAAACCCCCAGTTTTTCCATCACTGATTGAGATATATACCTTTATGTACGTATGCGGATATATTGTTTTCCAGATGTACCTCATAATTAGGAATTTAAAATGTAGCTTACACACACATGACCAAATTCTATTTCTGTCTGTGAAGTTAGGGAGTTCACATCAGGAAATCAGTAGTAATATTTCAAGAGCAGCTTGAAGTCTTCTCATGTTTCAGTACTCCCAGTGACAATATTTCTAGCAGCTTCCAGGGGGTCAGAATTGAGACCAGTGAGAACATGAAAATAATTCCAGGCTAATTTTTACTCTTCATTGCTCAGGCTTTGTTTTTTAGGGGGCTGACTAAAATTTGTAGTTGTGCTCTTAGAAGTTTCTTAACTGCTTATTGGATGTTTCACTCTCAGAGATCAGAGCAGTTTCCATGTGCTTATTGTATCAGTGAAAAGTGAGACATTCATTGTGAGATATCAAAAAATGCTTTGTCAGGCACCTTATGTGCGTGAGCAGTGAAATTCAGAAGAGCTCTGTGGCCAATTCTTGCCATATATCCAGTTTGTTCAGCTTACTTCAGCTGGCTCCTAAATGTGACTTGTGTTGTCTGAAGGCTGTGAGGTACCTCTGCAAATAGGCATGGATGATTTGGTGAGGGCCATTTCATAAGTGCCTAGTGCAATCATCACCATCAGCGATTGAAAAATAAGTTACATGTATGTATGTTTGCTAAACTATGAAATTTGTAACTTTCCACATCCATGGTGCATTCTATAGGATCCCATGTTTCTGCAGGACTTTTAAAGGCTAATATATCCTTTTCCCCTGCTTTGTAACAGGATCTGTGATGCCTTTGCCTACTTCATCCTGATTCCATGTATAAATTACAGGGAAGTACCTAAAGCCCTGGGTAGTAGCAGGGGGCTGCTTAAATGCGACAAACCCACCAAACCTGAGAACTGAGTGTGTTAGAGATTCCCCTAACGGACCCCAGCATAACCCAAACCAGCAAGGGGAGCCCACACCCTCATGGCAATAAAAAGTATCTGTCCTTTGGTGGGAGGACTGTCCTGTTAGGTCCTACTGGAATATGCATGAGTGTTGTTCCTCCCTCTGATCAACTATTTCCACAGAACTCACAGAGAGTTAGTACAGCTGATAGGATATTTTAAGTCATTTTGCTGGAAACTGACCACTAAGTTGCCATGTCATAAGGAGGAATGAGCCTACAAACACCTAAAATCTAATTTCCTTGGCAAATCAGACTAAGATAAATCTTGTGATGCTGTGACCCCAAAGCTAATGTTAAGCTGGGAATCAATAACAGAACTTAGTGCATCAATTAAATAAATGTAGACTTATCAGGCCTTGTCTGTGATTCTAGTACTTCCTACTCAGTCATTTGAAGCAGTGTTACGAGTTCCTTAAATTACATTTACATTTCTACATCTATTCTGAAAGCGAATAGCAGTGAAAGTCAGTAGGACTTGAAAGTAAGGTACTGAACACGTTTTTCTTCTGGATTGATTCAGTTAAGAGCATCCAAAGGTGGGGAGACAAAATTCCTTAATCCTGTTACCTCTGCTTTCAATGTAATACAGGAAAGGAAGCAGCAAAGAAGACAATTCATAACCTTAAATGAAGTAGGATCCATGTCTACATAGACAAGATTTACTTTACATTCTCAGCTGTAGGAATGGAAAAAAAATGAGGTTTGGATACTGAGGATCAGTTGAGTTAAAATTTTCTTCCTATTAGGACAAAAGTTTCATGGGACCATGGATATTTGGAGCACTCTTACAGCCTTAACATGGGAATGGTGGTTTCAGTCCTCACTACCCACAGATATTTAATGCAAAATTGCTTTTCCTTTGTGCCTATGCAGCTACTCTCTCCTGCAGAGAGTGTCAGGCCCTGCTCTGCTGGTTAAAGAACATTTTGCTGCCTCTGCTATTTGCTCCTTTCAGCAGCTATTGTGGACTGAACTCTCAGCTCCTTTCACAGAGAAGTCGTGCTGCCAGAGTACATGGTTGCCAGGGTGGCATGGATGAGAGCAGCAGGTTTCTTTCTTACGGCGTGAGTTTGGCTAACATGCCCTTATTCCAGTAACAGTTATTTTTGAAGCATCCAGCAAAATGCAAGAGTAACATGAGAAATCATAGTGAAATTGGGAGAAACTAGAGTCAGGAAAATGATCCTGAAAAATCAGCTCTGAAAAATCAATTCTGTCGCCAAAAAAGATTTGAACCCAATAGCTGTACCATTCCCTCCTTACTCTGCCCCAAAGACCAACAATTTTGGGAATAAGGGGTCAGAGTTTCAGCTTTAAGAACAAACTTAGGGAAGTGGTAACAGCATCTTGAAAATATTGTAACATATAGAATTTGTTTATGAAATCACAGAAACAAGTTCCATATTTTTACTTCTGATTTGGTGCCTTGCAGCAGCACATCCATTTTCTGCTATTAATGAGTTGATGGTTGGAGAACTTACTCTCAGTTGCAGTGCAGCCTTTGATTTCACAAAACTCCTCCAAATGCCTCCAGCTAATTGTGTTTTCAATAATAAATTGTTGAAGAAATCTTGGCTTAGCTGAATTTACTTCAATATGATTTAATTAATATGTTTAAAAAACAGTATTCTGAGCAGCTTGGACTACTGGATTGCTTATGTTATTTGCGGGCCTCTGCAGAGAGCAGTGACCCAGAATTTACAGCCTTCTTTCACACCATCTATTACATTGCAATGCCATCATTTAAAATAATGGCATCCTCTTGCCTTCATACAAAATAATTTTTGCAGCTGTGGAGACTCTGACTAATAGGGACTTTTTTATCATATAGAAAGCAGAGCTGAACATCAGTGGCATGTTTGCAGCTTGAGTGATGTACAGAGACCGGACTGTATTACAGATAGGTCAATTACAAAACTCCAGAGCCAGCTCCCCTTTTCCAGTTACAGGAATTTTAAGAGGATTTTTACCAATACTAGTTATTCGTTCTATTCACACGTTCTGCTTTGACTCATGTTTAGACTCCTGGGATTTACCCATCCTCCCTTTTGTTACTGGAAAACCTGATGCCATCACAGCCAATCTCTTCTGCCTTTCCCAACCTACTTACCCAGCCCTTCTACACCAAGCAATTCTGATAAGATCTAAAATAGCAGTTCAGTTTTTATGAACAGTGATGTTTGGTCTGTAATTCTCCACCAGAGCTGCAAGGCACAGAGATGTCATAACATGGAATTCACAGATTAGCATTACCCGATAATGGATGTGATTTGCTGGACAACGTGACATCGCACTTTAGAGACAGTAAATTTGCTTGCTAGGAGTAAAAAAGCCTTTGTTTGGGACATGGAGCTGTTATTTATAGTTTATTTTAAGCAGGGAAACACTACTGTCAGTTTTCTGAACTACCAAGAGTTGCAGAAGTCTTAGCAAAACAGTTTTTCTAAGATTACACAGATGTTAGATATTAAACAAACATCTGTTTTGAATAGAAGGTATTTCACTCCCCTCTACAGCTCCTTTTCAACATACTAGAGAATGCCTGGAAAGAACTGTCACAGCTACAGTTTTATTTAGTTCTCTGAACACTGCTGCCCTTGGTGTCAAAACCACAACAAAAATAACCCTTGGAAAGGTTAATAGTGGCCTTTCCAGTGTCATATTCTGCACTTTATACATTGCAGTAATTATTATCATTATAGCTGTAAGGATGTCTAGTTATCTTTCTTAATCACATACTATAAAAAGTGCTTCTGAACAGATATCTATTATTTAATCAAAATTTCACAGTTATTGGCATTTATGCTCTGGAAGGGCTGTGTTTATTTTCTGTTTGCAAAGGGGAACAGTGCCTCCCAGAAGAAAGGGAGACCTCCATCCATGCCCACTTTAATCACTGTCATATCATGTGACAATCTGTACTATTAATATCAGAGACTGCTAATACATGTTATTATGTCCTGTTGCCTTGTACTCTTTGCACCCTAGGAAAGCATTTTCATTAACAGTGAAAAACATTTAAAAAAAAAAAAAAAACAGTGTGAGAACCGAACTGTCTTCCCAAGGCAGAGCCAAGTACAAGAGTTCTCCTGCCTGGAGAGTTGGTTTCAGGGGTGTCTGTCAGGGCAGGGTCAGCCATACACCTCAGAGAACATTTATCTTTATTCTCTCACCACAGCATTTTTATACTTCTATTAGTGCCCTTTGTACTAGAGCACTGAACAAGTTCTCGATCCTTGTGTCAGGGACTAACAGCAAGTCTCTTCAGAGAACTCAGCTGCTGCTAGTGCCTCTATACTTCTCTGTTAGACCACTCCCAGTGATGACCTTTTGCAAGACCATCCACAGTTTGGCCTGTACAAGAAAAAGTTCTGGAAAGCCAGCATTCTCCTACATCATTCATTCTGCCACAAACTAAATCCCAGATTGCAGCACCCTGTTACACCCACTGCGCATTAATGGGGTATAGCTTCACAAGAGACTCCCCTACAGGAGCTTCCTGGTCTTCAGCCTGATTGCATGGGTCACCATGAACACTCCTTGCCTTTCTTTGTCACTCTCCACGATTTTGGCACTCATGTCAGCCATGATATTTACTTAGAGCCATGTATTTATTTAGAGATGAATCAGCAGAGTGTGGTACATGAGCAAAAATTGGCATGTCATAAATGAACATGCACTTCTGTTTTCCCTGAAAAAAAAAAGGGAAGCTTAATTGAAATCTGACTTGATAATCCTGCCAGTTACATTTTGTTTTCATAAATAAAGTTCCATGAGAGAGGACAAAGGAATTAGTCTCATATATGTCTAGGAAATGAGCACAGACAATTGAGAAAATTCACTGGTAACCAAATCTACTAGTAATGACTGTTCTAGCTGTCTATCATGAGGTTATGCATCTTTAGAATTATGATACTAGGATAATGGTTTCATAGGTCAAATGTGAGACTTGGTTGCTCTTAAAGGATAATTCCTCCAGAGGAAGGAAGAACTCTGTAAAACATCGTAGGCCCTTTAAGTTTCAAAAAATATAAAATAAGATCAAGTCTGATGGTCCAGTGGCCCACTTGACACAGACAGCAGTAATATTGGAGGACTTGACTTGGCTGATTTTTTGGTTAATGATATATATGTGTACATGAGGCTTCTGTCTTCTGCAATGTCTCTTTCTCTTCCTTGAGATATTTTGACATCTTCCTCCCCCCACACTGACATCCACAGGGCAGACAAATTGCCAGCAGAGCTTGCCTCCTGACGAATCCTGTATCCGACATTATCTCAGTAACTACAGTGCCACAAGGAGTTCCATCCTCAACTCCCTTGTCTTTTGAACGCTCCCAGTTCAAGGTCATTTTGTGATACCCAGAAGATCAGCTTGGCATCACTGACTATGTTAGCAAATGTCACAGCAGTAATCATCTGAGGCTGAGAAGCAGAGTCTTGCATGGAGTGCCTTCAGGCTCTCTGGACATGGTCCCTGTAATGGAAATGGTGCAAGTGACAACACTGTGCACGAGCCTCAGCCCAAGGATGAACGTGTCCTTGAGCTACACGCCCACAGACCTGGGGTCATGATCCACGAGGTGAGATCTCACTGTTCTAGATGCTGTAAAAACACAAAGAAAGACATCTTTAATCTGGACAAGTAGGAAACATGTACAGGGGGTCCTGGAAGGGGTTTTCTTACAGGTTTCAGAGGTCCCATGAACAGCAGTAATATAGATATCACACCATTTCCTCCCAGCCCCCCAAAAGACCCATCCCACAACCTGTTGTCACTTGCAAGCAGCAAGGTTGCTGTCAGAGTGGACTCTGAAGTCTAGTCTACACTTTCTCAAAGTGTGGAAGAACCACTGCCTTACAACAAAACTGAAAAACAAGGAATCTGATGTGTGCACCATCAACAGCTATTTGCATTCCTTCAGACACAGGTCTGACACACACCACAAAGTCACTGCTTACCAAACCCACTGAGAAACCTCCTGCCTATTCATATGAAAATGGATCTAGGAGTTCTTCAGGGATACTTCCTTGTCCCAGCTGCTTGAAGGGATTGGAAAGGACATGTTCTTGTCTGGCCACCAAGGCAATTTAGACACCCTGGCCAGGCTGGTAAATACCTGGATCATGGGACTCAGGTCCAGGGGCCTGCCCTGCCAGGGGTGCATGGGGTGAGGAAAGGCCATATGTCTGTGCAGTGGGCTCAACACAGCCAGCTGAAGGACCACCTCCCTCTGGCCTTTGGATATGGCTGTTGTGAACCACGCTTAGGACAGCGCTGGCACGTGAGTCACACTAACCAATTCCTGGGCATGAGAGGCTTGGAGAGCTCACAGAAGGATGCTGTGCATAGCCTAGTGGGCTGCTGGAACGGGACAAGAGACACATTGATGGGGCCATTCTTCATAAGCGCTTTCTTGCAAGACACTGGTAGAGTTTTTAAGCAGAATCTGATGAGAAACATATCTTCATTCAGTGTGTTGCACTTCCATGGTAAACATTAGTCATTATTAACAGCAAACAATTGACAGGATTGCTTTATTCTTTAGGCTTTAATCTGAACAATTTCAATTAAGCCCTCAAATATTAAAGTGAACTTGCACATTTATGTCTGTGGTAGAATATGTTGACTTAGTCACAATACATGTTTGTCTGTCAGGAATAGCACAAAATTCCTGATTTTCTGATTCAGTTGTGTATAGTTTATTTGCAAACACCCAAAGTCAAGAATTACTTTGACTAGGGGAGATTTTATCTTTTATTAGGGCTCACAGAACTGCACATGCTTGTCAGCCAATTTAGTGTGTTTAAAAAAACCTCAACCAACAACAAAGAAATATACTTTCTAATGCAAAACCCAATAGCAGTGTATGTGACACATCAGTGCTAATATCAATTCCATTTTGCTTAATATATCTCACCATGTGATTATTCTTAATTTGAAAATAGCCATCCAGTACATTTTTCTGTAATGAAAGTTCACTTGCACCTTGTAGATAAGCTAATAAATTTAACACAGAGGTGCAGCCATTGATTATTCAACAACAAGATGAGCATATCCGCTGTAAAATATATTTTAGAGGTAATCTTTAATAGCCATTTCATAGCAGCTAGGCTTTGCACTAATATGCTTGTCTAATGTCCCATTTGGATTCTTATATCCCAAATTAGTGATAAATCAAGGGTAGAAATTTATATTTTATAATTCTAAAGCATCAAAATAAAGTGTGACTTCAGCTGTGTGAATGACTACAAATGACTAGTGGTGGTTACAGGAAACACTTGTGCAGACATCTCAGGGGAGGGTCTGTCTTTCACCGTAAATCTTTAGCAGTTTTTATGGGAGTTGGTAAAGGAATGTGAGCACTGTTTTGCTCAAGCCAAGCTGAAAGTATGCTTAAAACTAGTTTACATTAATGGGCTAGAGTCAGCTCTGAGCAAGGCTGGCAGAGTGCTGGAACCTTCCTGAAGGCACACAGAAACTGATGCGCTTAGGGAGCTTTGCCTCTGCTGTGAGCTGGGGAAAAGGCGTGGCAGTTTGACATCTGCACCTAAACCAGCTGTTTTTGACAACAGGGCACTTCATTCTCTGATACAGAAGGTAATGTTATATCAGGAGGCCTCATGGAAGACATTTTGTTGTTATATTTTGAGTACTAGTTATTTTTATAGCCAGTACAGTTGTGGGATTTTCTGACCTGTTGATGTTGCTGTCCCTTGTCCTGTTTTAGGGGTAGATGAGGTGAGAAGTTCCTACTCATGAAGACAGATACTTGGAACCTAGATAGAAAAAAAAGATGCACAAATAATAATAATAAAAAAACCCAAACAACAAAACAACAACAACAACAAAACCACAAAAGGAAGATGTACATTCTGTATGATGTGCCCCAGAAAACTATGAGAGCTGTTCATACTTCATCCAGAAACTGTGTTTGGAACTTGGACATTCCTTCACATGTTTATTACAGCATTCAAATTTAATCACATTCATGTTTGCCAAGTGACTTAAGAATGAAAACATGAAACTTTCCTGCAGCACTTGACCTCTTTTCCTGGACAAACACACAAGTTCCAGTATACTTTTCCAAAGTCAGTTTGTTATTAACAGCCATTGAGTTCGATAGGAAAAAAAGCCAGGAGGGTATGATAAGGGTCTGAACACTGCAACTGTCAGTCTCCTCATTCAGCTCCTCTGCCTCTTATCTTGGCATTCCCCTATTTTCATCACAAAACCTCTGGAAAAAGCAGAGTTTTGGAACAAGGGATCAAATGGGAATATGTCTGAAAATATATTACTAGTTCTTCAGATCTGGTCACTTATAGTTTAGATGGAATGTACATCTTAAAGCTGAGTTGCCTGTGTGAATTAGTGGCTGAAGAGAGATTTGATGAAGAGATGGCTTATTTTAAATGACAGGTGGATATTCCTGACACTAGCCCACATTATGCTGTGGCAATGGGAATGGTGTAAATGCCCTGGTTAAAGGAGAGTTTAATGCATTAGTGATCAGAATCAACAAAACAACACCAGTGCAAATGATCTGTGACTCAGAATAGTCAAGTTCTAAAAGACACCATGTCTAGAGAAACCAGACATGGTTCCCCAGCCAGACACATATGTACTTCCAGCTTGTCTAAAATGCAAAATGAGATCATCAGAAAGCAGTCTCAAATGGACATGTTGCCTTTCTTTTTTTTTTTTTTTTTTTTTTTTTTTTTTTTTTTTTTTTTTTTTCCTTCTCTTCCTAGAAAAAGAGAGGAATAAGGAAGATGGGAAACAGCTTCCCCCCCTGTGTTTCAATGATCTGGAAAGAAAAAAGAAAAGACACTTGATATATCCATGCCATTGGTTTCCTCTATTGTTCCCTGTCCAGGCTTGGCACAACAGAAAGCACTCATACCCCTGATTGCTTTGCACACTTCTGTCAAACTGCCTCTTTCCTGCTCTTCTCCCAGTGTTTCAAGCTATGCTTCCCAACTGTCAACATTTAAAATTCTTAATGATGCAACCTGAGGTTACTATGGCAACTAATGTCATTGCCTAGGTGGTAGTGATCATATAATGTGCATTGCCATTGAAATTTGAAATTATTTTCCATAGACCTATGAAGGCCATGCAGAGGTTTGCACTCTACCTTGTTCAATCCCCTGAAAAAACCCACCACTCAGCAGGTGTTACAGAGGAAGTCATCACAGTGTTTTGGAACAGAGATTTGTAGCTCATTAATGCATGGAATTAAAATTTTGGCTCTGAAAAAGGGAATATTTTAGATATTTGTTTAGTGTGATCAATATACCTCTGAGCAGCATAATTTTTTTCTCATGTCACCACAAATTCCAGCTACTTTCAGTGCAGCTCAGGTATATTTACTTTTGAAAGCAAATGATCCTCTATTCACATAGAAATAAAGTTTTGTTCTCTGCATTAATCAGTAGGAGATGCCACTCAGGTTTTCCTCAGACAAACATCCTAATAAACTGCTGGCATCTTTTGGAGTGACAAGTCAAAGTCAACATTTTTGATGATTTCTAGCTTGCAGATACCCTTGTGATGGGCACAGCATTTAAAGTGGATGTACAGGGACTAAGCTAATTATGCTTCTTAAACTTCAATCCAATACATAATCTAATAAATCAGTACATTTCAATAAGGAATATTCTAGGAGCAGCTTTTGCCCACAGACAGAGTAAGTAAAACAGAAGTAAAAGCACAGTGGCCTTTTTCCTAAGGGGACTTCTTTCTGGCTCACATCTCAGTAACAACAAAAATTCTGCAACTGCTGTTTGATAAAGGAAAACAGATCTGAACCAGCCAACTTTTCAAGCCCTGGGTTGGCTCTGCTATCTGAGAAGAAACAAACCTAGTTGCAAATTAGGATACAGCACCAGAAGGGACCCTTCAGGTCATCAGCAGGCCCCCAGTTACAAGCAGTGAAGCTGTATAATCCTGTTCTTGTATGTATCAAGCTTCATTAGAAAACTAATTGCCTGGAGGTTTTGTACATGATTCTTATACTGGAAAGTTATTCTAAGACTGGCAGCTAGAAGTCACTATAAGCAACTTCTTTCATATTGGTATTTTGGGTATTTTAATCACACAGCTAGTTGTAAAGTTGTAGCCTTTTCTTGATGTAGTGGGGAGGGTGGCTTTATATATAAAGCCAGCATGGGTATTTCTCTTACATCTAATGCTGATGTTAGTTTCAGCTTTTTTCTCTCAACATCTGATTTATATGGAAGCTAAAATATGGGAATGTTTTAACAGAAACTCAGCCATTAATAAGAAGAGATCACTACAGTGGCTGGTGAAAGAAACACTTTCAAGGATTTTGTCTCAATCTGTATTAATATCTGATTTCTCAATAGCTGGAAACTGATTCCATCATAACGTGCAGGTTATCATAGAATATCTTGTGAAAATTTTCTGGTTGCTGGAAATAATGTAAACTCTCTTTCTAGGGATTTTATGTCATTGTTCTCCCATATATCTGTCTCATTTGCAAACAGTGTGCAGCACAATAAAGGCTCTTACAGGCTTCATCAAGTCTCTGGCCACAGTTGTGTGAAGAGATGCAAGTTTCAGTACAAAGAAGAAGCTCTTACACCAAGAAAAGTTTTCAGATCTTTGTAGATGGTGATGTGACTATGTATTTGTCCATTCTTAATTTTGTTCCCTAGTTAGACACTCATGGTTATGAGCATTCTTTCTTCTGCTGCCACAGGTTTTTGTTTAGAGCTAAAGACACTGTATTCACAGATTAAAATTTGATATTTAATATATCTTGCTGTTTGATCCACTATTGTGTCATTTGTGTGGTGTGACTTCTGTTTATTTGTCTCTTTGCTCTGGTACTGGACACCAAAATACTAAATTACTGTTATATTTCAAAGGCTTTTTGCAGGCTGTCTTGCCCAGCTAAAGACAGTAACTACCAAAACTCACGTGAGAGTTTAGTAGAAGATTAGTGATCAGAGGGTTTCCTCCACAAGAGTGGAAAACTAAACATCCACCCTGTACCTAAGAAGCTTTTGAAGTTCAGCCACTGCTACCTCCATAATACTTTGCCTCTGCTTTTACTGAAGTAGTGGTGAAGAAAAATAAGCTCTGAAAGTCTCAGTTTATGGGCTTTTTTATCCTTTCCCTTTCTGCCTTTTCAGTCCCAAAGCCCAAGATGATGTATCAAACATTCCTTGAGGTAGCAAATCAGCTTAAATAGAAAGAGAATGTATATCCATTCATTTTGAGTGTGAGCTCTCCACTTCTTTCGTATTAGGTTTCCATAATGCCTGCAGACAATAAACACAATTGCAGGAGTCTGTGTAGTATCAAAGCGAGAGGCAAAGTTATTTACAGCATGTCAAGGTCTTTCTGTGACAGTGTAAGAACACTTCGATAATAATAATATAGCACTTAGAAGTAATGATGTACTTATAAGTATAGATGAAGCACCTTTAATTTATTTGATAAAGTGAAAACTGAAGAGGACAGTTTTATAGAAGCATACACCTCTGGTCCTCACTTGCACTGAGTGTTTACACTAGAGTATGTGAGCCCCTGCTAAAGCTTTTACATTAACAAAAGAACTGTATAAATTCAGAAAATACTGAGAGAGAAAAGATTTTTTTTACCAAATAGGGAAAACCTGTTCATGGGAAAATACAATATGAATGTTATTTGTGGATGAAGTTTCCAGCATCCAAAGGTCAGCTTTCACCTTCTGGCACAAAGGGTAAATCTTGCCTTAGAAAAATGACTCACAATTTTCTTTTCTTTAAGAGAGAACCAGGATATCATAAAATCGCATATAGAATAGACTCATAGAATCTTTTAGATTGGAAAAGAACTTTTTAAGACCATCGAGTGCAACCACTAACCCAGCACTGCTAAGTCCAACACTAAGCCATGTCCCAAAGCACTTTGGCCTAAGACCCATGCATCTTTCAAATACCTCCAGGGATGGTGATTCTCCATTTCCCTGGGCGGCCTGTTCTAATGCTTGACAAACCTTGCAGTGAAGAATTTTTCCTTAATATCCCATTTAAATGTCCCCATGTGCAATCTGAGACCCTTTCCTCTTGTCCAGTTGCTTGCTACTTGGGAGAAGAGACCGATCCACACCTGGCCACAGCCTCCTCTCAGGTGGTTGAGGAGAGTGATATGGTCCCCCTGAGCCTCCTTTTCTCCAGCAGAAACACCCCCAGCTCTCTCAGCTGCTCCTCATAAGGAACTCCAGACTCTTCACCAGCTCCACTGCCCTACTCTGGACACATTCCATTGCCCAGGGTGGAGAGTGGAATGTGTCCAGAGGTTCAAGGTGTGGCCTCACCAGTGCTGAGTACAGGGGGGCAATCCCTGCCCTGGTCCTGCTGGCCACCAGCACCTGCTGTTGCTGATCCAGGCCAGGAGCCATTGGCCTTCTTGGCCACCTCGCCAGCAGCTGGGCACACCTGGCTCATGTTCAGCTGCTGTTGATCAGCACCCCCAGACTCAAATGCCTCATTAGATTGCAGTCATGCCAAATTGTATTTGGTTTGCATGACAAGGTTTTAGCAGTAGGGGGACCACAGGGTTGGCTTCTGTGCCAGGCAAGATGGACCTGCCATTGGTCAAGGCTGAGCCCCTCAGTGACACTGGTAGTGTCTCTGGAATAATTTAGTTAAAAAGGGGGGGAAATGTTGTACAATTGCCACAGAAGAGAGGAGTGAGAATCTGTGAGAGAAACATCCACACTCAGATCAGAAGGAGGTGCTCCAGGTAGCAGACTGAGGTTCCCCTGCAGCCCATGGTGCAGCCCATGGTGAGGCAGCTGAGCCCCTGCAGCCACAGAGGTCCATGGGATGCAGAGATCCATCTGCAGCCTATGCAGGACCCCACACCAGCGCAATGGATGTCTAAAGGAGGTTGTGACTCCATGGGAAGCCCACACTTGGGCAGGGTCCTGGCAGGAGCTGTGGCCCCTTAGAGAGAGGAGCGCTTGCTGTAGCAGGTTTGCTGCCTGCACTTGTGACCTCGTGGGGGCCCTGTGCTGGAGCAGCCTGTGCCTGAAGGACTGCATCCAGTGCAAGGGACCTGTGCCAGTTTGTGGAGGATTGTCTCCTGTAGGAGGGGTGCCATGCTGGAGCAGGATTGTCCCATTTAAGAGGAAGGAGCAGCACACAGAGCATGTGATGAACTGACCACAGCCCCAGTCCTGGCTCCCCTGAGCCACTAGAACAGAGGCAGTAGTGTATTTGAGAATGAAGTTATGCACAGGAAGAAGGGAGGGGTGGGAATAAGTTGTTTTTAAGATTTTGTTTCCTCATTACCTTATCCAGGTTTGACTGTTGATAAATTAGACTGATTTCCCTGAGCTGTTTGCTTTGCTTGTTACAGTAAGCGATGAATGATCTCTCCCTGTTCTTATCTCTACCATCATACTTTCCTCATATTTTCTTTTCTCTATCCAACTGAGGAAGGAGCTTTCCAGCTGACACAGTTGCTTTGGTGGGCATCTGGCATGCAGCCAGGGTCAATTCACCACAGAAATACACAAGGGCAGATGTGGTGTAAGGCACCTGTGGTGCAAGGCTCCCGTTAATAAAAACAGACCACATGTATTTTCAGAGACAATGAAGATATATCCAAGAATAATGATATTGAAGGTGGGATGAGAGAGAATAAAACCCTCTGGTGAATTGAAAGCCCTGTTGAAATCTGTAGAGGATGAGAATTGGCAACGTCTGAGCTCTCAGCCATATGCTAAACCAGTTCATTTAGTCCTGGAGGACTCTGTTTATAGTTCCTGGTGTATCTGTCGAAGAATTGGCTATAGCAACAACAACAACAAAAAGAAAATAAATGCAAGTCTTTGGCTACTCAACACAGAGGTAAAGAGTCTAGATGAGGATGGAAACCAGGGAATGGATGGAAGGACCATTAAAACGTACGTATAAAAGTCTGAAATACATGTGTGTAGTAAGAATCCATTTTATACAAGGATGCAGAGTAGAGAAGGGTATGAATGTTACAGAATACTAGGTCAGCTTTAAATGTGCTGTTTTACATTCAGAGAATAAAAAATAATAGTCTGAGCTGCTGACAGCCCAATTTAGAATTTAGAATTGCAGATATCAAATGCTTCCTAACAGCAATGATCTCAGTGAAGCAAAATCAAGATTGAAATACATTTGTAAAAAAGGGAAGCTTAACAAAAATTCGTATGAAGAGAAATGGCCTTCTTTGGGTTACTAATCCACAAAACTAAAGGATATATCTAATCAAGAATTATTTACTTAGAATGAACACTTAGTTCAGTTCCAACTTGTGCATAGTACAATGTTTCTTCAAAGGGAGGCCATTTAAAGTTTTTCCAGAGTGATTATTCCAAACCAATCTAATCTGCTGCACATGAGTCAACCTCACAAAAGAGGCAAACTGCAGAGAAATCTGTAAATCACTTTTTTTAATGCACCTAACTTATTCAGATCAAATCAAAGCATGCAATCTGCTGATAACTGTATTCCACTAGCTGCACTTCCTTAGAAGCCTAGTAATTTTCACAGTATTTCTCTTTTCCTTACCAAAAAAGAAAAAAAAAGAAAAAAAGGAAAAAAACCAAAAAAACCAAAAAAACCAAAAACAAACAAACAAAACAAAAAACCCCCCAAAAACCAAAAAACAAACAAACAAAAAAAAACAAAACAAAAACAAACCATCTAATCCTGGTAGCTGCAATGAAACCTTACAAACAGAACTCAGGACATGCCTCTCTATCTCTATCTCTCTATGTTTTCACATGTCCCAGCCAAACTAAGAATTGAGTCTAAGTACAGCTAACAATGGTCTAAGTTTCGTGAAAAGTACATTTCTCCTATACCTGAATACTTTTTGTATTTAATCCAAATTTGTTCCCTTTAGACTCATGATGATAAAGTCATACTGATGTTTTCCTTCCCCTTTCCCACAAATCCTATATCCTTCCCTGCACATTCTCTCTGAACAAGGAGACAGGTGTGTATGTACTGTGCATGCTTCTATAGACAATTTCCTCAAGGAAAGCCGGGAAGTTTTCGGAAGAGAGGTGCAATTGAAAATTCTCTTTTCTGGCTAACACTGCCCTGTGCAATGCCTCAGGATTTCAGTCCTCACCCCCAGTGTGCATAGGCACAGCAGGACTTGGCATTGCCTTGCTCGTGGAAGGGAGGAATGGGCTGTTAACAAAGGCAGGTGGAGGACAGGTCTCGGTGTGGCAGCACTGGGGAGAGCTGGATTGCTCAGCTCTCTGCATGCCTCCAGCTCTGGCCCAGCCCTGCTGCTCACCACAGCTTCAGCTGCAGAGGAGCAGAGCTGATGAGAAGCTTGCAGCTATTACTGTGCTCCCTCCTCCTGCTTTCTGCCCTCTCTCCCATAACTTCATATCAGCCTGAATGGGATGGTGGCTGAGCACCCCTCTGCCAGTCCTACAGTGTATGGCCTTGCCAACCCACACTCACTCTGGGACATTTGGGAACTGTGATTTCTATCTTTTTTTCCCCCAGTAAATTTAGGTTCATTGCAGTGCACTGGACTGTGGGTTTCTCTTGACTGCTGGGGACAGATGAAAGTCTGGTTTCACAGAACAGGGTAAACTCCCCTCTTTGCCTCTCTCTGTGCCTCCTGCTAAGGTCAGACCAACACAACACTGCAATAGAAGAAGGACTGAGAGAGACAGGGGCAAAATCAGGATGCTGAAGGAGGCAGGATAAGAAGACTATTCCAAAACCAATAGTCTCCTACTGCTTTGTTTCACCATGTTTTCAAACTGATGGAGAGTTTTCCTATACCAAGTGCTTGCTTGTTGTCTTTTGTTAATAGTACATCCTTTCTTGACAGTCCCAGCATCCCAAATGTTCCCCCAAATATTTTTCTGCTGTTAATTGGTGTGGAGAAAAGGCATCCATTGCTCCATACTTTCTGCTAAAGTTTAAGGCAACTGAAGAACCTAGTCCTTGGTAAAAAAATTCCCACATTGAGTCATACTAAAATGATGAGTTCTACCCCGTTTTTGTCTAGTTCTAACCAGTATTCCTAATTTTTAAAATTAGAAATACTAAATAGTATTCATGCTTATTCTACACCTCTCTCTTGAATCCCTCTTTTACATCCTGCTTCTACATTTATGTCCTTTCTTTTCCAGTCCAATGCGCACAAGATTTTTGTAGACACTTTTAAAACCCTTGAAACCCCAAAGTTGTTACTATTATTTTATTTCAAATTCTTTGATTGAGTCAACTAGGTCAGTACAGGTCATGCAGACCATCACCCACATGTACAAGAACGTGCTGAGTCAGTGACAGAAGGTTGCACCTCACAACATGACTCCATTGTTATTTTAATTTTCTCGTTCCACAAGTGCTCTCCCACAATTTCCCTCCCACTGCAAGAAGCTTTGCTACAAAATGAGCACAACTAACAGTGCCCAGGGCTGCTATAGAAAGGGAAAGAAAAGCTGGGGGAAATTGCTACAGCCTCTCATGTCTGAGGCAACTTTATTATGCCACTTGACACAGCTTGAAGAAAAAACTAGAGATTTCACAAAAGGCAACATTTAAAAATAACTTCTTTTTGTCAGTTAAATCTAAGTGTTTTAAAATCCTCAGCACTGACAAGGTTTATTTTTCTTCCCCCCTTCTTTAAAGAGAACACTGAACAACATGCTTTCTTCTGGGTCATGTACATTTAATGCTCTCTTGTACAAAAACATAAACCAGAAAATGACTTTGTCCAACTGTGTCCAAAATTGTCTGATTACTCTGAAAAGCATTCAGCTGCAGCAGTATAAAGCACATTTGAGTGGAGAAATCTGAGGGACTAGAATAGGACTGGATATAATTCCAGAAGTTCCTTCTATCTGAGTAACTCTAGTGCAAATGATGCCTTACACCAAATGTCGCCCTGATTTTTCAGCCTTCTGATGTTTTTCATTCTTGGACTGGAGTTTCTCACACTTGTAACAAAAACAAAGACTGATTTTTTGTGAACATGCATTCCTTTCCAGGGAGAAGGACAAATTGATGGGCTTCTGAGTTGACCACTGGGGTTAGAAAGGGTCTCGTCCCCCAATCCTTGACCAAATTCCAAAGACTATATAAGTCGAGATCCCCAAATAAACTTCCTTTCTTTCTCATCTGACATCCTGACAGGTGAATGTGCTTCTTTTCATGTCCTCTTGCAACACACCAAATAATTCTCCTTGGTTTGACTTTCTGTCACTTTGTCCCTGCTCCTTCCAAGCTGACATAGCACTGCTCAGACAAATGTTACCTAAACTGAACTTGTTAATCATTCAAGCCTCTTCAAAAGCAATGCTCTGAACAAGGACAACAGTATTAAACCTGCAAATGTAAAGACTGAACTCCAGGGATTACCTAATCCTCAACCAGCATGATTTTTTCCACTTACACCAAATAAGCATCATCCAGATCACAGAACCGTGCTCTACTGCTCCATCTCACACAAAGACCACAAAGCCATGTTCATATTTTAGTTGCTGCTGTGACTTCAGCTGCTACTAATAATTCATCCTTCAGAATATCAGTGCATGCAGCCATAGTGTGCACAGATATCCGAGCAGGTAATTTGGAAACTTGAAGCCTTTGACGTCAAGATCTGGAACGGTCTAGAAATTCCAATCAACACATAGAGAAAAAGATGAAAAGCTTCAGGTCAGTACTGGGTCCCTTTCTAGAAGAAGAGACTCAGGACCTGTGGGTCCCAAAAAGGCTTGCTCACAAATGGAATTTCCATTTCTTTTCTAAAGAAAGTTGCAAAGTCCTTCTCCAAACATGTTGGAAGAGGATATGCTAACAAAATGCTTTTCATGCCCCCAGCAGTTCAAGACATCCTTCTGGTGGGATTGTGAAAATATCAGGTAATATGAAACAAGCAGGCAGTTACTAGGAATCAAGCTCATATAAGATATCCTACTCATATCATACTCTGGATTTGCAAAGTCAAGGTATGGCTTCTGTCTACAGTTAGCTAAGTGGCTGGTGGAGATCAGTGCCAGGGAGGAAGGGGTATTCATTGACTGCAGAACCTAAAGAATGAACTCCCTGACTTTAAAATATTAAAAATTTGAATTGGGTATTCACAAGGATTTTCCATGTATGCTAATGTTTTCTTTTTAAAACCAGAGCCAAATTTGCTCTTTAGTTTAATTGTGATGTATGCATGAACTTAACTTTGCCTTAACAAAGCTTCTTTTTTTTTTTTTTTTCCTTTTTCTGAAGATGTAAGATCATTACTGCTCCCATTCCATACAGTGTAAATTATCTGATATGGCTATGGGTATATGTCATCCAGAATATTCAAAACACCCAAATTTTTATGGCATGCTGCAGGCTTGAATAAAAATAGTTTTTTCATGTCTTTTGCAATAGAACATTTTCAGATTGCACATTTTTTGTGCAATATATTATTCCTTTTAAATAAGAAAGCAAGACAGAGTTGTTAGTTTATACAAAGCTTTACTATAGTGATGACCTTTTCTGACCCTTTGTGAAAGTTAAGCATTCACTAGCAAGCAATACAGATGATACCTAAAAATAAACATCTACATACAGAGAATTTTAACCCTGGGTACACGTTTGGGTAAGAGAAAAAAAAGGCATTTGCAAGTGACGCATCATGACAGCCCAAGAGGAATCTGCTACAGACAAAAATGACAGATTTGTGTTGCTGTAATGCTTCATTCATTGTATAAAATAAATGGGTTATTCATCACAAATGGCAATGAGGTCATTTGCTTTATTTGAGAAGGTGGGAATTTTAGCATCAGAAAGACTTGAATTGTTGTTCCCAGCTCTGCTGCTGGCCTTGAGGGTGAATTGGGACAAGTCATCTTGCCCTGTGATACCTTTGTTTCACCATCTAAAAGGCTGTGAGATGGATATTGCTCCTTTGTAAAGCATTCAGAGATCTGCTGTCCTAGGAGCCAGGTACTATTGCTAACACTGAAAGGATTTAAATTTTTGTATACAAGTGGTGCTTGTGTTTAGCTGCAGGATTGTTGTGGTCCCGTGTGCTAATTGGGTCATTGGGGAAGAGGCTTAGTCTGTCATTTCAAACTGCTTGGTTACCTGGAAAAACATGATGACCGCTACTAGAAACATGCATGTACTAACGCCTCCTCCATACTTACATCAAAGATTTCTTGGGAACAAAACGTGCCCATGCCACATCATTAGGTTCAGTGTTTCTGAGAGGGGTTGCACTTTTTAGTGAACACACAACACCTATGCCTCTGGCTGGCCCATGGGAATTCTTGGATAGGTGCAAAAAAATTCCTCAAACTCGACATAAAGTCTCCCACATATCTGAAAATCCATATTGACGAAGATGAAGAATTTGGGGTCTGTTTTTCCTGTGCCTTGCATAGGAATGGAGTGACTGCATCACTGGACAAAGGAAGGGCTACTTATGTTATCTAATTTGGCTTCTGCAGGGCCTCTGATATGGTTCCCTCACATTCTTGCCTCTAACTTGCAGAGATACAGATTTGATGATGACTCTCAGAAGGCTGGAACATCTCATCTGTGAAAAAAAGACTGAGAGAGCTGGGGTCTTTAACACCTGGTGAAGAGAAGACTCTGTGGAGCACTTATTGTGACCTTTCAAGGCTTAAAAAAGGCTTACAGGCTTGTTGGAGAGGGATTTTATACTACTGCCTGCAGGGCACAAGGGACAGACAATAGTTTTAAAATGACAGTAGATTTAGACTGGATTTAAGGAAGAAAATTTTACAATGAGGATGGTGAGACACTGAAACGGGTTGCCCAGAGAATCTGTGGATGTCCCATAGCTGGAAGTGTTCAAAAGATCGGACTGGATGGGACTTTCAGCAACATGATCTAGTAAAAGGTGTCGCCCATATCAGGGAGGTGGGACTAGATGACCTTTGAAAGTTCCTTCCAGTCCAAACCATTCACTGACTCTTTACAAGGATTTCTCCTGGGAACAGAGACCACATATTTAGTGTTTGTCACTGTCTCCATAACCCAGCAAACCTCCTCCTGCACACACATGACGGATTTATCTGTGTTTGACTCCAGTTGCTTTCTCCCACCTCATTGAACCCTCTCCCCAGCTGTATGTTTCATGAAAAATGAATATTTTCAACTCAAACCAGTTCACTGAGTGATGAAGGGGATAGATGGTGCAAACTCCAACACTATCACCTAGGAGGAGGGAGATGTGGGCCTTTACCACTGGCTGTCTGAGTCAAAACATAAGAATATTAGTAAAGAGTAAGAGTAAAAAGCCTGTTTCTGTCTCCATGTGAGCTACCCAGATCATGATGTAAGGGAGTTGTTTTGGAGGTGCCTGTAAAACTTTGATTGGAAGAAAGACTATTTTGGAAAACATATGTGTTTTCTGAGTATGTGGTGTTACTTCCAAAAAAGTTTTGCACCTAAGCTGATATTTTCTTCTTTTTTTTTTTTTCCCTCTCATAGGACATAGTGTTATGGAAAAAACAACAACCCTCCACTAAAATTTATTGTTACTTTGTTAAGTCATAGTTGTTCCTTATTAATTCTGATACAATAGCAACTTGAAGATAGCTGAAACCTTCTGCCACTTTATATTTTGCTCTATTTTATTTTTAAAATAATTTAAGGCAACTTAAATTATATAATACCTATATAAATATTTATTTCCTACATCAAATTTTGTGTTGAAATAAAAGTTTTACATTAACTTATTCTCCAAACCATTTAACTTCATTTGACTTCAATGTAAACAGAGCACATCCCAAGGAAAATATAAGCAAATTGTCAGGCAATGTCATTGCCATCCAATAAGGCACATCTTCATCTGCAAATGACAGCATTTCAAACTGTACTATGCAGTAGTTAGACTTAATTATTCTTACAGTAATCTAAAACAAATAAACCATAGAATAAGTTATGTTAATATTTTAATATTTGTATCATGTCAAGACAGAACACAGCATAACAGCCTGTCCTGAGTTGTAGTATAGGATGTGCACAAAGTATTCTATCACCATCTTCATGAACTGGTGAATCCAATGGTTGGAGCAGTGTTTTCCCAGGCCCCTCTCCCTCTGGAGTGCCTTCTGTTAATGGCCCATTAATGCCTTGCCATGACTCACAGATAACTCCCTCTGGAAGCTCTCTCTCTTTAATGGGCCGTCAAGGACACACTCATCATCCCATTGGGAGATGCTCCGCCCAGGGGGAGGAGCCAAGCATTCTCACCTGGATATATTCCCATCTGGATATTCCCACCCAGCCCTCACCCACTGGATTCCCAGAGGATCAGAGCTACCAGATTTTTCTGCAAGATGACTGCTTCAGGAAGACCACCTCACCTGGACTGCTTCCATCACCTCGCTCAGGATGTATTCTGACTCTGTCAGTGGTCTTTTGCATTATTGCATTTATTTTATTTTACCTTTTTTCCGTTTTCTTCTCATTAAATTGTATTGCTGACTTGGAGCCTCTCACTTGTTTTGCTTTTCAAACCACTACACAGCCTTGAACTGTATAAATTGTTTTATGCATTTCTACTTCTGGCATGCACTAAAGTAATGCAAAAATAATCTTAAAATGAGATGAAATATCACAGTTGTCTAAGCAGGTATGTTTCAGAACTTTTGGAAACATACATGAACTGAAAATATTTCTATACAAAATAAGACCAAGTTAAAAACACAGGAAAAAGGAAAAGGAAGGCTTCAACTATGTCTGCAATTGATCCCACTTTTGGCCCTGCACATGGTGGGGATGGGAAAAATAAAAGCCTGAGGTCTGCTTCCCAGCATGCAGGGCAGCAGGGAGGAGGCTGCCAGAAAGCCATCCCGGTTTTCCTGTGAGCACAAACAGCAGCACAGGGCCCATCCTTCCCTCTGCCATGGATCCACCGTGGGAGAGGAGCCTCCAGAGCATCCCACACACCTGGGGGGCAGTGGATCTGAAAGGGATGAGAATGAAGAATTTGGCTCTTAACTGGAATGTACCTCATCAAGATTTTTGTTGATTGGGAGGTGTCTCAGGTAACTCATTTATGCCAGTGACAGTGAATGGTGATGACTTTTGTTTATTAATGAAAATTTGGCTTAATTGGGAGGCATTCAGCAAGTGCCAAGTAACTGCATGGTCAGTTGGCTCTGTCAGGTCAAATTAGACTCAAATTATAGGTTTCATTATAAAAAAATTTGTTCTCTGGTGCTAAGGCCAGCAGAAAACACTTTTTAAAAAAAATCAAAATAAACACAGAAATAATAAGCTTAAAAGAGCCTTTGCAATAGCAACATTGGCTTTGCTAAGACTAAGGTAATTTTGGTTTATACTTGAAAAGGTCACCAGGGTGGTGAGAATGCTCTTGCCACACAATACCATGGCACAAACACATTTCCTACAATGCCTACAGATAATGTGGTATCACACTTTCACTGTTGTTCCAGCTACCATGAATGGGTCCAGAAGGGACTGAAAGTCAAGCACCAGGCAAACAAATTACACGGTCTGGTCTCTGTTGTTTTAGATCAGTTGCAAAATATGAAGATAGAGGAGCCTGGGAATGCTGCACAGTCTGAACTCTTGCAGTGGCCTTTATGAACAGGCAGCAGGAGTGGCACATGCAACCATGGCCCCACCTCAGCCCCTTGGCTTCCTTCCAGTCTGTGCTTTACTCCAGTGCACATGCAAGAGCACAATGAGAAATGGCTCTTCTGGTTATGAAAACCAGGTTTGGCCATACCCCAGATGCTGTAATTCTGGGCCCACCGGAGCATTGCTTGGATATGAGAAGGACACTGTCTATCCTCAGATGGTCATGTTTATTGTCAGGCACTTTCAAATCAATGAGGAGGTTATTTAGTAATTATTTAACAGCTCGAATAAGTAGATAGCTCAAATTTCCTTATAAGAGAGTGTTGGTGTTTTTTTTTTTTTTTTAGCTGAAGAGTGTTTAGTATTTTGCAGCAGCTATTCCTTCATATCAGACATGCTGTTTGGAAGACATAGAATTTTTCCCCTAACTGGTTCAAACAAAGGGAGTCTCTCCATGCTCATGTGAAATTGCTGACCCTTCCCAAACGATTCCAAGGCAAATGTGATGCATCCCAAAGCTGGCAGCAGCACTGTCATCACTGCTGGTATTTCAGCAGCAAGGTAGGTACTGACAGAGCACAAGAGGGTCTCTGGCTTTAATAACTCAGCAATTAGAATTGAAGTAGATTATAGCTGAGAGAGTCTCTTGTCAAGGATATGAATGTTATCCTTGACCAGTATTGCAAACATGTAAGCTATTTCTGCTTATAGATGATAATGCTGAAAATGTGAAGCTAATAGAGTGTGTGCGAAAATTAGCGCAGAGGAGAATTTAAGAGGAGGGAAGGGAAAGATGAAGTAAAAGAGGAAGAAAATGAAACACAAAAAGGATAAATATTTTTTAAATTTATTAGTTTTGTGTAAGAAAATAAGCCTTTCCAGCCACAGAATAGTTTTAACACTTTGTCATAGTATACTTCATCAAGGAGTAGAGGAACTTCAATTTAATCTCTTTCAGTATAAAGTGAAACACTTATTAATAAAGGTACCAGCATAAATAGCTATTTTAAAGTAGTTCTAAAATCTGTGGACCATATTTTCTTCTTACCTACCCTACATAGATTGAGTCCACCTGCTGAGATAAATTCCTCATGAAAAGATACTTGAAGGATAATAAATCCTCTTTCTTCTTCAGTGATACATTAGGTGTAAGATGACTATAATTTCTCTTTGTAAGGATTCTTGCTCAAAGAATTCCTTCTTCCAGAAGAGTATAAACAAAAGTGTAGGAAAAATTAGGCTGAGACATGAAAAAAAAGATGTAATCATAACAACACTGTATATTTTTCTATTATTCTGATTGTTCTTGGGGCAGAAAGAGTGTGAGAGCAAAAGAGAAAAAAACCCACAACTACTAGCCTCCAAAACTTACAGGAAATTAATAACAGCATCTGTGGGTTTTTTCTATAATAGTGAAATTTTCCCTGCTGTTCTGAAAATAAGAAGAGCATAAAGCAACAGAACATCAGTTTGTGTAAATCATCATAGCTCCAATAAAAGGCTGTTCTTTTCCCAATAATTTTAATAGAGAAAAATATACTTACATTGATCCAGTGTTGGACAATATTTGGAATGTATGTGCAATACACATTTCTATTTTTAATATGAATTTTGCAGCATCAATCACTGGGATCTTTGAGGAACTCAGAAATCTTGTCTCCTTCCCTTTCTGACACGAATCTGGCAGAAATGGGAGCAAAATTGGTGATGGTGAAGCAAAGAGCAAAGGGCTGGGCAAACAGAGAACTTAATGGGCACTGAGATTTGGGGAGATATCTAGAAGATGAAAGTGCCACATGCTGCCTGGATACACTGTCATGCTGTACACAGTAAGACCTCTGGTAAAACGTGCCAAGAAGGTGCCCAAACTCCTGGTGGGGTTTTCAAGCTCCCAGCTCAGAGCAGGGTGATGGGCAGGGATGCAGAGCTCTCCTGACCCAGGCACCAGCCCACAGGTCTCCAGCCAGGTAGGGACACATTCAGGCCTCTCAGAGCAGTGCTTGCTGCCCCTCTGAGCAGGGGAATTCCTCTTGCTGATGACTGTGAGGTCTCCTGCCAGAAAGAAAACACTACAGAGAAACAGATTTGGCAAAATATATCTACAAGAACTAGTTTTTCTACCTGCCTCATGCAAAGGACAGGGCAAGAAATAGCACTCTGTATCTCTGCCTCAGTTTTCACTTTCGGGATAATTGCCACTCTTGGTAGTGGGGACATCCCCAACACTGACATGCAGAGCTGCTTTATCCAACTCCCCTCTCACAGAGCAAATGCTTCCACCCACTGCCTTTGCACCTGGCTTTCCAACCTGTGGTCTTACAAGAGGCTGTCTAGCGTTGCCCCAGTTTTTAATTTCCCCAGCCTTTTTCTGCCATTGAGATAAATCCAGACTGAAAGATGTAAAGAAAGAATGAGTAACCATTAATAAAGGCTTGCTAGAAAAATCATAGCTAGAAGGGCCATAAATTCCATATTTACAATGCCAGCTATTCACAGCATGGCTCTATTGAATCACTGCACGTGTGCTTTTAAAGTCCATAGACTTCTGGAAGGATGCTATTTGCATGAATCACAGGTTTCAGTGTGAGCTGGTTGGTACCTCTTGTTCATTTGTAATTGTTTTCACAGTACTGAGAAGGGGAATTGCTGGAAATATCATCAGCAAACCTTCAATTGTCCACCTGACCTAAAGAGAGCAGAGAGTGTGCTTTTGGAGGGCTTTCTTTTTTTAATGCTGAGATAAGGGAGGGAAAGTATGTCCAATTACAGCAGTTGGACAGGAACTTCATGCTAGGGAAGCCAGGATGAAGCCAGGATGGTGCTGCACTGGAGTGACTGTGGATGTGGATTTGCTGAGAAGTGAGATGGAAAATAAGGGGCCTTTTGTGGGAATGCAAGGACCTTTAGAGAGAGGTGAGCCAAAGGAAAATCATCCCACCTTTCTGATTCCCTATCAGCTGTTTGGCCATGAGTGGATTATTTTCATGGGTAAGAACTTTTGCCCAATGTTCCAGAATTGAAAGGTTTATTAAGAAAAGAAGGAGAAAAAGGCTGATGTGCTCCTTGAAATAGCTGTTCTTGTCAGTGTGCTGTATTTATAAAAAATATTCAGATACAAATTTTTGCATTTGCAGGGACATATGTAAACCTCTGAATTTAACTGTATAATTTCCTACTTCTTGACTCTTGCCTTGAATCCCTGCCCTGTTTTATCTTTCTTTTACCAGTAGTACTGTTATTTTATTGTGCATCCAAAAAATTGTTGAGAGGATTTTCTTTAAATAATAATTTTCCTGAATTCATTGTATGAGTGATGGCTCTGTGTATGTGTGTGTAATTTCAACATACAAGAGCCATACTTGAGAAGCTGTTCTCTATCTGATAACATAAATCCAAGAAATTTTGAAGCACAGAAAGGGAGTAGGACTCACTGGGTTTCACAGTGGCCCCAATCTTAGAAACAGCAGTGCACAGGAAAATCCTTCACTTGAAAACAGATCTTCAGCGAGCTTTCATGAAGATTAAGGAGCCTGCCTAAGTTGCTGCAGGATTGTGGTTACAACTTGGAAGGAGGGTGACCCGGCATAAGTCATGAAAGACACTGCACCAAATGGTCCCCTCAGCCACTCCTCTAAGTGAATTCAATAGGATCTGAATCTATGGCTTACAGCTTATAGTCAAGGAAATCAGTATTTCAAACATAATTGAGAAAGATGATTGTCAGCACAGCACAAAATTATTTTCTTCTCAGACTGCAGCTCCAAAAATTAAAGTAAAATAATATACATTTACGTACATTAATAGATGGTGATATTAAGAATGTTTTATTTGATTTTTAAAGATTTTATTGCTGGTTTGTCCAGAATAGCTCATGATATTTCAAACTCATTCAGGATTAGAAATAAATAGAGAAGTTCTGTTAAGAAAGGAGAAGCAATGGAAAGTGTACAAGACCAGGAATTATACAGAGCAGAATGAGATGTCACTGAGGACGATGAATCAAGAGGGGAAACGCTCTATGAGAGGAGGAAATGCTGAGCAGAGAGATAAAACCTGAAAATGGTGTCATTGGGTCAGGGTTATGCAACAAAATCAGAAAGCTATGCCATAATAGCACAAATACGTAAATATTTCTCTATATTCAAGCAGTTGTAAACTTCCTGGAATTGTAACTTAAGTGCCCAGTAAAACCTTATTATACTTTGATTACCCAAATGAAAATTCTGGCAATACAGTGACAAAACAGTTCAAGTAAATCTCATTTGCATACATTAACCTTCTTCCCTAAAGCACAAAGCCTTGAGTTGGCCCTTAAATTTGCACATTTGAGTTACAGAAAGAGCCTAAGTGCCAAAGGCACCCTAAGTAACCAAGTGGAGGCAGACACACATTTCTATAGAGTGACTGAGATCTCAAGGGATAAATGACATTTGGGAGGGTTTCTTCCCTCTGTCAACAACCCACAGTGAGCCAGGAGTAGCCTAATTTAGGCTTCCCTGAAAAAGCTTCAGTGTGGCACAAAATGCCTAATCCTCCCTGGAATCTCTCCTTCAGGATATCAAAAGCCACAATGCACACGACTGGTCACAGCACCTCAAAAAGAGTTGCAAGTGTTAATAAAGTCTCACCTGAGAGAAAACTTGTTTGACTGATGGAAAAAAATACATATTAAAAATAAACCGCATTTTGTATTTTTTCCAATTTTGGATTAATGCCTACTCAGGAAAATAACAAATATTTAAGATGGAGCTTACAGAGAGTGGGCAGAATTGCATAATTCTCATTCACATAGGAATTCCTTAAATTTATGTAATTTTCTATCTCTCTATTCTGGCCTTATCTGCTATTAGCCTGATTAGGAAAGGGTGGTGGCACTGCTGCTGAGTCCAAAGCAGCATCAGCTGCTCCTCTGCTTCAGGGTATGATTTTGTGTTAGTGTCCCAATAAGAACTAAGACTTCGGCAGGGCCTGATTATTGCTCTATTATTTTTAAAGTTTTTAGGGCTTGCAGGATAAGTTGTCAGGGTTTTGGGGAGGACTATACTCAAGACAGGACACGAGTCTAATCCTGAAATATTCATGGTTGTCTCTGCTGCCTTGGCTAAACTATAAGTGGTAAACAATCTACAGGAGACATAGTCCCAAATTTAAATGTCCACCACAGATGATAACTTCACTATTAAGTGGGAAAACAAGAAACTGGTTGGAATGTGTGAAGAAAATGTTACTGAATATTTTTGGTAAATGATGTCACCAATCTCATAGGTCTCAGATGGACAGGACAGAGATGCAGAGTTTTTTACCAAACAAACTCTTTTAGAAATTAATGAACAAAGGAAAACATCTGACTTCTCCCATAATGCCTAAGGGGTGGCATGGACAGGGCTAAATTAATTTCAAAGAGAAACTGCCATTGTTTTTTTAGGGGAATGCTGATGAGCCAAAGGCTTAGTTTCATCTCCTGACCTCGTTGCATTACTCTGTTCAGCAGTATCTAATCCCTTAATGATTTATCTCCTTATCCCAGTCCTACAGAATTTTGCTTTTAAATTTGCAATAATTAAATGTTTGTTCTTTTCTAACTCAGTGAATAATGTGCTGCAACTTAATACTTTTCCCTAGAAGACAGTCCCATAGTGTCTGGGGTTTATACTATCAAATCCAACCATGGAACTGGCAGGTGGAGTTTTGAGTGGATTTCTCTGAGGATTATATTTCTCAGGCCACAGATGCAGATACACTCTCATGCTTTGTGAAAGAAATCCAGGACACTTTTTTAGGTAAAGCAACTTGTCATTCCCCTAAAGAACACATTTTCAGGAGGCTGCAAAACCTCATTAGACAGTTTAATGAAATTTAATTGTCATAAAGCAAGGATTATTGTTAGATGGTTTTCTGTGTTTTGTGGAAAACATTAAGTGGACTAGCATAAATGTATTTTACTGAGGCATGTGGGCCAGCAGAAGACTAACCTGCTAAGATGCCTCTTGCACTGCATGTCAGCACACTTAGTGAAAGTGCTAAAATCCACTTTGTTCACAGCAAAATATTTTCTCCTTGGCAAAATGCAGAAGAGATGGGTGGTCATCCAGGCTCTGGATGGCACTTTTAGGGGTTCCTAGAAAGGTGTTGGAAGTGGGAAAGGTTCTACTTTAATAGAAAGCTGATTTCAGATGTTGGTTTGGGGCTTTGCCTGTTGCATTTACTTCTGCAGTGGAGTCAGCATCCATGTGAATTGAAGACCACAGACACTGTACTGCCTGCTTTGGAAGCATGTTCCATGGTCAGCAAAGGACATCTCAAACCAGGAAAACATTTTCTTTGGAATGATGTCCAGTTTAATGTATGTGAATTAAAATAAGCTCTCAAAATAAGTCATCACAACTCTAGTTGCATGTGTTTTGACCTCAGTATTCCCTGGTTTCCATTTTACTGGATTTGTCAGAGGTTTGTATCTGGAAAGTTAGCATGAATATTCATTGCTTTTTTTTTTTCTTTCTCCCTAACTAATAATGTGTTCCACAGCAAGAGTTTATAATAGGGCATGATAACCAGAGAGCTTCATATTGAAAAGAAATGAATTATCCATACAGAAAAAGCATTCTGCCTAGCCATATATAGACCTTATGCTCACTATTTTGTGGTTTTGGTGTTAAATCTTATTTGTGGACTTGAAGTGACTTTTCTTTTTTATATATCTTTAGGTTTGTGCTATTTATGTCCAGAGTGAGTGCTCCTAACTGACTCTCTCCCTTCCCCCTCCTTTTTCCTTTATACAACAAAAACAAGGTCTTTGCATTAAGAATAAGATTGACCACAGGCTACTTTAGCATGCCTCAGCAGCCACTGTCTCTCCCCTTTACTTCCTGTCACGTATCCATTTCTACTCATGTGAATCAATCATACCTCTCATTTATAAAATATGGCAGCAATATATACAAAACTAATACAATAATTAAATTAAATAATATTGAAAGGTCTAAAGAAAAATAATTATTAAAAATCAAATGTTCAGTCCAGTTAAAGCATTGTGCATGTTCCTTGGAGAGGGTCTTCAGTACTATGTATCTCATGGGTGTCATTGGATGTAATTGTTGCCATGCTAAATATTCATGTATGAATAGTCTGGAATAAATTCTCTTGTAAATTGACAGAGGGCAAGTTAGAACTGTCCTTGAGTCTCTCATCTGCATCCTCATTTTTGAAAAACTGTCTCGTTTGCATGTGTGTGTGTGTACTTGGTTAAATTAAACAGGGAAAGCTGCTTTCTTTCTGAAACACTCTGCTGCTTCTATCACCTGTTACTAGCACTGGTTATTTATATCAATTCAGTTTTGTGGGGTAGAAACTGGTTTAAAGCAATTTGTAACTGGCAATAGTTCTTTGTTGTGCTGGCCCTACCTGATAGCAGAGAGGGCTCTGCCAAGAGGGCTGTAAACACAAGCAGCAAGGCAACCTCTGTGGTGTGGTACTCACCATCTGAGCCAGAGAGATGGTGAGCAGAGACAGAACGTGGTCAAGCTCATCCAGGAAGGTTACAGGAGACACTAAAACTGAACCCATTTCTCCCACCCAGGGATTTCATCACGAGTCATCCAGTCCCCTTTCCACCTAATACTCTGACACAAATATTTTGGATACCAGTGTTGACATTCATGGCAGAGTGTTATCCTTTCTGGTATCCAACCCTCTCCAACAGGTATTGTCAGCCTTTGTTTGTGGGTTATAGGGTCTGGATTCATCTTTCCCTGTTTTGGTGCCATACAACATAGAACTCTCCTCACCCCATCTTTGTTTTTCCTTTCTCCTGAAGACCTGCATAATTAGGTTGGTTTTTTGTTTTTTTTTTTTTTTTTTTTTTTTTTTCCTTCTGTATGAATGTTGTTAACTTTGATATTTTATTCAATGCAGAGGAAAAAGGAGTGTTTGCACTTCTCTGAGTGCTGAACACTGGCATGATTAAGGCTTCTTCATTTCAATCTTTCCCATACCTAATTACTTGCCCACAGTTCTTCCTCAGATTTGAACTGTACTCTGAGAACCTCAGCTCCCTCCTTTGGCCTCTGCTCCCTGTGTCTTCATGCACAGAACGTGCATGATGTCTTTGTTGGGACGAGGTGGCCCCTGGTGCCTTGCCTGGGTGCGAGGACCTGTGTCAGGCTGCCTGATCCTGATGCTGCCTGGATCCTTTCTGTGTCAGTTTGGTGTTTTTAGGATTGTACCATCTGTAGAGGCTGGACCCTGGCTGGAGGCCTGCTGCCCACCAAAGCTGCTGTACCACTCCCCTCCTCAAATGGAGAGGTGAGAGAAAATTTCATGAATGGTTCATGAGCTGAGATAAAGACAGGGAGAAATCACTCACTGATTACCATCATGGACAAAACAGACTTGACTTAATTGAATTTAATACCAATCAGATCAGAGCAGGATAATGAGAAGTAAAACGGTTATTAAAAACACCTTCTCCCCACCCCTCCTTCCTTCCCAGAGTTAACTTTATTCCCAATTCTCTGCTTTCTCCCCTCTCCATGGTGCAGGGGAAAGGAGGTTATGGTCAGTATATCACGTGTCTTTTCTGCAGCTGCTTCCTCCTCAGGAGTCTTTCCCCTGCTCCAGTGTGGGTGTCTTCACACAGGACAGAGTCCCCCACGAACCTCTCCAATGTGAGTCCTTCCCACAGGCTACAGTTCTTCATGAACAGCTACAGCATGGTCTCTTTTCTATCCCCCCCCTGTGCAGTCCTTCAGGAACAGGCTGCCCTGCAGTGGGTTCCCCTTGGACACAGCCTTTTTTTGGCCATCCACCTGCCCTGGGGTGGGGCTCCTCCAGGGGCTGGGGCTCCTCCAGGGGCTGTGGGTGGATCTCTGTGAACTACCCTTCAGGGGCTGCAGGCATCTCTGTGGACCTTCATGTACTGCAGGGGCACAGCTGCTTCACTATAGTCTTCAGCACTGACTGCGGGGGAAGAACACTCCAGTGCCGGGAGCCCTTCCTCCCACTTCTTCCTTATTGACCTGAGTGCCTGCAGGGCTGCTCCTCTCATATACTTACTCCTCTCTTCTCTGGCTACAATTACTTCTGTGCAATAACTTCTCCATATTCCCCCCCTTCCTAAATATGTTGTCCCAGACCTTCACAATGCTTCCAATCACTCAGCAGTAGCACACAATCCTCTGCAGATGTTGAATTAGTGGAACCTTTTAGCCAAAACCAACATGTGCTTGTGCTGCTGCAGAGAACCACAATCCAACAATCCCCAACATTTATCTTCCTGTCCAGTGGACAAGCTGGTTTAAGGACAGGACCTCTACCAGCCAAGGAACGTTTGTGGCAGCAGAGCAGCATTTTGTAGATCCACTATTGAGACCAAAGGGTTTCTGTGCAGGTACCATGTGGTTTGGCTGGCATCCATGAGGAGGAAGATAGATAATAATAGTGTGCTATGTTTTCTTATATGTATGTATTTGGACAGGTCATAATTTAGCTTGAAAATTTGAACTAGACAAAAAGTACTTAATCAAATTCATAACCACAGTTGTGTAGCTAGGCCGTGATACCTCAAGGGACATGGCTGTAAACTTTTGAAAGTGAACTTCCACGCCATTTGGAGGAGGGACAAGCTCCTCATCATGAGTTGGCAGGAGAATCAAGCAGTGCTGCAGGATATCCAGGCTCGGAGTGGGCAGCCAGAGCTGGACATAGGCAACGCTGATCCCCCTGTGAGGAGATGGAAATTTCCTCTTCTTTTCAGTCCCTCCTGCTGCCCAGTGTGCTGCATGATGGCTTGTACTGGCAGCAACTTGCTTTGTTGGTGAGGGAAACTGCCTCTGCTGCTGCTCAGGTGAAATCCTGCATGGGGCTAAGCCTGGGGCAGACAGGCAGCCCTTGTGCTCATGGGCTCCATCTAGAAAATGAAGGGACGCGCCAGACAACATATTAGGTCTAAAAATCTGAAAACCCTAAAATTCTAAAAACCTTCCCTCTGGTCCCAAAGAGGAAGAACAAAATGGTGCTGCATTTCTCAGGGTGGGGGCTGTGTCCTGACAGTGGGAAGGGCAAGGTTTTTGGAGCCAGAAGCAGAGGTATCGGTGCCAGCCGGAACGTGCAGTTAGCAGCACAGACACACTTTGCTCTGGAGGTGAGGTGGCAAGATATATTTTTTTAATTATTGAGCTGTGTACACATTATGAAACCATTATAGAACCAAAGTATATAAAATTCCAAATTGCAAATAGCAGCTTATACAAAGGGGTAATAAAATAAATAATACATTAACTAGCTCCAGTACTCTGCATTCATAGACAGTAATGGAACCATATACATCAGAGGCCATAAAAATGCATACATTAAACAGGGTGCACAGTGGTAACTGAAGGTTCATCTTGATGCTTCCTGACTGCATGAGAGTCTATTAGTGCTGGAGGATGGGAACTCTATTTGCTACTTAAGAAATTATTGATTGAGAGAGGGAAATACAAACCTCACAGACCAGGCTGGTAGGAAAAAGGGTGAGAACTTACCTTGACATAACACACTAACACTGTAAACAAAGTGGACTTTGAAGGTTATTATGTGCTGTAGTGCAGGATCTGTCTTGGTGTGGGACACCAACAGAGAGGACTGCACTTTATGGGCACAGGTGGAACAGCAGGACACCTTGCATGCTCAAGGAGGTGTCCTCATCAATGGTCATTCTGCAGATTTTGACTTAATTTTGCAGGGAAAAATTTTGCTCTAGAAATAAACATTCTCTAATTCAGGAAAAATATGAGGCAATCCTTTCTCTGACTCCTGTACAGTGTGGCAGCACCAGTGTAGCTCAGGTAGCCCTTGTCAGAGAGGGCTGTGTGATGCCTTTGTATGTGTCAGAGTTAGGTCTGGCTGGGTTTAGACAGGAGTGCTCTTCTCCCACGGTGGATGTGTTTATTCATGTCACTGCACTGTAACAGGTTTTCATGGAACCTGCATGATGCAGGGAACGTCTAAGTTTCTGTATCTGTGAAGGAGAACAGAATACTTATCCAAGGACCTAAGATCCAACCCCACCTCACTTCAGGCAAGAATCTTTTCCACTCCCTCTTGTTCTGTCTACTGAAGCCTCTTTATTTCTGTGCATATGGTGTCGTGCCCCTGAGAAATAACAGTGTGTAAATGCTCTGCTGCAGAACCCTTGCTCTTTGAATTGTCTCTTAATGGGAGAGTTTGGCATGCTAGGGTCTGTGCATCAAATGGCTTACAGAGTGGCCTACTTGGGAAATTTGGGGAATCTTATGAATGGAAAGAAAAAAAAAAAAGAAAAAAAAGAAAAGAAAAAAATCAGTCTGTCTAGAAGGGGAAAAAAAAGCATATATATGTATATTTATATGTAATATTATTATGATAGCCATCTGATAACATCAAATTAATTCAAATACAAGCAAAGCTTATTCCTTGACAGGGTTCTGTTGCTTCTTTACTTCCAGTGTGGCAGACAGATTCATGCGCAGAAATGCTTTCACTGGGTTTAGGAATCGTTCTAAAGCAGGATTTTTTTGTCTGTTTGATTGAATGATATGAATGTCATTATCCCCTTGCTGGCACTAAAAATTCAATGTGGGGTTCTACTAAGTCTCCTTTCATTAAAAAAATTCTAATATATTGAGGAAGGAAAAGGGAATTGGAAAGAGAAGTGGAAGAGAGGTTTGGAGACTTCCCTATACTATGCCTGCTTTCTCTTTGTCAAGTTTTCCATCTGATGCAAGTAAACATTATTCCATTGACTTTACTGACTTCTAGTAAGATGAGCATAGAGCACTGTAATCATATAATGCCATATGAGACATAGCTTACATCTCATTTTTGTTCTGTCTACAGACAAAATGTATGTTTGATTCTTGAACACCACTAACTGAACCTGTACTTTTGTCCCTTTCTCTCCTTCTGGGTCAGGCTCTGATCTCTGTTTCCAGCTAACAGGTTAATGTTGGTGTGGAAACTGTGCTCTGTTTACACTGATGGAGTAGAGACTAGAGCTCCTGGCTCCCTCTTCTTCACTTGCACATACCCAAAAGTGATCCATACAGGGATGCATTACATTTTAATAACTAATTTAATGGAGGGAATTAAAAATTAGGAACAATTTATTTTGAAATATATGTACTGAGCAGATGCCATGCCATCTCAGGTACATTGAGTTGACACGCATTCTGTTTAAAAATGCTGTATGATTTCAACTATCAGAAGGGTTTGGAAAGTGTTATACCCTTGACAATGACCTGTATTACAATTAAAGCTCATGATTATTTGCCCAAGAAGACAACAAGATTTGCTATGTAATTTGAGAAGCATTTATAATACTGCTATCCATGTTGTTAGCTGATTATAAATAAAGTTCAGCAGAATTGCTTCCATCAGAAAATCAGAATTCACAGTCAAATAAAGTGTACAACCCTGATGTGTAGATGCTTCTAACTGCTACTGTACATAAATCAGATTCTGCTTAGCAACTGCTGCATATCATGTTTATTAAACACCTTCTGCTTATTACAGCAGAGGGTACTAAAAATTCTTCATGAAAATTTCTCAAATATCTTTTCACATCTTGGATATTTTTTTAAAGGTCTCATTGCAGTGAACAGAATCCTTCTGCGGAAATGGTACTTGGGGGCTCTCAACATGTGCTTCCTGTTCCAGTCAGTCACATGGAAAATGTTCTCAGTTTACAAACCAGACAAATTGTTTTGTGTTGTTGCTTTAGTCCTAAGGCTCAACCCAGCATAAGGAGAATCAGGCTTCCTACTTTCAATATCATTGAGCATTTTGTTAAAAGTAATGCTCTTTATGAGTTCTCGGAAGTATTTGAAAAAGGCTATTTCATAAGGAGGTAAACTTGCTTCTGTGTCCCAGAAGGATGCTAGAGTGAGTGACAGTTCAACAAAGAAAACAACCCTTTACTCACCAGTGATTCTTTGGCACGAGTCTCTGCTATGAAATAATTTCTCAGGGCTAGTCCACCATTTCATAAGTGACATACATTCACCACAGTGTCCCACATTTACACACTACAACAAGCCTTTTAAAGTAGTCACAGATGCTATATGGGGGTCTGATAGATTGAAAATAGTCGGCTGCATACTCTGACAGCCATTACTGTCACAGTGTATTCTAAAAAGTCAGGCTCCATTTATATCTCACAAAAATAAAATTGCACTAGAAATATCAGCTTTGAAATAACGTTCAGTCCATCTCTTCCAGCTGCTTCTTTGCTCTGCTCTTGTCGCAAGCTTTTCTTGACTGTTGCGCATTTGATACTTTTTGATCTCCGTCCTCTAGTTGCAGTACAAATGTCAACTCTCAGACATTTGTGTTACATTGCTCCATCTCTGCAACCTCTGCCAAGGTGGCCACAAAGTGTTGGTAATCTGTTTATGCAGCTAGCTGAGGTGGAAGAACTCTGGAGGGTTAACCGGACCTTCCATGCAAAGTGTCTGGCCAAATGTTTCTGTGGGCTCTGGTGATAACAGCTCTGAACTATTCCTAGCATACACACATACATATATATATATATATATATATGTATATATACACATATATATACACAATGGTGCATTCTTTGCTGTCCTCCCTTGGCTCGTATGCAGGACTGTGCTGATACAAGTGCCCACAGGGCAGCAGCACTAGCACATGTGCTATACAGAAATACCCAGAACATTGCAAAAAGGCTGCACCTCTTTCACCATGGATGAGGATATGGCCACCAAAACTAGTCTATCAAATCTGAAGTGGATCAGTTTGACTCATTGCATGCAGTGCTAAGCACAGAAGCTATGGCACAGCAGAATACAGTGGCCAAGGTCTCCACCACGACAAGTGTGGAACATGTAGCAGGGCTGTGTACAGCCACTCTTTTCTCTGGGACTGTGGTTGGCATCAGCTCAGGCTTTGATCTGTAAATCCTCAACAGATTAATGCTCCTCTGTATGAAGAAGTGCCTCTTGGGGAGCGAGAGCCATGCACCTCTTCAATCATACAGCCAACTGCTCCCTGGATGAAGAGTGTGGGAAATGGACATAACCATTCTGGGTTATGATGAAGAACCTCTATCCCAGGACAGAACAGTCTTGCTCAGCAGAAAGCCTCACTCTGATCATACTGCAGCATGCCTTGTGGCTTTTTTTACAGATCAATTATTGCTTGATTTACTATATAGGTAGTGGGAAACTGGGAGAAACACTGGGAGGTTTTGTGACATGGTAAATCTTAGAAGCTCTTTATCATAATTTATAAACTTTTTTTTTCCTACTAATTGTGCACATTTCTTAGCTGCAGAGCTCCTGTCTGCAATATAAGCAGTGAAAAATGTTACCTGGATAAGAAT
Source organism: Sylvia atricapilla (assembly GCF_009819655.1). Classification (NCBI taxonomy): domain Eukaryota; kingdom Metazoa; phylum Chordata; class Aves; order Passeriformes; family Sylviidae; genus Sylvia; species Sylvia atricapilla. Next base: position 47,494,712 of record NC_089145.1, read on the forward strand.
ATATTTACATAATCATGAGCTAATTACTGTTTGTCATAAGTAAAATCAAGGAATTATTACCGTGCACAACTTGTTTAGTTGTACATGGATGCAGTTGAACTGCTGCCTTCTCCTACCCTAGAACTGGTTATATTTGCAAACACTGTGCAAAAAATCACTCTGCTAACAGCCGGATGCACTTTCTGTTTCAAGATGTGCCGCTCTCTCTCTCTTAA